>NW_006287324.1:1374467-1382259 GCF_000327345.1 Myotis davidii | reverse complement strand
AATTTTTAATTTCAACACTTGAATCGAGATTAAAAATAAAATATGCCACAAAGTGTTTTGCCTATATAATAAGTGTTTTTTAACCTTTTCTCTCCTCCATGGTCTCGCTATCTAAAATTAGAAGGCTGGGTTGGGTGGGTGGGTGAGATGAAATCAACCAATCAACTTGCATGCATATATGCATAACCCATGGGCATAGACAATAGGGTGGTGAAGGCCTGGGGTGGGGGGTAGGGGCAGGGGCGGCCTGGAAGAGGTCAATGGGGAAAAAAGGGAACATAAAATAAAGACAAATAAGAGTAATTCATTTTAAAAAATGATATTTTAGAATAACACAGAGACTCAAGTGCCCTTCTCATTGCATCATATCAAGGATATATGATATTGACAAGTACTAATCAACTTATTACTGGTGATAGTAACCTTGATAATAACTTGGTTAAGGTGGTCTCCCAGGTTTTTCCATTGTAAAATTATTGTTTTTTATCTTTTCATATTCTATTCTCAAGAAGAAAGTTACTAAGTCCAGTTAATAATACTCAAGGGTTGGGGGAATAAATTAAACCTCCTGGAGGGAAGAGTATCAAGAATTTGTTGATCTATATTAAAATCACCAAATCATTTAATAAGTATTTTGGGAGAGATGCTTTAAAGTTATGCAATTATTCTGTTTCTCCTTTAAAAATTCATAACCCCAAGCTAATCATGATAAAACATCAGAAAAGCCCAAATTGAGGAACAAAATATCAGGTCAGTATTCTTCAAAAGTGTTAAGTTCATGAGAAACAATGAAAGTGACTAAGGAAATATGATGACCAAAGCAGAAAAAGAGTATAAGTGGGAACAACTGGTGAAATTCAAATAAAGTTTGTAGTTTAGCTAATAATGCTATAGCAATTTTGGTTTCTTAGTTTTGATAAATGTAGTAGGTAATATAACATTAACGGAAGCTAGGTGAAAGGTATACAGTAATTCTCTGTACTTTGTAACTTATCTTTGTAACTTATCTGTAAATATAAATTGTTTCAGAATAAAAAGTTTAGGAAGTGAAAAACAAAACAAAACCCATAAACAAAAACACATAGAACAGGGGCTTCTGTGGAAATTTCAGAGCGACCAGAGTCTCAACTTTAACAACAACACAAAGGAACAGGAGCAGTGAAGGGGATCCAATTAGATCCAACAGAGCTTTCCTGAGCTTACATTTCACTTTTGATTTAAAGAATTTATTTGCTAAAATCCTGGGTAGAATGCCATTCTTAAGAATCAGATTAATTTCTTAAATGATCAAACAGAGAGAAATATCAAAACATGGAAGAGAAAATATGAAGACATTGAACTTATGAGCACAGAGATAAGTTACCTGAGGGACCTGGCTGGAAGACCTGACCTGCATTTGGGAAGGGCTTATCAAGGCCCAGGCAGAAAGTCTTTCTTTGGGAAATCCTGAATTCCAAGAATAAAAAAAGTTAATTTTACAAAACCAAGATCTGGGCCAAAGAAGTTACTTCTGAGGAAAATGGCCTTGGGTGGCATCAGGCTTGCAGTGGAGCATCACCCAGTGCTGGTGGGAGCGGAGGGCACTGCACAGGTGAGAGGGCCCCCGAGTGGTTATTGGGCATTGTACTTTCAGATTACATTGGAGAAAGTATATTAATCAGATCAACTCACTGCTTCCCAAAATCATGAAGAAATTATGAAGATGGTGAGTTTAAACTGGCAATTAAAAGTAAATTTAAGAATATCTTCAGAGATTTCTATTGATCATTTAAAGGGGAATACCAGTAAAGTGAAAAGTTCAGTGTTTCTTTGTGACATTTTACAACCAATGTAGTTGCAGTCTTCCCAGCTAAATCAATGCTCAGATAAAAATGTTAAGGACTCATTGTGACAAACATTCAAACATAAAAATAGATTTTGTAGCCAGTTTGATTAAAAGAGCCCCCAGCTTGGCTGGTGTGGCTCAATGGTTGAGCATTGACCTATGAACCAGGAGATCATGGTTCGATTCCTGGTCAGGGCACATGCCCAGGTTGCAGGCTCAATCCCCAGTAGGGGGCATGCAGGAGGCAGCCGATCAATTATTCTCTCTCATCATTGATGTTTCTATCTCTCATTCCCTCTCTCTTCCTCTCTGAAATCAATAAAAATATATTAAAAAATAATAAAAGAGCCCCAAATTACTGAGGTTTCTGGGAGAAAGTGCAAGTATAGAACTTAAAGTATGTAAAAGGTATAAAGGGAGAATGGATGGGCATCTGTAACAGGTTTATCTGCTGGTGTCCCTCCTAGAACTGGCCATGTGGGGCAGGCAGGACGGGAAAAGTTGTTGGGGCGGCGGGCAGGGAAAGGTAGGGCTTATTGGTTGCTGGTCACCCTTGAGTCTGGTTTGGAGGTCTACTCTGGAGCTAGTATTTATGAGTGGAGTTGAGAAGTTACCTCTTTTAGAACTGTGGTTTCAAAGAACAAAATGAAAGGGAAATGGAGAAAAAGGAAGGAGAAGCAAAGGGAGGGGAGGAGAAGGAAATCCTAGGTGAGAAACCAGAGGGGCTGATTCTGATTGATGACCCAGTGAAAGGGACCTGAGGGGCATGTTTTATGCCCAGAACATTGACAGTGCTAGTCAAGGGGCTTCTATGCAGGGGTTCTTCTCATTCAAGGGCTAGGTCAGTGGTTGGCAAACCATGTGGCTCTTTGGTCCCTTGAGTGTGGCTCTTCCACAAAATACCACGTGTGGATGTGCACATACAGTGCGATTGAAACTTCGTGGCCCATGCGCAGAAGTCAGTTTTCGGCCTAGGCGAGTCTATTTTGAAGAAGTACTGCTGATATTTGGCTCTGTTGACTAATGAGTTTGCCAACCACTGAGACACAAAACAAGAAACATTTTGCAATATAACTGGAAGGGAGATTTCCAAGGTAGGAAGGTTGAGAGGTGACGGCACTAAAGGGATGTTGGAAATGTGCTCATGTAATTTTGTATCTCCTTCCTTGATGGACTCCCTGTATCTGAGGCTACTTTCAGTGTAAGATGAAGTGCTCCACCCATCTTCCTCTAGCTGATGTTCCCATGTGTTGTAGGAATTAGTTAATGTTCTTCTTTCCCTCACTAGCCTCTCTCTTTGAAGGTGCAAAAGGGGTGAATTTGTGATTCTTTCCTTATGTGCCAGTGGCATAACCTACTGTGTTATTGTCCACTGTTACCTCAGTGCTAGAATAGATACAATAACTAATTTCAGCTAGGGTTGAAATGTTATTAGAATGAGCCACTTGTGTTCTTCATCGATGAACAAGTCTAAGTAATATGGTAACTGTAGAGAATACAGTGCGCCCTGCCCAGATGTGCTTTGGGGATTGAGACACTTATTCTCCCAACTGCCAGATGTGTTGACCATCAATGAACACAGGTGACTCCCTATCTGGAAATGGCCCTGTGCTGGGAGTAGCTGCTTTACTCAACGTTAAACTCACATTCAGTGACTGGCACCTTCTTACAAGAAGGGAATGTAATCTGTTAACACTTGGTATTGATGTCACTTTTGTTCACGTGATTGTAAGAATCCCTCTTGTGCTTTATTCATGAGACTACATAGATCACCCATAAAATCTTTGAAAAAATTGTTCACTGGGCACAGACCCGTCTGAGAGTTCAAGAGTTCAAGTTCATAAACTGCCCAAATAGGAAGACTGATGGTACTTGGGAAAGCATCCAGGCTACTATGTTAAGTACTTCATTTCAATTACTTAATTCAGGTATTTAAGTTCTCTATGTCAAGTGTAATTCCCTTGCATGCCATATTTCAGGAGTGTTCTTCCAAACACTTTCCCCAGGGTAACGTCTACTTATCTTTAAAAATCCACACACGAGCCACTTCCTCCAGGGAGTCTTCCAAGACTCCCAAAGTCTGTATTAATTTCCATTCCTTTATGGTATTTATGAGATGTAGGCCTAATGCTTTTGACACATTAACTTCATCCTATAATGAAAGCCTAATATGCTAACTGTCTGGTCGTCCAGTCATCCGTTCAACCAATCAAAACATAATATGCTAGTGATATGCTAAGGATGCTCAACTGCTTGCTCTGATGTGCACTGACCACCAGGGAGCAGACAGTCGACCAGTCAACCAGTTCCTATGATGTGCTGTGACCACCAGGGCGCAGACACTTTTACAGGTAGGTTAGCTTGCTTCTGGGGTCCAGCCGATCGGGACTGAGCAAGACGGGCTGGACACACCCTGGGGCTGTGGACAGATAGAGAGGATGAATGAAAGGAGACAGACGAAACAAGTATCCAAGATGGATGGGAGTGTTGGGAGGGGTCGACCTGAGCGAAGGTACCTCAATCAGATTGAGGATGTTTTTAGCAAAGGTCAGCTTAGGAGTACCCTAATTAAGTTCAAAACAATGTACCTACCTACATAGTTTAAGTTTAAAAAATTTGGCTCTCAAAAGAAATTTCAATCGTTGTACTGTTGATATTTGGCTCTGTTGACTAATGAGTTTGCCGACCAATGGGCTAGGTGAATAGAAGGAGAATCCTTTATCTGAAAGCCAAGAAAATAGAACCAAGAACCCAGACAGAAAAGGACTGTGAGTTTCCGAAGAACAAAAGCATTAAATTAAAAAGAAACACATTAGTACTGGGCTTGAGGGTGAAGTAAAGGGTGAGTTATTACCAGAAATAATGGTACCCCCAAAGGGTAGGGCCGCTGGTGGCTATTCAGAGGGGTGTGGATGACTGAGTTTGAAAAAAGCTTTTGGACTAGAGTCCTGTTGCCTTCCTGGTGCACAGATACACCAGGATTCGCTGGCACTACCCAAACATCCAATTCACTCAATAATCACGGTCCATTAGGTGAAAGCACTGAGGCCCTTCCAACATGTATTTCCCAGGTCTCCTTGCTTTCTAGGTTTCTGTCAGGTTCAGCCAATGAGAAGCATATGCCTAAGAATGGAGGGCCCACAGAAGGGGGTCAGGGTATTTCACCCCTCTGCAGTGACTGAGGCCCCTTGGTGAACCTGCGCTGCCCTGGAGGGGCCCTGCCTCTGTGGATTCAGTTCCCTCCAGGATGGCTTGCTCCAGTTCCAGCTTTTGGTGGGTGGCCCAAGGTATCCACTAATACCACTGTTTCTCCTTATTCCTTTGGCCCCGCAGGGACAAACCTCTGGTTTGTCTTACTATCCCCTCATTTTTTTTCATGGACTACAAACAATTTCATTACAATTGAACAAAGAGCACAATGGCCTTCCTATATTGTGGCACCCTCCCCACACCATTCCCCAAAATCTTGACACACAGAGCTTGCATAGTAAGGAAATTTTGAAAAAAAATATTTTTATTGATTTAAGAGAGGAAGTGAGAGGAAGAGAGAGATAGAAATATCGGTGATGAGAGAGAATCATTGATTAGCTGCTTCCTGCATGCCCCCAACTGGGGATTGAGCCCTCAACCTGGGCATGTGCCCTGACCAGGAATTGAGCTGTGGCCCCCTGATTCATAGGTTGACACTCAACTGCTGAGCCACACCGACTGGGCTCAAAATATATTTTTATTGATTTCAAAGAGGAAGGGAGAGGGAGAGAGAGGGGAATTTTTTAAAAAGTCAGTTGTATATAGAAATCAGATTGCCCCAGCAATATCATGGACTAGACTATTTACAAACTTTCACATTTTAAGTATTCTTTCATGATTGTTCTCTCCTTTCTGTCCCTACCCAAGGGCCCTAGTCCTTTCCCCTGACTGATCCTGAAGGGACGGGCATACTTTAGGGAAAGGGGTGGTGGGCTCAGAGCTATTGGCACCAGCCCTAGGGTGCTGTCCTTCACCACAGGGTGGTAGATGGTCTCCTCCCAATGGGGGGAGGGGTGTGTGCAAAGACAAGGCTAGATTAGATGGACTAGATTAAATGGGTTGGGCAAATCCCTATAGGCACAGGCATCCATAGCCCTCCCTGATCCTGTTCTAGGTCCTCTCAACTGGGGTGGGGGCAGGAGGACAACAAGGGAACAACTAGTTGCAGTGGGGAGGGATCAGAGGGAGAAGCCAGTACCAACTCCTATTGACAGCCAGCAAGCTGTCCATTCATCTGAGGTGAGGATACATGGGCATGTAGGTAGGAAGAATCAGACTGCTTGCCCCCAGGCTCTGTCCAACAGAGGAGGAACCGAGGTAGCAAATGGCTGAAATGCTCCAATGAACAGGGAAAGGAAGCGAGGGGAAGAAAGTTCCACTTGTGGACAGCTCCCACAGCCCAGGGTGGTAGGAAAGCACTTATTGGAAAGTGCTGTAGCCTCTGGCAGGGTTGGGCCCTAGGCAAACTTGAAGGAAAGCAGGCCAGGCAAGGGTACAGGAACCAGTGTTCCCCATCAGCACATGCCCTCAGCCCTCATGCTCCTTGTAGGGATTGCTGGGGAGGGTGGGCTGGTAACTCCTACTAGCCCTCACCAGCCACCAGCCTCCTCTTGTCCCCAGACAAACCAGAACCCAACCAGCAATGCTGACTGACCCACTCACAGCTGGAGGTTCTGGCCAGTGAACTTCACTCAGGGTTGTGGCTTCAGCCTCGGCTCCTCCATGAAGCCACACCTTGAGCCTGGGGATTCTTGCTGAGGCAAGGTGTGCTTAGGCCTGCCATCCTCAGGCTCCCACCCCATAGAGGATCTTGGGGAAATCCATGTGGATATAGGGGGTCCAGCTTCACAACCCACTGAGGAATCTGGTTCTTATGTGCCCGCCTCAGCTTGGCTGCCTCTGCCCATTCTTGATGACGATTGTCTCCTCTTAGAACTTGTGAGCCAGATCCCCATCCTTGTCATAGACTATAGAGTCCACCAGGTGAATAAGAAGTGGTCTCCACTGGGCCTCGTGATGCAGCAAAGCTGGCTCAGAGACTGTGGCCTCCAATTCACCACCACCCTGCCTTGGCCAAAGGCCATCCCCGCGCTCTGGAGCTACTATGCCTGCCCTGCCCGGGCCTCCACTGGCAGGTGCTGTTGCTGGGTCACCATCCCCTCTATGTTCACAACTCTTTTCCCACCTATGCCTCCAATTCACAGAGTTTTGTTTGATACAAGTGGAATCATATGGTATTTGTCTTTCTCTGTTTGCATTTTTCACTTAGCATAATGCTCAATAGGTCCAACCATGTTGTTGCAAATGGTAAGAATTTGTTGTGTGTTTTTTTAATGGTTGAGTCATATTCCATTGCATATATGAACCACTTCTTTATCTATCCATCTATTGATGGGCATTTAGGTTGCTTCTGTATCTTGGCTATTATAAATAACTAGAGGCCAGTGCACAAATTTTTGTGCACTCGATGGGGAGGGAGGGGTCCCTCAGCCAGGCCTGTGCCCTCTTGCAGTCTGGGACCCCTCAGGGGATGACTACCTGCTGGCTTAGGCCCGCTCCCCGGGAGATTGGGCCTAAGATGGTAATCAGACATCCCTCTGGCAGCCCGGCAGCCCTCAGGGGATGTCCACTTGCCAGCGGGAAGCAGGCCTGAACTGCAGTTGGACATCCTTAGTACTTCTTGAGGAGGTAGGAGAGGCTCCCACCACCACTGTTGTACTGGCAGCCATCAGCCTGGCTTTTGGCTGGGCGAGGGCCCCCCCCAGGGAGCGCACTGACCACCAGGGAGCAGCTCCTGTATTGAGCGTCTGCCCCCTGGTGGTCAGTGTGTGTCATAGTGACCAGTCATTCCCAGTCTTTCTGCTGTAGGGTCAGTTTGCATATTACTCTTTTACTATATAGGATAGAGGCATGGTGCACTGGTGGGGGCCGTTTGGT
>NW_006287324.1:1373276-1374039 GCF_000327345.1 Myotis davidii | reverse complement strand
CCATTCTAGAGGTAGGGAGGGAGAGAGTGTGAGAGCACAAGGAAGTGATAGAGGAGTGTGTGGACGTGTGTGGTGTGTGTGTGTGTGAGCTAGGGACAGTTAGATTCTTCAGGTCTTCTAAGGGGCTGCTAAACCAGGCAATCTTAGGCGGTGGAGCCCCGCTCCCTGCGCATCCACTTCTGGGAGGCCAGCACAGGCAAAGCGACCACGTCATCTTGGGTAATAGAGTGCTGCTTGAGACTAGGATCCTGGCTTCAGGACAACCCAGTCTGATCTCAGACGCATACCAGGACCCTGCAGCCACTGGGGACAGAGGCCTGTGACCACAGCTACAGACCTGCAGTCACCAAAAGTTCAGAAATCCCTGTGGCAGATCTGTGAGTAATAGAGCCCACCCCCCTCCCTGCAGGCGTGTGGGCTGCGCCATAGTAACTGATAGACCCACCCCTTACCCGGGCCTCAGAGCTGCCACAGGAACTATAGCCTGGAAGTGCGTGAGCACCTTGGAACTGGTCCCGAGTAGTGCCCGCTTCAGGAGTCCTGGGCTGGGAGCAAACGGGCGAACACTGGGAATTTGTCCCATGTAGCACGGGGCCCAGGGACCCCAATTCTCTGGGCAGGAGGCAGCACCAAGCACCAGTGACTTGACTGTGTTTCTTATCACCTGCGCCTAAAATCCCTGACTCCCTGTGCATTCATACTAAGAGCCAGTGACTCCAATTCTTGGTGCAAGGGCACACAGGGACCCTGATTCTCCATGCGA
>NW_006287324.1:1371375-1373022 GCF_000327345.1 Myotis davidii | reverse complement strand
ACTTTCTTTTTACTTCTCTAGTTGTAGGACTTCCATTCAGCCATAATTCAGGTGGTTCTGAATGATGGTTATTCTGTATTTTAGCTGTAATTTTGATGTTGTTGTGGGGGGTGGCAAGATGGCATTTAATTATGCAGCCATCTTGGTTCTGGGACAATTTCAAGTGTACCAACATTTGCATTATGGGGGTGCCAGAAGGAGAAGAGAGAGAGCAAGAAATTGAAAACATATTTGAAGAAATAATGACATAAAACTTTCCAGATATGGGGAAGAAAAAAGTTACACAAGTACAGAGAGTCCCAGGCAAGATGAATCCCAAAAGACCCACACCAAGACACGTCATAATAATGATGGCAAATGTACAAGACAAACAGAGAATCTTAAAGGCTGCAAGAGAGAAACAGAGAGTTACCTACAAAGGATCCCCCATCAGATTATCAAATGATTTCTCAACAGAAACATATCAAACTAGAAGGGAATGGAAGGAGGTATTATTAGATAGGATGGTGAAAAAGGGGAAGAGGTTAACTAGTACAAATTGGTAGTTACAAAATGGTCATGGGGATGCACAAAGTACAGCATAGGGAATATAGTCAATAATGTATAATAATAAAGGCATAATAGACCAGACAACCTTCGGGGGCATAATAGACCAGACAACAGCTGGGGCTTCGAGGGAAGCCCGGGTCCCAGGTGCCAGAGGGAAGTCAGTGCCAGCAGCGGGGAGAAGGAAGGCCTACTCTTGCATCAGACCTCTAGTATTGTAATAACTATGTAAAAGTGTCAGATGGGTACTAGAATTATCAGGGAGATCACTTCATAAGTATAAATATCTAATCACTATAAATGTTGTACAGCTGAAACTAATATAATGTATGTCAACTGTAATTGAAAAATAAAAATATACATTTAAAAAAGAAATGTGTTTTTAAAAGTATTCTCATTCTATCAAAGGGATAAAAATAATGTTAGTTGACTTTTATTTTAGGCAATAAGTAGTTCTGCTTACTTCAGCTTTTGAGAACATATTACTCTTACACATAAATTCTCTTTTAAAGTTATTTTCTTCATACAAAAGTTTTAAAATTCTATTTTAGAAATAGCATTTTTTACTCAATCAAACCGTCCTTTTTAGACTCATTTTGTTAAATTCCTCTGAGATCTGGAGCCAGTCCAGCGGTCTGTGGTCTATATAGAATAGCTTGGAGCCTTTGCAACTTTATTAGTAAAGACCTTTCTCTCTTCTATTATCTTTTTCCTCTGACTTGGTACTAAACGCTTGGCTAGTACCATCTGTTATTTTGAAACTGTACCTCATAATAGGACCCTCAAATTTGGAACAAAAATAGAGAAAGAAAAAAATCTTTCTATGGTACTGCAAATGAGCAAAACTATATCAAGTGAATAATTTTTATTTCTTTTTTAACTAAGGAATCCAGCTGGTTCTCTATGTCATTTAGTGAATTAATTATCATAATGATTCTGGAGATTCTCGTGTAGCTCCGCATCTTATTAACTCATGGAATTCATGCTTCTTGCTGTGCTTTTATTGAAAGAACTAGCTGGCTGTTTTTGAATAGATGTTATACTGTTCTGTCTTTTACATTGTTGATATATAAAGGTGTTAAAAAGCCACTTTAAAAGACA
>NW_006287324.1:1364241-1371188 GCF_000327345.1 Myotis davidii | reverse complement strand
GGGGGTTAATGAGTGGGGATGAGGACACACTTGTAATACCTTAACTAATAAAAGAAAAAGAAAAAGAAAAAAAAAGACAAGACTGGCAAATTATTTGGTGAAATGGTGCATGGCAGACACCTGTGGATTCTTCACATCCATTACAGTCTCCCTGTAACATGCCCTATTCAGAAAAGATTGCACTTTAGATATTTGCAGTGTTTATGCAAAATGAGGCAGCAAATCATGTGGTCCACATGGAGACACCCTGCCCCCAGCATCAGCTCACAGAGTGTGACCAATACAGTGGGGCCTTGACTTACAAGTTTAATTCATTCTGAGACCGAGCTCATTAAGAAGCTCGTTAACTCAAATTACTCTGTCAACTCAATGCAAAAAATTGGCTGAGAGACAGCTGGCATCTCAAAAAACTCGTTAGTCGGGACACTGGCAAGTCAAGGCCCCACTGTATTTGCAGGTGCTCTGCTTTTATCACCCCTTCAAGCCCACGTACAAGACAGAGCATTTAAGATGTATTCAAACAATGGGAGAAATCACCTTTATTCAGGTCTAAAGGCTGGATCAGTGTTCTAGAATGACTAATTTATGACCATTCCATTTTGTGTGTATGGGTGTTAACTATTTTTGTGTGTGTGTGTGTGTGTTAAGTATTTTTGAGAGGAAATATAGCATTTAGGAGGCAAAACCTTAAAGATTGAGTATTAAATAAGGATTTTTTTTAGAATATATAATAACACATTGGTCTTATAACAGAATATATAATTCACATTGGTCCTATGTGAATATGGAGACACTTTATTATAACTTTTGGATTGAAGAATTTCTTGATTATGTAAGCAAATCTCACATTAATGATCCTTATCACAGAGAAAAGACTACTGTCATGTTTTATCAGGATCTAGAAGGCCATTTTAAGGTTCTGCAGCCTTGGATATGGATTTTGTCTTTAACATACAAGACAAATGACAGGTTCCTGTGTGACACCTCCCTTGGGCAACCCAAAACCTCTAGCTATCAATTCACTCTCATGTAAAAAAAATTTACTAAAATTCAATGAGTGAGACAAATAACAATTGTAGGATATTCTTAAATTAGTTCTAACTTATTTTCTTTTTTAGTTTTATAAAATTGAGGTAAAATTCACATAAAATTAACCACTTAAAATGTACAATTCTGTGGCATTCATTACACTCACAATATTGTGAAACCATCGCGTATCAAGTTGCTATACATTTTCATCACCACAAAGGACAACCCCATTAAACAGTTACTTCTCATTCTCTCTTGCCCAAAAGCCTAGACAGCCATCAGTGTGCTTTTTGTCCCTGTGGATTTAGACATTGTGGATACTTTTACAAAAATGGAATCATATAATATGTGACATTTATATCTGGATTCTTTTAACAATATTTTTGAAGTTTCTATATGTTGTAGCATATATCAGTACTTTATTTCTTCTTATGATTAATAATATTTCATTTATGTAGATAACACATTTGTTTGTTCATTTATTTGTTGATCTATTTTGGGTTATTTCCACCTTTTGGCTATTGTGAATAGTGCTGCTATAAACATTTGTATTCATTTAGTTTTTTTTGTTTAAATATCTTTTTTTCATTTCATTTAGGTATATACCTAGGAGTACAATTGCTGGACTACATTGTAATTCTATGATACATTTCTTGGAGAATTGCCAAACTGTTTCCACAGCAGCTGCACTACTTTACATCTCCATCAGCAGTGTATAGGGCTCCTATGTCTTTGCTAACACTTGTTATTTTTATTTTCTCCTTCCTTTTCTTTCTTTCTCTTTTTTAGTTTTATAAAATTGAGGTGAAATTCACATAAAATTAAACACTTAAAATATACAATTCTGTGGCATTCATTACGCTCATAATATTGTGAAACCATCACATATCAAGTTGCCATAACATTTTCATCACCACAAAGAACAACCCCATTAAACAATTACTTCTCATTCTCTCTCCCCACAAGCCTAGACAGCCATCAGTGTGCTTTTTGTCTCCTTTCTTCCTTCCTTCCCTCCTTCCTTCCTTCCTTCCTTCCTTCCTTCCTTCCTTCCTTTCTTCTTTCTTTCTTTCTTTCTTTCTTTCTTCTTTCTTTCTCTTAATTATTATTATAGCCATTCTAGTACATGTGAAGTAGTATTTCATTGTAGTTTTGATTTGCATTTCCCTAATGACTAATGATGTTGTGCATCTTTTCATGTGCTTGTTGGTCATTTGTGTTCTTTGAAAATATATTTATTCAAATTCTTTTATCATTTTCTACAAAATGATAATTAGGCTGCTTGTCTTTTTATTGCTGAGCTGTAAGTGTTCTTTACATATTCTGACTACCAGACAGTTATCAGGTACGTTTAAATATATTTGTTTCATTTGGTAGGCTGTCTTTTATACTTCCTTGATAATGTCCTTTAATGCAAAAATTGTTTTAAATTTTGATGAAATTTAATATATATATATATATATATATATCTTATTGCTCATGCTTTTGATGTCATATATAAGAATCCATTGGCAAATTCAAGGTGATGAAATTCTACTTGTATGTTTTCTTCTAAGAGTTTTATGGTTTTAGATCTTACATTTGGGCTATTGATCCATTTTGAATTAATTTTTGTATGTGATGTGAGCTAGAATTTTAATTTCATTCTTTTGCTTGTGAAGATCCAGTTGTACAGCTCTGTTTGTTGAAGAGACTAATTTATTCCCATTGAAAATCAATTAGCCAGAGGGGATCTGAGATGGCAGCAGTGTAGGTGAAAGTTACACTCACCTCCTCCCAGGACCAAACAGGAATTACAACTAAAATATAGAACAAGCAACCTGAATAACAAAATGAAAACCAGCTGAGCAGAAATTTTATAAACAAGGACTTACAGAAGAAGCCTGGTAGAAAAGGGGGAGATACGTGTGGTGGCTGAGAAAACAGAGGGATATCTTAACTGCAAAGGCCTCCGCAGAGGAATATGTGGCCTCAACTCCATGTTAGACTCCACACTCCAGAATACCAGAGCCAAGAAGAGGAGCCCACACAACATCTGGCTGTGAAAATCAGTGGGATTCTGTCCAACAGGATGACAGAAGTCTTCTAGGGAACCAGGCAAACTCTTAAAGGGCTAGCACACAAAATCTCATAGCTACACAGTTTAAGAGGCAAAACACCCTGGGCTCAGGCAGAGGGAAAACAGAGAGAGGCCAATGGAGTCATGCAAGAAGACACTGAGTTGTGTGACTACAGGGACAGAGCTAAAGAAATAGTTGCAAGGGTCTCTATGCCGAGTCCCTTTCCCAAACTGCACACAGATACAATCTTTCCTGGGTTGAGCAATCCCCCCTTATGGCATCAGTTTGAAAAAGTGCAATAACTCCACCCTCCTGACTTCCCTTGTGTCCTGCCCTGCTGAGCTACTGCTCTGTGCAGGAGTCAATTGCCTGAGCCCATGATGTAGAGGTCCAGAAGGACTCAGAGGGTGTTAGTCATTGAGTTGTGTGGCTCTGGGGTAGGGGCCATTTTGCCACCCACACCTGAAAGGTGCTACTGTTCCTGAACAGAGCCCTCCCTTCATATGGTCAATTCTGGGTCTGTTTGGTCCTGATGAACTCTGCTGGCTTTACCCTGATGACTCCCTGAGACCTCCACCCCACTACAAAGGTCTGCAGGCACCTAGCAGGTGATGGCTGGCCTTGGTGTAACCTGGGGTTATTGCTAAGTGGTCTCAGATTGAGCACTGGTGCTGAGTTTGAATCTGTAACAATATGGTGAAGACCACTTGGCCCTTCTGATGACTCATGGAGAAAGTACATCATGTAACTTGCATAATGCCAGAGGCTCTTTCAGTGACTGAGCTTACGAGGCAGCCAGCAGGCAGAGGGGGATCTTAGGGGGCCTTTGGCCTTTTGAGGACCTGTAACCAGGCTCAGTGCTGGTGAAAGCCAGAATTGGTGATCAGCTTGACTCCTCCTATGCACAACCAAGCCAGCAGAAGCAGCCAAAAATGTGAATTGCTTTAGATCCCAAAAGAGGCAGCCCAGGGTTACTCACAGGTAGTCCAAGTCATTGATCTGCACCAGAGTTTTTCCCAAAAGGCCCCAGAGCTAATACTTCCAGTGGCTAACTTCAGACCACATCAGAGCATGACCCAATTAACTTTACAGGGAGATCTCCACAAGCACCAGATCCTGCTGGGGCAAATTCTGCTTCTTGGGGTTAGCCTCTGCACAGTAGCTTGTACACTGTGGTTGGAGTTGATCCATATAGCCAGCCAGCCAGCCTGAGGGTCTACCCCACCCATGGATTATCCAGTAGCAATCAAGACTCAACTACAGTAGGAGAGCTCACATAACAGCACAAGGAACATTCCTGGAGTACCTACCTCAGGTGATCAGAAGGAACTCATCCACTGAGCCACACCAGACATCTACTACATAAGACAACCACATCAAAACTGGGGGACATAGATGATCTATCCAGTACACAGAAAAGATACAGAGAGGCTACCAAGATGGAGAGACAAAGAAAAATGCTGCGAATGAAAGTAAGACAAAGAAATCCCTTGAAAAAGAACTAAATGAAATGGTGAAGCAACCATCTTATATAAAAACTGCTGTTTGAAATTTTAACCCTGATATATTGGCTTCTGTAAATGCTTGCTGGCTTAAATAATAAGGAAAATAAGACTACTCCCATTTCAGAGAGGCCATAAACTATGCCCCAGACAGAGTTGGCAGTGCTGGCACTAGGCCAGGCCTTGAGATATGATCTCATGGCCCCTTCCCAGCATGCAAGCCTTCTTTCTCAGAAGGCCTGAAAGTCTCATTCCAAATTTGGGAGACAAAGGACTGGAAAAAGTATAAATAGAGAAGCTTCCTCCACGTTGTGGGGCCCAGAATTTGAATGACACATTTTTTTCTGGGCCTGCACAGAATTTAATAATTAAAATGTAACTCCCTTTCTCTAAGCATGGCTTGGTTTTTCTCTGGTCTTCTATAACAATGGAGGCAGGCAATATAACAGATACAGAGTTCAAAACAATGGTTATAAGGATGCTCAAGGAAGTTAGTGAGACCTTCAACAAAGACATAGCAAGCATAAAAAAGACATTGAAACAAACAAAAAAAAAAACCAGAAATGAAGAATACTATATTTAAAATGAAGTATACACTAGAAGGAACCAACAGCAGATTAGATAAAGCAGAGGAGCAAGAAACACCCAATCAGAGCAGACATTTTTTTTTTTAATGAGAATAATTTAAAGGATTTCTGGGAGAACATAAAGCATATCAACAACATCTGCATCATAAATGTACCAGAAGAAGAGAGCAAGGGATTGAGAACATATTTGAAGAAATAATGACTAAATACTTCCCCAACCTGGTCAACCTGGTCGGGGGCGGGGAGGGAAGGCCACAAGTCCAGGAATCACAGATAGCCTCAAACAACATGTACCCAATACAAAGAGAAAATCTTAAAAACAGCAAAAGAAAGAGAGTTACCTATAAGAGAGTCCCCATAAGACTGACTGTCAGGTGAATTCTCAACAGAAACATTTTAGGCCAGAAAGGATTGTCATGAAATATTCAAAGAAAATAAAAGCAAATGTCTACTACCAAGACTACTCTACCCACAAGGCAATTATTAAAAATTGAAAAAGAAATAAAGAGCTTCCCAGACAAGAAAAAAGTTTTTAAAAAGTTTATACCAACAAACCAGTATTAAAAGAAATGTTAAATGGACTTCCTCAGAAGAAAAAAAAAGAAAAAGAGAAATATTGCTATAAAAAATAAAAAGGTGCTGTGGCCAGTGTGGTTCAGTTGGTTGGGCATCATCCCATGCATCAAAAGGTTGCCGGTTCAATTCCCATTCAGGACACATGCCTGGGTTATGGGCTCAATCCCTGGTAGGGGGTATGCAGGAAGCAGCAACTCATGTCTCACTGTCACATCAATGTTTTTCTCCCTCTCTCTTCTGCTCTTAAAATTCAATAAAATATCTTTTAAAAAAATAATAAAATGGCAAAAAGATGTAAGTGTTAATAATCACTTAAATGTAAATGGATTAAATGTTCCAATCAAAAGACATAGGGTAGCTGAATGGAAAAGAGAACAAGATCCATATATATTCTGTCTACAAAATACTTACCTCAGAACTAAAGTTGCACTCAAACTGAAAGAAAAGGAACAGAAATAGATAGTCATACAAGTGAAAATGAAAAAAAAAAAAGCTGGAGTAGAAATAAATATATCAGACAAAATAGACTTGAAAACAAAGGTCATAATAAGACACAAAGAAGGAAATTACATATTGATAAAGGCCTCAATCCAAGAAGATGGTAAACATTTAAGCATCCAACATAGGAGTACCTAAATATATAAAGCAAAATTTGATGGACTTAAAAAGAGAGATCAACAGTAATACAGTCATAGTAGGGGATAACACTCCACTGACACCAATGAATAGATTCCCCTCCCCACACAATTGACAAGACACACTGGCCTTAAATCACACACTGAACCAGATGGATTTAATTGATCTTTTCAGAGCATTTCACCACAAAAGAGCAGAATATACATTATTTTTGTGCACATTGAATATTTTGTAGAATAGACCACATATCTATATATATAAAAAGCCAGCAACCGAAATGCCATAACAACTGGAATGACTGATCACTATGAAGCCCACTGTGACCAGCGAACCAGCCCTTTCAGGGGGTGGGGCCGGCCGGCCAACCTCCCATGGCCCCTCCCCTGGATGACCCCACCCTCCGATCGGCTGCCCGACCCTGAATGGCCCATAGCCCCTCCCCCTGGCTGGCTCCGACCCTGATTGCCCCCACCCTTCCAACAGGGGGTGGGGCCAGTAGGCCAACCTCCTACAGACCCTCCCCTCAGACGGCCCCACCCCAGATGGGCCCCCACCAT
>NW_006287324.1:1363120-1364176 GCF_000327345.1 Myotis davidii | reverse complement strand
ACTGGTCCCTGATCAGCTCCCCCACCCCATTTGGGTGTGGAGCTGGTCAGCCCACCACCCACAGCCCCTCCCCACAGCTGGCCCCATCCCCAATTGGCCACCCCACCCAAATCGAGGGTGGGGCCTGCCAGCCATGCACAAATTTGTGCACTGGGCCTCTAGTTAGGTCATAAAACAATACTCAATAAATTTAAGAAAATTGAAATAATATCAAACATCTTCTCCAATCACAATGGTATGAAACTAAAAATCAATTATGAAAAAAAGTGAAAAACACACAAACAATTGGAGGCTAAATAATGTGGTACTAAACCATGAATTAGTTAACAATGAGATCAAAGAAGAAATGAAAAGATACCTTGAGACAAATGAAAATGAAAACAGAACAACCAAAAATCTATGGGACTCAGCAAATACAGTCCTAAGAGAGAAATTCATAGCCCTACAGGCCTAACTCAAGAAACAAGAAAATTCTCAAATAAAAAATCAAATCTTACACTTTAAAAAAAAACTAAAAAAATAACAACAAACAAAGCCCAAAGTAATATAAGGAAGGAAATAATAATGATCAGAGTGGAAAGAATAAAAATAGCATCTAAAAAACCCCAATAAAATTATCAAGGAAATCAAGAGCTGGTTCTTTGAAAAGATAAACAACACTGATAAACCTTAAACCAAAATCATCAAAAAAAAAAAAGAGAGAGAGAGGAGGAGGAGGAGAAAATGGTGGCTGAATAGGCAGATCTGTCAGGCACCTAGTTCCAGGGCCAGGCTGGAAATACAACTAAATTGGAGAACATTCCCCTGGAATTTCCAACTATGGTCCAGCTGAGGAGGTGACTTATAACAAGGAAGAATAGAAGGCACCTGGAAGCAATAGGAAGTTGCTATTTTATTTTATTTTATTATTTTATTTTATGTTATTATTTTAAATTAAATCTGTAAACAGAGAGCACAAGAGTTTTCATTTGCAACTACACACCTGAGGCATTGGTGCAAGGGAGGGAGACATGAACTTGAGGTACCTGGGGGCAGGGCGGGTGGGAAGTAGGGCCC
>NW_006287324.1:1359308-1362700 GCF_000327345.1 Myotis davidii | reverse complement strand
AAAAATAAACAACACTAATAAAACTAAAACCAAAAACATCAAAAAAAAAAAGAGAGAGAGAGAGAGGAGGAGGAGAAAATGGTGGCTGAATAGGCAGATCTGTCAGGCCCCTAGTTCCAGGGCCAGGCTGGAAATACAACTAAATTGGAGAACATTCCCCTGGAATTTCCAACTATGGTCCAGCTGAGGAGGTGACTTATAACAAGGAAGAATAGAAGGCACCTGGAAGCAATAGGAAGGGCGAGATCATGAGAGGGGGTTGCCCAGAAAGGAGGGTTCTGGGAGCACACACACCCACCCACAGTGGGAGCAGCGACCCAACTGGTGGTGCCTCTAAACTTGCTGTGGCTAGACCTGCAGCACCCATATCATCCAAGCAGCCACGAAAGGTAGCAGGACTGCTGGTGGCAGCAAAGTCTAGACCCGGCAGACCAGAGCCAGTTGGGCAGAAGGTCGCAGTTTTGATTGCTATTTTATTTTATTTTATTATTTTATTTTATGTTATTATTTTAAATTAAATCTGTAAACAGAGAGCACAAGAGTTTTCATTTGCAACTACACACCTGAGGCATTGGTGCAAGGGAGGGAGACATGAACTTGAGGTACCTGGGGGCAGGTCGGGTGGAAAGTAGGGCAAGGAGACTTGAAAAATCAGTTGCCAGGAGTCATGCATTGGGTTGTTCATACCCTTCCAAACTGAAATGGCAATTTCCCCTGGGAGGAGCTACCTGGGGGAAAAAAATCTGCCTTAGGTGACACAGCCTGCCACACCCTGCATTTTGAACTTTACTGAGAAAACAAAGGCAGAGGCCAAGCTTGGGACTGAATAGTCTCAAGGAGCCCTTAGTGATCAGAATGGAGGAGGGGCCGTCTGTCTTACTATTCTAGGAACCAGACTGATAAAAACTCTAGGGTCCCAGAGAACCCCATTGGTCTCCATACAAGGACCTCTGTCCAGGCAAGGGCAGAATAATATTTTGGGGCACTCATGGAGGAATAGGTCTAGGACAGGAACAAACACCCTTCATATTCCCTGAAAGAAAAACAGTACCAACCCCACTTAAAGCCCTCTCAGAAACAGACTCTTGAGTAGTTAATTTTGACAGCTAGTGGACAGGCACGGAGGGCAGATTGGCCCCTCCTGCTTGCAGCCAAGTCCTGTGGAATCAAACACAAGCAATGGACCAGTGGAATTGCTTGGAGCTTCAAGCAGAGTGCTAAAAGCCAAAAGACAGTGCCTGACCTAGATAGCACTTAAGTACCTAACAGGAAGCCCAGAATTGGCAGATGGAACAGAAGAGTGGGGTCCTAAGCCAGTTCCCACAGGGCATTAAAACTTGCTTGAAGCAAACAACACTTCACTTAATTTTTTTATTTTTTGCACCCTTTTCTTCCTCTCTTCTCTTCCCCCGCCCCGTTTTTCTTCTCCTTTTTTTCCTTTTTAGCTTTTCTCTTTCCTTTTTTCCCCCATTTTAAAATTGATCTTTCTTATCTATCTGTTTTATTGATTTATTATTCTACTCTCTGTTGTTTTGTTCATATGTCTAATTTCCTCTCCCCTGCTCATAATCCATTTCCCATTCTTTTTTCTTTTTTTTCACTACTCATTTTTAAAAAATATTTTCTCTCTTCTCTTTCTTTTTTTTTCTTCTCCTAATTTCTTAGCTTGTTTCACTTCCTAAATTTAAGACTATCTGCTATCTCCTCTATTCTACTTTTCAATTTTTTTTCTTTGTTCTTGTCTTCTCATTTCTTTTTTTCCTTCCTTTATTCTAACTGTGGTCTTTCCCCTATTACTCTAATTCTTTAATGTTATTTTCTCTATTTAAGCTCTCCATCTACAGATTGTACCCCCTACCCCCCGACCCTTTTCTGGGTGTTTTTTGTTTGTGCCTATTGGTTTATTTGTTTGTTTTGTTGTGTTTTCTTTCCATATATATTTTCTTGTTTCCCCCATTATTCCTGCTCTCTTTTCTCTTTCCTAATTTTCTTTTCTCTGGTGGCCACTTTTTTCTGGGGCTATAAGGGTCTTGTGCACATTAATGCTCTGTTCCTTCTGGGTTGTGTCTTGTCTTATTGTATTTGGTGTGGTTCGGTCAACACCTCCACAGTGGCTGGTCCAACATGATAGAGAGCAAACCACTTGATCAGACACCCTGAGAGGAGACACCATTCACAAATGGGACAATAACATTCAAAACCAATTACATCAGGAGAACCCACATATGTCAAGAAGGGGGGTCTCCCTAGAACACCCAGGCTAGGAGACCTAAGAGACTGCACCACTGGGTCCCACAAAACATCTACTACATAAGCCCAACCCTAAAAATCTGAGTGGCATAGAAGTTTGATCTAATACAAAGGAATCAAATACAAAGGAACAGCAAAAATGGATAAAGAAACAACCCCAAATGAAAAAAAAGGAGGAATCATCAGAAAAGAAACTTAATTAAATAAAGGCAAATAATTAGAGAAAGAATTCAGAGTAATGGTTATAAGGATGCTCAAACATCTCGATGAAAATTACATGCAAATCAATGAGAATTGTAAGAAGCAGAATGAGAAATTATCCAACATAAGTAAGAATCAAGAGGAATTGAAGAATCATATAGCTTCAAAAAAGAATACAATGGAAGGTTTCAACTCTAGACTAGAAGCCGAGGACCCAATCAGCGAATTAGAGGACAAGGTAGAATAAAACACAGAAGTAGAGCAGCAACTGGAAAAAAAATTAGAATGCAGAAAGAGAGTCTAAGGAAGCTGTGGAACAACATGAAATAAAACATCTGCATAATAGGGGTGCAAGAGGGAGAGGAAGCTGAGCAAGGAATAGAAAACCTATTTGAAGAAATAATGACAGAAAACTTCCCTGACTTTGGAAAGAAAAAAGTCACATAATTCTAAGAGGCACAGAAAGTCCCAATCAAGATGAACTCAAAAAGACCTATACAAAAACACATCATAATTAAATTGGCAAGCATAAAAGACAAAGAAAGAATCTTAAAGGCTGCAAGAGAGACAGAAAGTTACCTACAAGGGATCTCCCATTAGACTATCAACTTATTTCTGAACAGAAACACATCAGACCAGAAGGGAATGGAATGAAGTATACAAAGTGATGAAAATCAAGGGACTGAATCCAAGAATACTCTATCCAGCAAGGCCATCATTCAAATATGAAGGTGAAATCAGGAGCTTTACAGACAAAAAAGGCTAAGGGACTTTATTACCACCAAACCAGCAATGCAAGAAATGCTAAAGGGACTGTGGTAAAAAGAAGAAATAGAAAGGAAGGAAGGAACATAGGCATAAAGAATTAAAATTGCAACAAACAAGTACCTATCCTATATAATAAAAGAAAAATGGTAATTGGCGAATGACGATACCCTTTT
>NW_006287324.1:1348202-1358169 GCF_000327345.1 Myotis davidii | reverse complement strand
GGCCCCTAGTCAATAATAGCCTGAAATGTAAATGTATTTAATGCTTCAATCAAAAGACATAGGGTAGCTGAATGGATAAGAAAGCATGACTCATATATTTGCTGTCTACAAAGACACACCTCAGAACAAAGAACTCACACAGACTGAAAATGAAGGGATGGGAATAAAATTTTCAGGCAAATGGAAATGAAAAAAAAAAAAAGCTGGGGTAGCAATACTTATATCTAACAAAATAGACCTCAAAGTGAAGCCCATAACAAGATATAAGAAAGGCCACTTCATAATACTAAAGGGATTGATACAACAAGAGGCTGTAACTCTGGTAAACATATAGACACCCAATACAAGAGCTATACAAAAATATATAATAAATATACAAAAAAAAACCTTCTTGCTCTAGCCAGTTAGGCTAAGTGGATAGAGTGTGGGAGCCCACTTGGCTCCTCCTGTTGGAGGAGTGGATCTTTCTTAGCGTGAGTGTAAAGGAGAGAAAGGCTGAAAAGTAAAGAATGGAACTAAGGGCCAAAATTTCAAGTTCTCCCACTGAACTTTATTATTGGGTCATTCACATTCCTCGGAAAATAGAATCATAAGGTTTTATAGATGGAGGAAAACATAACATCAAACTTCCCATGCTAAAAATTGATCCCCCAGCCGAAACTGGTTTGACTCAGTGGATAGAGCGTTGGCCTGCGTACTGAAAGGTCCTGGGTTCGATTCCGGTCAGGGGCGTGTGCCTTGGTTGCAGGCACATCCCCAGTGGGGGGTGTGCAGGAAGCAGCTGATCAATGTTTCTCTCTCATTGATGTTTCTAACTCTCTATCCCTCACCCTTCCCCTCTGTGAGAAATCAATGAAATATTAAAAAAAAAAAAGCATCTTCTCAGACCACAGTGGCATGAAACTAGAAATCAGTTACAATAAAAACCCTCATAAACAATCAAATACATGGAGGCTAGATAGCATGCTATTAAACAATGAATGGGTTACCAGAGAGATCAAAGAAGAAATAAAAAACATCCTGGAAACAAATGAAAATGAACACACAACAATCTAAAATCTATGGACACAGTGAAAGCAATCCTGAGAGGGAAGTTCATAGCACTTCAGGCCTATCTTAAAAAAACAAGTAAAACTGGTAATAAGTTATCTAACACTACAACTTAAAGAATTAGAAAGACAACAATAAGAAGCACCCAGAACAAGCAGAAGGAAGGAAATAATAAAGATTAGAGTGGAAATAAATGACATAGAGACTAAAAAAACAGCAAGAAAGATCAATAAAACCAAGTGCTGGTTCTTCAAAAGGATAAAAAAGATGGATGAACCTTTAGGCAGACTCACCAGGTAACAGAGAGGACCCAAATAAACAAAAGTAGAAATAAAAGTGGTGAAGTAACAAATGACCCCACAGAAGTAAAAAGGGTTGTTAAAAAATACCATGAATGTCTTTATTCCAACAAACAGGAGGACCTGGACAAAATGGACATATTCCCAGAAAAATGCAACCTTCCAAAACTCAATCAGGAAGAATCAGAAAACCTGAATGCACTGATAACTCTTGATGAAATTGAAGCAGTGATAAAAAACAAAAACAAACAAACAAACAAACAAACAAAACCCAAAAAAACTTCTGGCAAACAAAAGCCCTGGTCTGGATGGTTTCACAGAGAAGTTTTACCAAATATTCAAAGAAGAACTAACACCTATCCTCAAATTATTCCAAAAAATTCAAGAGGAAAGAACACTTCCTAGCTCTTTCTATGAGGCCAGCATCACCCTAATTCCAAAACCAGATAATGACACGACACAGAAAGAGAACTGCAGGCCAATGATGACCGTAGATGCTAAAATCCTCAACAAAATTTTAGCATGTTGGATCCAGCAACACATTAAAAAGATCATATATCATGACCAAGAGGGATTTCTTCCAGGGATGCAAGGCTGGTCCAACATTTGCAAATCAATAAATGTGATACAGCGCATAAACTGATTGCAAGACAAAAATCACATGATCATACCAATTGATGCAGAAAAAGCATTCAAAAAAATCCAACACCCTTTCTTGATAAAAACTATTAGCAATGTGGAAATAGAGGGATCATACCTCAATATAATAAAAGCATTCTATGACAAACCTACATCCAACATCATACTTAAAGGACACAAACTAAAACTATTTCCCCTAAGAACAGGAACAGCTGTTGTTCCAGGAACCACTCTTGTTCAACAGAGCACTGGAAGTTCTAGCCATAGTGATCAGAGAAGAAGAAAAAAATAAAAGGCATCCAAATTGAAAAGGAGGAAGTAAAAAATCTCACTACTCCCAGATGACATGATACTGTGCATAGAAAACCCTAAAGACTCCATCAAAAAACAATACTAGATTTAATAAATAGATTTGGCAAAGTAGCATGATACAAAATTAACATCCAAAAATCCATATCATTTTTATACACCAATAGTGAACTATCAGAGAGAGAAACTAAAAAACAATCCCATTTACCATTGCAACAAAAATATTAAGATACTTATAAATAAATTTAACCAAGGAGATAAAACACCTGTACTTAAAAAAACTACAGAACATTAAAAAATGATAAAGATATAAATAAGTGGAAGAATATACTGTGATCATGGATAGATAGAACCAACATCATTAAAATGTCCATATTACCCAAAGGAATATATAGATTCAGTGTAATCCCTATTAAAATACCAACAGTGTATTTCACAGATCTGGAACAAACACTCTAAAAATTTATATGAAACAAAAAAAAAGACCTCAAATAACCACAGCAATCTTGAGAAAGAAGAGCCAAGTTGGAAGAATAACAATAGCAGATACCAAGTTATACTACCAAGCCATTGTACTCAAAACAGTCTGGTACTGACATAGGACCAGGCATATTGATCAATGGAACACAGCAGAGAACCCAGAAATTGACTGAAGCAATTAAACTCAATTAATATTTGACAAAGGAGGCAAGAGCATACAATAGAGTAAATGGTGTTGGGATAATTGGACAGCAACATGCAAAAAATGCAACTAGACCACCAACTTACACCATACACAAAAATAAACTCAGAATGGACAAAAGACTTAAATGTAAATCACAAAACCATGAAAATCCCAGAAGAAAGCATAGACAGTAAAACCTGATATCTCATGTAGCAGAATTTTCACCGAAACATCTTCTAGGGCAAGAGAAACAAAGGAAAAAGTAAACAAATGGGACTATATCAAATTAAAAAGCTTCTGCACAGAAAAAGAAATTGCCAACAAAATGAAAAGGGAATCCATTGTATGGCAGAACATATTTGGAAATAACACATCTGATAAGGGATCAATTTTCAAAATATACAACGAACTCATCAACTTAACACCAGGAAGACAAATTAAAACATGGGCAAAGGACCTGAATAGACACTTCTCTAAAGAGGACATACAGATGGCCAATAGACATAAAAAATTGCTCAAATCGACTGATCATCCGATAGATGCAAGTTAAAATTACAGTGAGATATCACCTCACACCTGACAGAATGGCTACCATCAATAAGTCAACAAAGGAAAGTGCTGGCGAGATGTGAAGAAGAGGGAACCCTAATACACTGCTGGTGAGAATGCAGAATGGTGCAGCCACTGTGGAAAACAGTATAAAGTTTCCTCAAAAAATTCAAAATGGAACTGCCTTTTGATCCAGCCATCCCACTTCTAGGAATATATCCTATGAATCCTGAAACACTGTTCAGAAAGAATATATGCATCCCTACATTCATTGCAGCGTTCTTTACAATAGATATGATCTGAAAACAGCCCAAGTGCTAGTCAGTAGATGAGTGTATAAAAAAGCTGTGGTACATTTACACCATGGAATACTATGCAGTTATAAAAAGACGGAGCTCTTACCCTTTGAGTCAGCATGGTTGAACCTGGAAATTATTATGCTAAGTGAAGTAAGTCAATCAGAGAAAGACAAAGATCACATGATCTCACTTATATGTGGAATCTAATGAACAAAATAAACTGACAAGGAAAATAGGTCTAGAAGCATGGATACATGGAACAGACTGACATCTCAGAGGTGAGGTGGATGAAAGGAATGGGAACAGATTAACCAAAGAACTTATGTGCATACTAGAGGCCCAGTGCATGAAATTTGTGCACTGGGGTGGGGGTGTGTCCCTCAGCTCAGCCTTCACCCTCTCTTATCTGGGGGATGTCTCATAGGGATCGGGCCCTTGGGGGATGTCCCATAGGGATCGGGCCTAAACCGGCAGTTGGACATCTCTCTCACAATCCAGGACCACTGGCTCCTAACCACTCGCCTGCCTGCCTGCCTGATTGCCCCTAACTGCTTCTGCCTGCAAGCCTGATTGCCACCTAACCGCTCCCCTGCCAGCCTGATTGACGCCTAACTATTCCCCTGCCTGCCTGATCACCCCCAACCGCCCTCTCCTGCCAGCCTGATTGCCCCCAACTTCCCTCCTCTGCTGGCTCAGTTGCCCCCAGCTACCTTCCCCAGCTTGCCTGGTCACCGCTAACTGCCCTCCCTTGCTAGCCTGGTCACCACTAACTGCCCTCCTTTGCTAGCCTGGTTGCACCCAACTGCCCTCCCCTGCTGGCCTGTTCGCCTCCAACTGCCCTCCCCTGATGGCCATCTTGTGCTGACCATCTTGTGATGACATGAAGGTGGCCATCTTGTGGTGGCTATCTTGTGATGACATCGCATGTGACGCCACCTAGGTTTTTATTATATAGGATATGCATAGCCCATGGACACAGACAGTAGCATGGGGAAGGCCTGGGGAGGGGCGGCGGTTGTGAGGAGGGGGCAATTAGGAGGGGTGGGAATGAGGGACATCTGTAATACTTCAACAATAAATTTAAAAAAATAAAAGAAAGGTCTGTCTTATTAGGGAAGCCTGGCTTTACAGAAAATGAGATGGAGGGAGCTTAAGCAATTTACCAGCTGATATGGTGTTAGTGTTGGGGCGAGAGTAAACTAGGCTGTCAGGATCCAGGCAATAAACTCAGTATACTCTAATTGGACATTTTTCTTGTTGTTATTCAAATAGACTGCAAGCTTCTCGAGGTCAGGGATCCTTTCATTCTAGAGCTGGGGAAACCACCTGTGCTTAAGCAAAGCCGGACAGCTGGTGGCTGAACAGACATGGCCCCTTCTGCCCCATCTGCATTGTAACCTGCATGGACTGTGCTTTCCTATGGATTTAAAACTCCTAAGATACTGCAGTTTCTCTGTCTCTGAGAACAGGGGCCAGAGCTTTCTATCTCCAGCTTCCCTCTTCTCCTGACATCTGTGTAGTTAATAGCACTCTTCACAGTGCTGTATGTACTGTGTACTCTCACTTTTTCTGGGTCACAGTATTGACTAGTGTGGGGTTCACAGTGGTGAAAAAACAAGGGATGGTATCCACTGAACCACAACTGTTTGATTACACATATTTATGTCTCTCCTATAAGATCTCTAAAGAATACAGACTGTTCCTCTTCTCTGAAGGTTCCATCAGTTAGAATAATACCTGGTACAAAGTACATGCTCAATACATTTTTTTTTTGGTATTAAGATATCACACAAGAACCCACCTAAAATGTTTTGGTTTGCTCAATAGTAAGATGTTTCTTTTCTTTTCTGATATGTCCTTCCATTGTGAGTGATGAAAATCAGTTATTCTATTCAAGATTTTTAAAAAGAGTATAGTAAGAGTAAAATGGTGCAAAATGAATTCAAGATCAATAGTCTTAATTGGGATGCATTTCATTAACAACTGTCCACATGCCTCTGCAATTTTAATAGTTTATCACCTATTTTTATATGTGGTGGCATTTCTTAATGGACACACATGTATGCATTTAGTGTTTTTATGAATGCAAAGGTTGGCCTTTTAATTATACTAGTGGCCCAGTGCACAAATTCGTGCACATTGAAAGGGAATTAATTAGAAGAAAATGATATAAAAACAACATTGATACAAACAATGCCTGATAAATTGATTAATTTATTCTAATATCTCGCTGCATACCACATTAAGAGTAAAAACACTTTCAGAGTGCTTGACTAATTTCCCTTATGATGAAGTATTTACAACTTTAAATTTAATGTCAACACGCTCTTTGAACTAGAGAGAAAGCAACATATAACTGACCATGTGCGAAAACGGGTTCAGGTAAGAATATTCCTACTCTGTGTAGAGTTTGTCCTTGTGATTTATTAATTGTCATCGCAAATGCTGGCATCACAGGCAACTGCCTTTGAATTAATTTAAGTGGGAGGCCAGTGTCAGACAGGAACAAATCAATTCTTGGAATCAGAACAACCTCTCCTTCTGCAGATCTTGTTAATATTTTAGCTTCGATTATGTTAGGTTGCATCTTTTGATAATAAATCTGGTACCATTACAAAGACCCCATTTACTATTAATATTTCTCAGTAGCATTATAATTACACCTACTTTCAATTTTAATTTATGACATGGCATTCCTAAAGGTGTAATACTATTAAGAAATTTGGACACAGAACCTAGACACAGAACCTACACAGAACCTAGAGACAGAAGAACTTCGCTGGAGAACATGGCAAAAGATCCTGGACAGAAACTGGACACACCTAGAAGAACTTCGCTGGAGAGAACCTGGCTGAAGAACCTAGAGACAGAACCTGGATAGAACATGGCAAGAGAACTTGACTAGAACCTGGTGACTGAACCTGGCTGGAGAACTTGGACAGAACCTGGCTGGAGAACCTAGCGAGGGAACATGGCTACAGAACCTGGATGGAGAACCTGGAGAACCTAGCAAGAGAACATGGACACAGAACTTGGCTGGAGATTGTGGCTAGAGATCCTGGCAAGGCTGCTGATCTTGGAAACGCTGTCTCCATGTCATTTCTTCTTCGCCGACTCTGTCCACACCTTTGGGGACCCCTGGACCTGCTGGGGTTGGACCACAGCATCTGGTGCCTGAACAGGGACCCTTAGATTCCTGAGCCCCTTCAACATGATCCTTGGGGGAATTGTGGTGGTGCTCCTGTTCACAGGATTTGTGTGGGCCGCCCACAATAAAGACGTCCTCCGCCGGATGAAGAAGCGGTACCCCACGACCTTCGTCATGGTGGTCATGGTGGCGAGCTACTTCCTCATCTCCATGTTCAGGGGGGTCATGGTCTTCGTGTTCAGCATCACTTTCCCTTTGTTGTTGATGTTCATCAATGCCTCGCTCAGGCTTCGCAACCTCAAGCACAAGCTGGAGAATAAGATGGAGGGGATCGGCCTGAAGAGGACGCCCATGGGCATCGTGCTGGACGTACTGGAGCAGAAGGAAGAAAGCCTGGGAAAGCTCACTGACTATCTCAGCAAAGCGGAGTGAACCGGCGGCCGGGCGAGGGCTGCCGCAGAGCGCCAGGTGCAGCTGCCTCATCCAGACCCACTTTCTGTTTGTATCTTTGAGATGAGGGGGGACATTCCACCCATCAACTGGCCTGCATGCATCTGCAGGCCAAACTGTTAACACCTCTGATGTTACAGAGAGAGGGCCCAGGAACCGAAAGAAACCCCCTCCCAGTCTGTCTGAACTTTCAACTATGTTTATGAAAACTGATAGGAAATGGAGCACACTTATGTCCGCAGGGGAATAAAGGAAAATATAGGAATTGATTGTACAGCCACAATACAGTTATAGGGAAAAAAGCAACTGTAGAGTTCAAGGCAATGAGTAAATGGAAAGACTGGTCACGTAGATAATGACATGCATTAGCCTGTTCAATCCCCCAGCATCCTCCAAATGTATTCCCCAGGATTATATGTGGGCTATAACTTAGTTTAGTGTTTATTGTTTTTTAAAAAAAATGATCTCTATCCCTTTGCCTCCTGTTTGACATGCAGAGGAAACTGGACAAACCAGTTGTTTATATTTTGTTTACAAATATAAAGATAGCTGTTTCAGAGAATATTTTGTCAAATTTTTGTAATTTTTGAAGTGCTAGTCATGTGTTTTTACCAGCAGGTATTTGCTGCAAACTGAATGTCATCTTCCTTAAGGCACTCACAGCTGTGTACCCTGTCTTCTTCTTTAAAAAGTAATAAACAAGTTATGTCTCTATCCCACATTTTTTGTTATTATAATAACAGAAAGGTGTCTGAGATAACATTTCCTATATTTTTTCATTTTCAGTTTTAAAATGAATGTGTGTATTAATTTCTAGGGGGTTAATTTATGACATGGCATTCCCGAAGGAGTAATACTATTAAGAAATTCGATGGGAAAATTTTCCTTTTCAGCATCATCTGTGGAATCAATGGAATCATCACTCAAATATGTGTGAAAATCTCCGTTGAGTATATCCAAATTTGCTTCATTTAATTTTTGAACATGCTCATTTTTTGGACAAAGAATTGCACGTTTAGATATATTTTTAATATTATCTATAGATATAGTATTTCCAAAGGTAGCTTCAATAATAGATCCATTACAAATCATTTCACAGGGGATTTCAATAATATCCATTCCTAAATGAAAACTGCTATCAAGTTTGCCATCTCCAAGTTTTACTAATTATTCACTATAAGCAGAATCCTCTGATCTCATATTTGTTTTAAGAGACAACTTTCTGAAACATCCCCAAACATTACAGTACTTTAAACTCATTTGTACTATGGCTGATCGCATAGCATGCAGTACAATACTGAGACATTGTCAAAAATCCCCTCAGAGAAAGAGAACTTTCCCACCAAATGCAACATTCAAATTCATAATTTCTCTTAGTGTTCTGTCTATGGCATTTATAGCATGACTGGATGCCATGGTGTATTCATCAATAATAAGTTCGGCCTTTTTAATGGTTTTAGCAAATTCACTCTTTATATCAACCCTAGAAATTGAAGTTTCAATTAATGGAATTGGTAATTTATATTAGGAATGAAAGGTTCTTCCACCGAGAAGTAAATTTGCAACAACTCCCGTAGACACTGTGGGTAAAACAGTACCACCATGATCTCTAATATAATGTATTAAACTTTATACAAATATGTTTTTCCACTACCATCTGGACCATCCAAGAAAAAGCATTTGGGGTTTTATAGTTTGATCTTCGATGGCTGAAGTTATAGTCTGAAAGGCTGCCAACTGTTCATTGTTCAGAGAATTTATCAAAACCTCTGCCTGTTGTCACTCATACAATTCATCACATGTATTTGTATTCATTAATAAAGGATAGTCTGGAAGTTTGAAATGCAAACATTCCATTCCATGCAATGTGAATACTTCTTGAATTTTGTTAAGGGCATGCATTTCACAGTTCACATAGGCACTCTCTGTTTGGTTTAATTTCCAACAATAATCTTCAATAAAATGAGATTTATTCTCATCCCATAATTTGTCTGCATCAGAAAGACATCCAAACATGCATATATATGCAAAAAGTTGCCATAGTTGTTTGGGCACATTAAGGATGACTACATTGTCAATGGTATTTTTCCAGATAGTGTCTTTGATTAATGACATTATGTTTAGCAGCTTCACAAAATGTATCATAAATTACACCTCCTACAGTTCGCAGATCAGCAAAACTTATTGTACCTTTTACATGTAGAAGCAAAAGTCTAAGGTAATATCATTTTGGTTCTCTGAAGCTCACAGTGAACAGTCTACCTGTCCTTTTGATGTTTTCTCCACAAAGAATTATTAAACACATAATGTTGTGGAATCTCCCAATAATAATAATTATGCATGTTGCAATCTTCTCTATTCAATAAAAACCAAGCCATCAAAGTTGAGTTATGCCTTTTAGCTCTATCTATAACTTCAGCAAAATCATCGGTATGAAAATACAAATTCTGATCATTTGGCAAATGAATAGCTAATCTTGTGATTGCATGAGATTGGTCATGCATTTGCATTCCAAAAAGTCTCCAAACAGCCTCAGGAGTGCTCACCTACCTGGAGTCCA
>NW_006287324.1:1347437-1348095 GCF_000327345.1 Myotis davidii | reverse complement strand
TTTTTGGTGTTCTGTATTGACCCTGAACTTAGTTTCATTTGTACTTGGAATGCTGGATTTATTTATTTTTATTTTTATTTTTATTTTGTTATCAACAACTTTATTTCCAATAGACATGGTACTACCAGGTATTCATTTGTTTTGGGGATATACATCAATATTTCCAATGGTCGCATTTTGAAATCCTTTCAGATATCCCTTTGAACATTTTCTATTTTGTATACATGGACTATTTGGATTTTGTATTCTACATGGTCCATGTACCATATTTGATTTTACAATTTGAAAAAGTCGAGGACACTGGTCTTCATCCGGAATTTCTGCCTTAACTATACGGTCAATGTCATCTTCCATTCATAATTTGGATTCACTATCTAATATCAATAATATGTGAGTGTGAGGCAGTCCGTGTTTCTGAAATTCAATGACATGAATTTTAGCTGTAACTTTGCCAAATAAATTGAATTTACATATATCATTTAAAAGAGCATTTAGCTTAATATTAAAAACCCTGGCTACCAAGTCAGGTCTTTTTCAGCTTTTTGCCAGCATTGTAAATTGTTTTTAATATCTGCCCATTTTGAATTGCACATCATGGTTATGAATAAACCGTGCTTGTCATATTTTGTTACAATTGCCATAGCATCCTGATATCTCT
>NW_006287324.1:1333114-1347406 GCF_000327345.1 Myotis davidii | reverse complement strand
CGTTTCTGAGTCTTAATGCAATATCTGTTCCCCAGCCTTTTTCAACATGTGGAAAAAGAATAGGATATATCATTGCATCTAATCTAGGAAACAGAGTACTGATTTGTTTCATTTTAGTGGCATTCAGATTATTAGGATCTGGTTTACAATGAATGAGCAAGTGCCTTTCAAAAGGAGGTTTTCCATTTTTGTTTCTGAATATGATGGCAACTTTGATTACACAGGGAGAGTTGTATCTATCTGGATCACTATTGCGATCATATTTAATGGCCATTGTTACTTCCATGGGAGCAATACCTTTTGCTGCTGCTTCAGATTGGGCTTCCTTTTCTACCTCATGTAGCATCTTGTATGATTTTGTTAATTCGTTTATTTCATGCATGAAGTTGTTGATGTTGGTCACGAGTCTTTCTGAGAAACCTTGGTTTTCTGGCATTGCTAAACTTTTACTTGTTACTTCAGCCATATCTAAAGTATAGAATTGAGCAAACTTCTGAGAAACACCATCTGAAGGATGTAAAGTTCCAGTATAGTGATAAACTTGTCCGTGAATTCTAAAACAATATGGCCCATATGCTGATGGTGATGCAATATTTGCACCCATTGAAGAAAAACCAAAAGAACTATTTATTGAAAGAATATTTTCCATGAAATTTTTACTGTCAGAATCTTTCTTTATCATTAATTTTTAAAAATATGCCAGGTATTCTGGAAAGTGTACATCATTTGGACAAACTTTACCTTTGCTACAACATAGAGTAACTTTTCATCAGATGGTTTTTCATCAGAGAAATTTAGTGATAGGCAAAATTGACATGTAACAGTCATTCCACCACAACTATGTTCGATAATTACATTGTCATTTACTCCATTTTCACTGTGAAGGCAGTTCCTACCAGTATTGGTAGTACTTGTTGATGACTGTTCTTTAGACATATTCTGTCAATGACGCCAGCTTCTTTTGGTTCCATAGATACCTTGTGCCAATAGTTGGTTTTCAGATACATTCTGTCACTGACACTGGCTTCTTTCGGCTTCAGATGTACTTTATGCCAATAGTTGGTCTTTAGACATATTCCCTCCTCCCTCCTGTCAGGGTCTGGGGTGTGGGTGAATGGGATTCTGGGCTGTTAGGGTGTGAACAGCAAGCTGACCAACAGCCGATTCCATGAGGAATGGGGCTCCTGCCTCCCTGTTGTCAGGGTACAGGGTGTGGATATCTGGCTCCCTCTTCCCTCCTGTCAGGGTCAGGGGTGCAGGTGAATGGGATTCAGGGCTGTCAGGGCGCTGACAAGGTCTGGGTCAGTGCTTGTCATGGCTACTGGCTGGTGGTCTGGTCGTTGGTCGTTCTGGTTGTTACACCTTAACGGTTGCTTGTATTTTATTATATAGGATACTACTGAGTCACTGTGATTAATGAAATGCGTGAAAAAGACCAAAAACTATTCCTTATCCTATTTAATAAAGAGGGAATATGCTAATTGACCCTTACACCATCACAAAGATGGCAGGGCCCACAGCCAATAAGGAGGGGATATGCTAATTGACTGCCCCACCCTCAAAGATGGTGACACCCACAGCCAATAAGGAGGGAATATGTTATTTGACTGCCCCATCCTTAAAGATGGCAGCACCCACAGCCACAAAATGGTAGTGCCCAGTCCCCTCAGGCCCACCAGGGTGGCATGCACACAGCAAGGCTGGGCCCACCCCCAGGCAGGCACAGCCTTCCCTCACACCTGCCACCAGAGTCCCCCAGTCCTCTCAGGTAACCAGGGCTCAGGTAACCGGGGCTGGCTGAGGTTTGCGCTGCTGGCAGTGGCAGCAGCAGAGATGTGATGGGGCATTGCCTTGCTCTGATTGCCGGTCACCTCCTGTCCCTGAGGGCTCATGGACTGTGAGAGGAGGCAGGCCAGGCTGAGGGGGCTGAATTTTCATGCACCGGGCCTCTAGTTTCATATAAAGAATAAAGCTGCTGAAGTTTTCCTATTGGGCTTCTGATGAATGTTGTGAATAGAATTTTACCAATGAATGAAGCTAAGATTCTAGTTTACATCTTACTTTACAACAGCACACTCCAATAAGCACTGATTGTGGCTGGGCACTGAAGATACAAAGTCAATAAAACACACATACACACCCTATATAATAGAAGCCTAATATACAAATCATCCCCTTGGGCATCTGTTTGACCACGCACTATGACATGCGCTGACCACCAGGGGGTGACATAGAACATGATGGGCATTGGTGATGCGGTGCTGACAGGGGGAGGCAGTGGAGGTGCTGCTGGCCCCAATGGGCCCCAACTGGAGCGGGACCTCGCAGGATGATGGAGCAGGTGAGTGGGCAGTGCCAGGACAAGGTGGGTGCCCGATCCCTGCAGGCCACCATGAGGAACCCCACCTGTGCACGAATTTGTGCACCAGGCCTCTAGTAGGTGAATAAAAACATCAGAATGTTAAGTTCAAGATTACTTACAGATTGGGGTTACATACAAGAAAAAAGATAACTGTTTGAACATAGGTCTTTGGGAAATGCAATCAGGGCAGAAGAATTTGTATGCAAATAAAATCTTTCTGATATGCAGTTTTAGAAGCTGGGAGATAACTCTCTGGGTGCAAGGATCTTTTCAAGTGTTCTTTACAAGCATGAAGAGAAAAAAAGCCAGTTATTGAGCATCTACTATTGGACAGACAAGTAGCTCACAGTGTTAGTAACACGGATCATAAGGAGACTTTTGAACTGTGCTAACCCCTGCACTCCACTCCAGAGGATGTGATTCAGGAGGCCTAGGAAGTCGGCCTAAGGACCTGCTTGAGGCAATTGGAGGCCTGAGAACTTCATTCTGAAAAACTTTCCCCCCCACAGCCATGATTGAACTCACTTTGACTTTGTCCCAAGAGACTAGTTCCTGATTCTCTAGGTTTCCTCAGCTTAGTTTTAACTTTCAAACAGACTTCCCATCCTCTATCTTTATGATTACATTTATTTCAAACCCAGTTTCCTGGGTTTCTCAGTTGCCAGGTGTTTTCTTTCTGCGAAAATAAGCTGTCAGTAGTTACCACTGCCTCACACCTGGTGTGGTCAGCAATGCCATCCTGGCACAGGTATCCTCACTGGTGATGTCCCCAGGCTCCGCAGGGAGTCCCTCTCCTGTACCCAAACCTCCCCTCCCAGTTCCTCTACTAGATTGTCCCTCAGTTCAGGCATAAAGGATAACACCCTCACTTTACCCTTTGAAGGTCCTTACCCCTCAGAATTCAGACCAAAGGGATTTTCACATGAACGTGGTCTCTTTAAGGTAATAATACTAACAGCAACATAAATGTGAGCACCCACTAAACACCTATATGTGTCAGGCACTGTGGCAAATATGGGCTGGATGTTACCTCATTCATCCCTCATGTGGCCATTGAGGTCGTCTGTGACTCCCCCATATACCACCGAGGGCTTTGAAACTCAGGTACTTTAAATACTTTTCCCAACATTGAAGAGATATTAAACTGAAGAAAGGGTCTCCAAGAGAGGGATCTCAGGCACCAGACACAAGGGCCTCTTTGGAGGCAGATGGAGGCCTTTTAGGTATCAACAGAATTGCAATTGATTGCAAACTCCTAAATTTAAACTGAATTAGTGGCCCACTGAGTCAGGAAAACCATAAGGAGACACTTAGTATATTATTTATAGTAATGTTAGTTGAAATAAAAAAATCAACTCCCAAATACATGATGGCTAAAGCAACCCAAGTTTACTTCTTGCTCGTGTTCCTTGTTCTGTTCCGGGTTTGAACAGGTCAGACCCCTGAGAGCTTGGCTCCATGCAGCTGGCCATTCAGGGACCCAGGCTGAGTGAGAATCTGCCATCTTCAACCTTCAAATTTCCCATCATCCTCTCTCTCTTCAGTCAGGGAAGAGGAAAGACTGGAGCATCACATGCGAGAAGTGCTTACAGACCAGGCCAGAACGTGGGACCCATCACTTCTGGTCACATTGCCCTGACTGGGACCAGTCTCGCTGTGCCACCTAATTGTAAAGGATATGAGCCATCTAGCTGAGACAGACTAAGTTTGGTGTGAAGCTAGCAGTTTGTACAGTCCATCTTTCTATTCCGCAAATATCCATTTCTATCATTATCCTTCCCTCTCAATACAGACAATTGAAGTCTATCCAGCTGCTGTGTGAAGCTTAAAGTCCAAATTCCCCTGGTTATGTGCAGCCTACTCCACCATTTGTGAGTGTAGTTCCACGTGGTTGACAAACTTAAAGACAGTTATCCTCTTCCACCTCTCCCAACCCCAGCCCCCACACACTGACTCCTAATACTGAAGCAGGGACAAGACATCACCACGTCTCATTTGAAGAAGGTAAGAATTTGACCCTGCAAAGACGAAATCCTCCCAGGCAGGCATTGCCAGGCCCCTCGTGGGCTTTCAGGGACTGTAAGCGGTGGGAAGGAGAATATATGGGGAAAACGAGTGGAAGATGAGCATTATTTTAGTGAAGCTGGTTATGCAGCCACACGAGGTGCTGATGTCTCCTGTGGTTATCCTCCTTCTGGTACAAAAGAGGGGAAGGAAAACACCTTCACAAACAGAGATTTAAGCTCCACTTTTAGGCAGATAGGGGAAGGGCAGAGAGCTTTTTCTGCTTCTTAATTGCCTTCCGCCCAAATCATCCTCATGCCAGAGTGGCATATATTGGGGTAGCATGTTCTGATCTCCTTCTACAGGACTGTCAACTTTCATAGCCAACTTTCTGCTTGTGCAAGTTGGCAGGCCAACATTATATTTGTGTCTTGTGTTTTGTTTTCTTGTCATGAACCTTGGTAGCATTTGCTCTGACCTATAATTCACATATTCCATCGGTCAGAAGCCTAAGAACATTTTCTAGGTATAATTTTCAAGTTTGCATTTTTTTCTTCCTGGACTCCACACCTCCTTTGATGTAAGGGCAGCTATCCTGGAACTATTTGAAACAATACCTTAAGGGAAAGGCCACCTTCTTGATCTGATACTTGCCACGGGGATGCCACTTTATTTAATTCAGAAAAATTAATGGATCAATATTGTTCAAATGCATTTACAATCTTTTTTCCTCCTAAAAATTTGAAGTCTAGATGTTGTCAGCTGTTTTTAACCCTGTGAGGACCTACATTTATGCACATTCTCTACTCCCTGTATTGTACAAACTGGCCAAACTTTCCAAATGTATCTCTTTCTTGCAATGCATCCCTATATACAGCTAGAAGCAAGTAGCACACAGCAACAATTTCACCAAATAATTTGTCTTGTCCTAACAGGATCACTGTGGAGCTCAGGCTGCCGAAAGCTCTGCCATGTCCACAATGTGGCTTCCCAAGATCACAGGCCTTCTTCCTTGGCTACGGCATGGCATGGCGTGGGGAAGAGGGTAGAGCAGTCCTTGTGAAGGTTTGTAATGGGCAGGCTGGGATGTGGTGGGCACCACTACTGCTCACATACCATTGGCTAGACTTAGTCCTGGGACCACACACTACTGCAAAGGAGATTGGGAAATGCAATCCAGCTGTGCGCTCTGTGCCAAGGTCCCAGGAAAATTACTTATGCCCAGTAACCTTCCACTAATTCAACTAAAATCTGAGTGTGACTACCTTTTAACCCCAGGAGCACATCCCGCCCTGTTGCAGAATTCTGTCCCCACTCAATCTGGGTGTATGTTATTGTCTCACCAGCAGGCCTCAAACATGTGTACAGAGTGTGTTGGCTCTGACTTCCCACAGCCCTGAGTGCTCATGTAACCTCTCCACAGCAGGGCGTGGGCCTTTCCTTTCCCTCTAGTGCTACACCTGGCAAATAAAGACTAGACACAGGTTTTATTCTCAGGGTATTTTTTTTTTGCCTAGAGAAGAGATGAACCTGGATTTTTTTTTTTTAATCCTCACCCAAGTATATTTTTTCCATTGATTTTTTTTTTTTTTGAGAGAGAGAAACATCAATGTGTGATTGGTTGTCGAGGCTGAGGATTCAGCCTGCAACCAAGGTATGTGCCTTTGATCAGGAATCAACCCCGTGACCCTGTAGTCTGGGGCCGATGCTCTATCCACTGAGCTAAACCAGCCAGGGCTGAACCTGGATTTTGGAGAGCATATGCTAGTGTCTGTCACAACAGGAAAGAGGAGCTTGTTCTCGGGGCCTTTGGGTAGGCTTCAGGACATCAAAGGCGAAAAGCTTAATCTCTCTGGAGCTGGGAGGTTTTGTTTTAGTTTTTTCTTTGTGGCATGAGGACTGGGAAGAGGAGGATTTTCCTGCAATGGCTCCTCACATGTGTTCAGATGTCCCCCTATACTGCTGTACTTCCCACAAAGAAGCTGGGGACTTAGGAAACTATCAGTCCATTCCCTTGGGAAAGGAGTGATATACTGACATTTGGTTCAATAATTCTTTAACTGTCACAGGCATTGCCACTGTCCTGTTCACTCCTCTGAGAGCTGACGCAGCACATGGAATTCTTTCACCTCCTGGAGTTCCTCCCTTGCCCCAGACCAGAAAGAGATGAATGCAGATGCCAAGGCTTGCTCCTACAGGCATAGCTCATGCGCACCTCTGTCATTTTTCATAAGCACTTAATTTAGTACAATCAATGTTTTAGCACTGAGTCATAGTAGGTTACACATGTGGGGGCTCCTATAAGGTATTTGGGAAGGAGGGGGAACATGAACAAGGCACTGGTTGTGGTCACCAGACTTGAAGGATGTATAGCCATTGTTCAGTGATTTATCAGGACCACTGCCAGGCCCCTAACCCAGGGCAGGAACATCGAAGCCAAGGAAGATTTGGTAAGTTACATAGGCTTCTTGTGGATGTAAGAAAACCTTTCCAGTAACAAGAATTTAAAGTTTGACCTCTCCTTTAAAAGCAGAATGGCCTCAATCACTGAAAAAATGAGGTTGGGAAAAATACCTGTCTTGGGCATGTGCAAAAGTATTCATGTCCCATTGGCCCGAGTCACATGACCAGAGACCACGATCAATGATATGGAAATGGGGAGCCAATAGTTTGCTAGTATGGAAAGTTCCTCTATCCAGGTACTCTAGCTGTGGACAAAATGACAATGTACATGGGTTGCTGTCAGAGCCTATGCCACATTGCTGTTACCTCACTGATGTTGTAATTTGTAATGACAGGGCATATGGTAAAAGCAGTGAGTTCTTCCTGCACTATCAAACAAGTTACTGGTCAGAAGCCTTGCCCTGTGAAGTGGTATGACAGTGGATGAGGCCTTTAAAAGCTCATGGGAAGAGGCACTGGAAGAATATTGCAGACATGGAATGCAAACCCACATTCGGTGTAAGTGAAGATCCCTTTGAAGAATTTCTTCCTACTGCATGATGGGGTTTCCAGTGCATTAAACCACGTGGTCCAATGGCCACCAAAGAGAATGATGCTAAACCACAGAGGTCAGTGTTGTGCTCTGTTTCTGACAAGGATCAGCACTCAGCAGAGGTGACTGCCAGGTGAACCTTGATGTGGAAGCCTGTGTTTTGGGGCCCACACATGACCACCCAACCTGCTAGTGTGGCTATTGGCTCAGAATCTTATTGAGCAGGTTTCAGAACGGTGGCAGAGATAGTGACTGATATCCACAGAAGCGCTATCTATGATAGTTGGTATTTGGGGAGAATTTCTAAGAGACCAATATCTTCACATCATGTGACTTCAGAAAGGTCAATTCAAGTGATTCTCCCCTCCCACCCACAGCAACTTGTCATTGATTTTTCATTCTTGTTTGTTCCAAGTCCCTGAACATCCTGTGAAGCCATTAATCATGACCTCTCCATCAATGTAGTTCCATACCTCCGGCATTTCTTCTTACAGGCACAGTGAACAAGCCTGGGAGGATCTGACCTTGAGGTCACTCCCAGGTAGGCTGTAGCACTGTAGTTGTTCACTTTTGAGTGTGCCAGCATAACTTGTGGAACCATCTGAAAATGTGACCCACATATTCTGGTTCTCAGTTAACTGGTTGCTGGGCCTATTGGGCTGTCAGTGTGGATTGGAACAAAGGGGTCAATGCAGGAGAAGGCACACCAGAGTTTGAGCTGCTTGTTCAAGCAACTTACTTGTACCTTTATTACTTGCTAGAGTCCAATTTCCTACACACCAGTTACACTTGATAATGGGTAGCAGCTGTCTGTGTCCAGCTTTGTGGTTCAGTAACTTAGAGACCACCCAGCTCTTAATGTGCATCTTGGGTCACATAGGAGCTACACATAGGGCCCAGTGGAAAGCCAGAAGCTATTTTTTTTTAAAGGAGAAGAGTTATCGAAAGAAGAAATCATGATCTCGTTCTAAGAGCCTAAGGGACCATACATATGTGATCTCCCATCAGGCGCCTGCTACCAACCCCATTGGATCTGCTGTGTATGGCCCCTGTGCCAGGCATCTGGACCAGAAGCTTGGATCTGCTGCAGAGCTTTCTCTTACTAGGAACCCATTCACATCTGGAAGCCTATGGATAACCTGAGAAACAGTTCAAAATAGCATAGTCAAATATTGTGCACAAGAATCTGTTCCCACACATATTTCTCAGGTTTCACTCAATATAAACCAGAAAAAGTTTGAAATTATTTTAATGAGGCCCAGTGCATGCATTTGTGCACATCAAAAGAAAATTAATTAGAAGAAATATTTTAATATTGCTATTTACCCTTTCTCTGTAATAGAAGTGTCAACTACATTCACAAGCGACAATGACAGATGGAAATACACATGTGCAATTGGCACCAGTGAGAGCTTTATTTAATTTTTAATTTTTTTATTTTTTTATTGCTTAAAGTATTACAAAGAGTATTACATATGTGTCCTTTTTTTTCCCCATCCTTGACAATCCCCTTGCCTCCCCTACCCCCCAGTGTCTTATGTCCATTGGTTATGCTTATATGCATGCATACAAGTCCTTCGGTTGATCTCTTAATCCCCTTCCTCCTGCCTCCCAACCCTCCCCGGGCTTCCCGCTGCAGTTTGACAATCTGTTTGTGGCAGCTCTGCCTCTGTATCTATTATTGTTCAAAAGTTTATAATGGTCTCTATTATCCAGGAATGAGTGAGATCATGTGGTATTTTTCCTTCATTGACTGGCTTATTTCACTTAGCATAAGAGAGCTTTATATATATAGGTAAACTTGCTTAATTAGACCTGCTTTCTGATTTCACCAAACTTTTTCCAGCCCAGTGAAGCACCCCAATTTCTCTTTCAGGTAATTGTGAGCAACACAGCAGTAAATATTAACATGAAGCAAATTATTATTGTAGATCACGCAGGGAGAACAAAGGGTGAAATATTTAACTGCAGCAGTGTTTATATTGTGCACAGTGAGAAAACCTGAAGTCATTTTCAAGTTCCACCATTTCTTACTTTTTTTTCAGTCAGGTCAAGTTTCTAAACTTTCTAAATCTCTGTTTTCTGGCTAATGAAAAGAAAATAGGATTCTACAGAGTCTCCTATCTACCTACTTCAGGACTTCTGTGAGGATCAAATGAGATGAGGCAAGTGAAAACGCTTCACAGACATTTGGTTAAAGTGTAAAATGTTTGCACATGGCTATAAAGCAAGTAGAGTTCCTGGCCTGAAGAAACTCCAAGGAGGCTAGTTCCTAGAGAGAGGAAACCAAGGCATTGCTATGTGACATCATTCCCCAACATCCACAGCCATCGTTTCTGGGCTGGGTTGGGCTATGGGTTGCATTTTGCGCCATGAGGGTCTCAGCAGCGTTGGGTACGATTTGGTGGGCTATCACTCGGGAGTGGTGGCGGGCCTGTATCCCACTTGGGGGAAGCAAGTATTACTTTGTTGGTGCCAGGTCCATGGTGCCGTTTCTTTGTAAATGCTCAGCGCGCATCATGGCAGCTTCTGTGTTGAGCATCTGCCCACTGGTGGTCAGTGCATGTCATAGTGGCCGGTTGGACAGTTAGAGGGACACTTAGCATATTGCCTCTCATATATATATATATAGATATGGCATCTCCTTTGAGATCAGATTTGGTTTTTATCCTGCAGTGGTATAAAGTAGATCAATAAGTATTATAGACTCTAATCATGGTGTGGAAGCATTCTGGGGCGGGGGGGAGAGGGAGTGTTGAGTGTCCATGAAACGTAACTACCTCAGGTGAGGTTATTACATGGTCTTCAGTGGGGAGGGTGCAGGCTCCACTACTCAGGCTTGGAGGAAGGGCTACTAGTTCAGGCAGGGAAGGCTTGCTAGGATATGGGATTCTTCAGAATCAGAGGACTTCCCTAATTATCCCATTCCAAACTCAGAGACTCTTTCTTTTCTGATCCACACCCTAATTTTACAGAAGAGACATGGCAAGGCTGTGATTTCAATTTGTATTATAATTCAGCCACCTTAAGCATTCAACCTTGAGTTTATTTTCCTAAATTTTGGTTGTTTGGCTATGAGAAATGAGGGATTTCTGTAGGACACTCATAGAAGCTCTCTTTGCTCATGCATGCCTAGAGATGAGAATTTAAAAGAATAAGTTTGTCCTCTCTGTTCACCAAAATCTGCAGTATAGTGAGAAATAGTTATTAAATTCCTGAGTCCTTGAACTCTCCACTTCCATCATAACATTCTAGGAAGCTGTCACTCCCTCCTTCCAAAGCTGGCTATCCATAGGACTCGATTCCAGGCAACAATTGAGAACTAAAGACTTGGCAACAATATGCCTTGGACTGTGATTATCTTCAAAACTGTTCAGATCTGAGAAACAACCTTTGACACCAAAAACTATCCACCAGGCTTCAGTCAGGAAAACAGAAGCATATACCATTTTTACCAATTGCCCACCCATCTGGCAACAATCAGTTTGTTCTCTGTGTCTATAAGTCTGTTTCTGTTTGTTTGTTCATATATTTATTAGATTCCACATATAAATTAAATTATATGGTATTTGTCTTTATTTTCAGACTTCTTTCACTTAGCATAACACTGTATAGGTCAATCCATGTTGTCCCAAGTGGTAAGTTTTCAGTATTTTTTATGGCTGAGTAATAATTCATTGTATATATCTTCTTTATCCAGATGACTATTTATGGACACTTAGGTTACTTCCATGTCTTGGCTATCCTATATAATAAAAAGCTAATATGCAAATAGACCAAATGGTGGAACAACTGAACAACCGGTCACTATGATGTGCACTGACCACCAGGGCTGCACGGGGAACATGGTGGGTGTCGGCTGTGGCAGGATGGTGGGGCAGGTGAGTGGAGGTGCCACTCACCTCAGACCAAGGCAGAGCACTGGGCACTGGTCACTGTCATCGGGGTGAGCCTCTGGTGGTTACTGAAAATTCTTTGCTCCTGTGCACCACCACCCTGATTGCTCAGCATTGTCAGTGGGTGCGAGCAGCGGCTGCTGGCCCCGATCACTCCTGAGGGCCTCTCCACCTCCCCCTGCTCCTGCGGGGTGATCGGGGCAGCAGACATGAAGCTCACACCTGCTGACAGCACCAACTCGCACTGGTGCTGGTGCCGGCCACAATCGCTCCGCACTGTCAGTAGGTGCAAGTGGGGCTGGTGCTGTCAGTGCATGGGAGCAGTGGGGGCAGACAGAGGACCAGGGACCATGGCAGAAGGGGCCAGGAGGGGGCACGGAGGATGGGCTGAGACCTGTCCCTGTGCCCACCACAGCCTTGTGGCCCACAGTTCCTTTCAAGGTGCACGAATTCATGCACTGAGCCCCTGGTTGTAAATAATGCTGTCCTAAATTTATGGATACACATATTGTTTCAAATTAGTTTTTCAGGTTTCTTCGAATACGTACCCAGATGTGGAATTGCTGGGTCATAAGGCAGTTTTATTGTTTTATTTTTTGAGGAACCTCCATACTGTTTTCCATAGCGGTTCACCAATTTACATTCCCATCAGCAGTGCATAAGGGTTTCCTTTTCTTCATATCTTGGCCAATACTTGTTGTTTGTTGATTTATTGATGATAGCCATTTTGACAGGTATTACTTTTGATAGATGAATGGATAAAAAAGATGTGGTACGTACATACATACAATGGAATATTACTCATCCATAAAACGGACAAAATCTTGTCATTTGCAACAACATGGAAGGATCTAGAAGGTATTTTTATATTTAAAATAAGCCAGACAAGAGAGACAAATACCATATGATTTCACTTACATGTGGAATCCAAAAAACAATATGAATGAACATACAAAAGAGAAACAGACTCGTAAATATAGAGAACAAACTGATGATTGCCAGATGGGAGGGGGATGAGGAAATGGGTGAAAAGGTGAAGGGTTTAAGAAGTACAAATTGGGCCCTAGCTGGTTTGGCTCAGTGGATAGAGCATCAGCCCACATGCTGAACAGTCTGGTTTTAATTCTGGTCAAGGGCATATACTTAGGTTGCAGGCTCAATCCCAGCCCTGGTTGGGGAGTGCATGCAGAGGCCAACAATCGATTGTCTCTCTCACTTTGATGTTTATCTTTCTTTATATCTCCTTCTTCCTTCCACTCTCTCTCTAAAAAAAATCAATGGAAAATATTCTCAGGTGAACATTTACCAACCAACCAACCAACCAAACAAACAAACAAGCAAACAAAAAAGTACAGATTGGCAGTTACAAAATAGTCATGGGGATGTAAAGTACACATGGGGAGTATAGTCAATAATATTGCAATTACTATGTATGGTGCCAGGTGGATATTAGACCTATTGAGTTGATCACTTTGTAAGTTAAATCAATGTCAAATCATATACCTGAAACTAATATTGTATGTGAACTTTAATTGGAAAATTTAAAAATTATTTTTAAAAAAATCAATAACAGAATTTTAAGGGAATCTGCCCCATGGTAGTCTGTGCCCTTTTCATGTGATTCAGCTTAAAAGAGAACACCAATATTATCTGTCACATTGTTATTAATAGAAATTTAATTCAATTGATGCTTATTTGTGTTGAAGTAAAAAACGTTTTTGTTGTATAGTTGTGTGAAAGCTGTAATCATGCAGAGCTTTTACCTGGTAGTGGAGCACATCACAGTGTTATAATATTGAGGAGAATTTGAGTTAGCAGTGGGGTCCAGGAGAACATTTTTCTTTGAAAGTGCTCTGTGCCTTTCTCCACGTGGAAGGTACCAGGCATACTGACCCTAGGCCCTCATGCCTCTGGTGCTGCTCAGCGTGGCAGTCACTCATTCACCTCCATGTGGTTAGTGCACACTTGCTGAACTCCTAATGTCAAGGTACAGGATCTCTCCCTAACGTATTTCCCTGAGCTCTCCTTTTGACTCAGAATGTCCTCTTTGCTGGCTCTTTCACTTGGCTTCTTAATCCATGGAGTCTTCATAGTTTCGTTTCTGTCTGTTCTGCTTGGCCCTTTGGGCAACCAGCTTTTTGAGGCCAGAATTTTAGGAATATACCAGTATCCCTAACGTATTTCCCTGAGCTCTCCTTTTGACCCAGAATGTCCTCTTTGCTGGCTCTTTCACTTGGTTTCTTAATCCATGGAGTCTTCATAGTTTCTTTTCTGTCTGTTCTGCTTGGCCCTTTGGGTGTTTCTTAAGCTACTGGTATATTCCTAAAATTCTGATCCTCAAAAAGCTGGTTGCCCAATTTAAATGAATTACTGTTGAGGAAGAGAGATTGCGATGCCTCACTTCTCCTGCTGGCACACAGCGAGGCAGGCTTCCAGGCCCCTGCCATTTGGCAAGGGCACGTGATGGCTTCAGGTCCTGGGACTGTAGGCAGAAGTAACAGACACCATCTCGAGGAATGGCCCCTAAAGTGCCCCAGGTAATCCTGCAAACCCTGCCTTCTCACTCTGTGGGCACCAGAGAGCTGTGTGGGAGGTTCTGAAACCCACAGAGAACAGAAAGCCTAAAGTTGGCAGAACCCCTGACCCTTTCCACAATGTGGAAGGATGTTAGCTAAACACCTTGTGGAGCTGATCTGATATTTGGGAGTGGTTTCAGCAACAACCTGTTTTGCTAATATCGCCGTCATTCCCTAATTTGCAAGGGAAACTGTGTTTATTGATAGACTTCCCTCAATGTAAAATGTGTTATCTCCATTTTTCTTTTAAACCTTTGGCACTTGATATTGCTTGCCTTTTAATGATGCCAGCAAATGACAAAAGTAGCATAGGAAGGTAAATTGCAAACCTAAGGAATAAATTCTTTTTCTTAGCCCCGCAATTTGTTTTACTGTTCTTGAGGTATGCATACAGTCAAAATTTTACATTGAATGCATTGAGAGGTAGAAAGAAAATTTTTTTAGAATATGAGATGATAT
>NW_006287324.1:1312796-1333033 GCF_000327345.1 Myotis davidii | reverse complement strand
ACTGGGAACCACAGGGGGAGCTCCACTCAACCACAAGCCGGACTGATGGCTGCGAGCGCAGCAGCAGTGGCGGTAGCCTCTCCCGCCTCTTCGGTAGTGCTAAGGATGTCAGCTTAGGGAGTGGGCCTAAGCTGTCAGTCAGACATCCCCTGAGGGTTCCTGGACTGTGAGAGGGGGCAGGCCGGGCTGAGGGACCCCTAAAGTGCACAAATTTTGTGCAACAGACCTCTAGTATTACTATAAAATACAAAGGTAGACTTTCATTGCCCCAATTCAGTTTTAAGACAAATAATTTGGAAGTCTATGTGACTACGTTATCATAGTTTTTATGTGTCCAAATTGGCTAAAGCTTCTCCAAGGTGAGAGAGAGCTGGAGAGGATCAAGAGTAAGATGCTGGTGGGCCCAGAACCACCCTAGGCTAAGTCCAAGGTCAGGGTGGTGAGAGAACTCCCAGGTGGGTTTGAAGACCTTCAAGGAGAACGCATGACTTGCTTGAACTGGGGAACTGCAGGGGGCAGTGGGTGTCAGCACTGGCCACCACCAGGGGCACAGACAGCAACCCCAACTCTAAGCACCCAGCCAGGAGCCTGGGTCCCAGTGCCCCAGCAACACAGCCGGGGATGAGGAAGCAGTTTGTAGGAAAACCAGTCCTGAAGCCTTAAGACTGCAGGAAGCGAGGAAGCAGTGGATCTGCTGGACTGGCCTTTAGTTGGACACTAATTGGCAATGAGGACATTTCAGCCTGGACAGGCGATGGATGAGGACCAGAGACTTCATCCCGGGGCCTCATACACCATAAGTAGCCACTCCTCTCATAGCTGAAGATTTTAATAAAACTTTGGTTGCATTTTTTACATATCAATACATTTGAGTATAATTGTTAGAAATAAAATTGAGTATATTTACTTATACGTTGTTGAGCTGTGATTCACATACCACACAATTCATCCTTGAAGTGTACAATTCAGTGTTTTTGAATATTCACAGGCTGTGCAACCATCGCCACTGTCTAATTCCAGAACATCTCCTTCCCCCAAGAAGGAGCCCATGTGGTTAGTCCCTATTTCCCCTCGCCGCAGCCTCTAGGACCACTAATCTTCTTTCTGTCTCTATGGGTTTGCCTAATTCTGGATATTTCATACACATGAAAACATACAATATTTATTCTTCTATGACTGACTTCTTTTACTTAACACATTGTTCTTAAGGTTCATCCATGTTGTAACATATATTACTTCATTCTATTTTGTGGCAAAAATTTTCCATTGTGTGGATCTACAACATTTTCTTTATTAATTTATCAGTATGAACATTTGAATTATTTCTACTCTTGCTATTGTGAATAAGGTTGCTATGGTCATTCATGTAAAAATTTTTGTGTGGATATATGTTTATAATTATTTGGGGTGTTGCATTAGTTTTTTATGGCTGCTACAACAAATTACTGTAACTAGTGACTTAAAGATGTATTGCCTTATAGTTCTACAGTTTAGAAGTCTGAAATAGATCTCACTGGACTAAAATCAAGGTGTGCAGAGCTTCATTCCTCACTGGACACTTCACTCCTGACCCTGTCCAGCTTTAGAGGCTGCCCAGGTTCTCTGGCTCTCAGCTCTCTTCTTTCACCATCAAAGACAGAAACTTTGGAAAGAGCTCTGCACACAGCCTCTCTCTGGTTCTCCTTGTTCATACCTTCCTCTAATTATTTTAATCCCCCTATGATTGCATTGTGCCCACCCACAACTTCCAGGGCAATCTTCCTATTTTAAGCTCAGCTGATTAGTAACGTTAATTTCATCTGCAATGCTGATACCTTTTGCCATTTAACAAAGCATAGCCACACGTTCCAGATATTAAGATACAGAGATTTTTAGAGGCAATTCTTCAACCTACCACAGGTATATACATAGGATGAAATTACTGAAGTCTTTGGGTCACTGTAGCTTTAATCAGAGGAATTGCCAAACTTTTCCTAAGCAGATACACCATTTTATATTCCCATTAGCAATGGATAAGGATTCCAATTCCACTACATTCTCACTAGCACTTGTCTGTTTTTTGATGATAGCCATTCTGATGGGTATGAAGTGGTATCACACTGTGGTTGTGATCTGCATTTCCCTAGTGACTAATGATGTTGAGCATTTTTCATGGGCATAATTCCATTTGTATATCTTTGTAGAAATAGCTATTCAAATCCTTATTGTGGTTTATCTTTTCACTTTCTTGGTGTCCATTGAAGCACAAGAGTTTTTAATTTGATGAAATCAAATGTATATATTTTTAAATTCACTAATTATTTATTCCTTCTGTAAAAATCTGCTTTTAAGCACCTTTAGCAATTTTTTCACTTCAGGTATTATACTCCAAAATTTATATTTGGTTCTTTTTATAATATCTATATATTTATTACTATTCTCTAATTTGTGAAAATTGCTCTCACACTTTTATTATTAAGATATGGTTATCTTTATTTTCATTTATAAATAAATTTTTATTTATTTCAGAGAGGACGAGAGAGGGAGAGAGAGATAGAAACATCAATGATGAGAATCATTGACTGGCTGCCTCCTATACACCCCACACTGGGGAGCAAGCCTGCAACCCGGACATATGCCCTGACCAGGAATCAAACCATGACCTCCTGGTTCATAGGTAAACACTCAACCACTGGCCTAGCTATGTTATAGCAGACTGGAGAAAAACCAAGCCACGCTTAGAGAAAGGGAGTTACATTTTAATTATGATTATGCGCAGGCCCAGAGAAAAATGTGTCTTTCGAATTCTGAGCCTCCCAACATGGAGGAAAATTTTTCTATTTATACTTTTTCTAGCTCTTTGTCTCCCAAATTTGGAATGAGATTTCTGGACCTTCTGAGAAAGAAAGCCTTTGTGCTGGAAAGGGGCCATGAGGCCATATCTCAAGGCCTGGCCTGGTGCCAGCACTGCCAACTCTGTTTGGGGCATAGTTTATGGCCTCTCTGAAATGGGAGTAGTCTTATTTTCCTTATTATTTAAGCAAGCAAGTGTTTACAGAAGCCAAAATAGCAGGGTTAAAATTCCAAACAGCAGTTTTTACATAAGATGAATGCTTTAGCTAGACAAGGTTATCTTTAGTTTTCTGAACATATTTATAATAGCTGACAAAGATTTTATCTAGTAAGTCCAAAACCTGTCTTCTTCATGGACATTTTCTCCTGTATTTTCACTGCAGTTTCACTTTATATCTCATAACTTTTATTAAAAATGGGGCATTTTAAACAATATGGTGATTTTGGAAGTCAGATTTTCCCCCCTTTTCCATGGGGACTTGTTTTTGCTATTTGATATGTGTTTAGTAAATTCTGTGTTACTCATCATATGTGGCCCTCAAATTTTCTGCTCCATCAGCTTGGTGTCCAGCTGATGACTGAAGAGGGGTTTCCTTAAATGCCTTGCCCGCCAGGCAGCTGGCTTTTGTGTAGAGTCCAGGTGTATGCTGAAACCTCTCTTCAGTATGACTCAGGTTAGCCAGATGTGAGAGAGTAGGGCCTTCTCAGGAATTTTCTGGGCAAGCACACATCCCTGAATGGCCTTCCGGATTCACGGGAATTATCAGAGCTTTTAAAGCCTGCTAAAGACATCTCATTCCCAGTTTTTGCTTATAGAAGTTTTGGTCAGCCTCTTGTTGGACCCAACTGATACGGTTGTCTCAAACAGATCCAGTGTTAAATAATTGTTGCTGGTTATTTTCAACAAATACCCTAAGGGTACGGCTGTTAGTCCCAAATGCCTCTGAAACAGGTGAAATAACTACTACAGGCTCCAGTAATGGAGCTTTCAGTGAGCTCAAGAAAGATCAATAGTGATAGTTCTCCCAGGGTCTCAGGAAGCTCACTCGCCGTTTGGACCCCTCAGTGGCTGCCAGCACTTTGGGCTTCCAGCTGCCATATGTGTGCAGCTGTGGTCCGAGCCTTCCTGGAGATAATGATGAGAAGAGCAAGTTAAAATGCCCGGGGCTCACTGATCTTCCTAAGAGTTAACCATTTGTTAAAACAAACACTCCTTGGATTGTTGCAAGCCTTAATTAATGTCTTAATGTCTGAAAAAATTTGATTTCAATAATTTCTGCCAGTGTTCTTGTTGCTTTCATGGAGGAGTGGCCTCTGGAAGACCTTACTCTCTCATGTCAGAAGGGTTTCTCTGCAGTTCAGAATTTAAACACACCTTTGGAGGAAGAATGGGCTTTAAACACAAGCTAGATTAGAAATATCATTTTTCATTAACAAGATCTTTTTTTTTCTTCACATTTTATTACCTCCAAGGTTGAAATGCATGTTGCATTCACTACCTGCCAGTTAGCAGTCCAAGGAATTTATTACTGAGTACTTGGACATAGAAATTGCACAATGTGCCCACAGCTTAGGAGAAAATCCTGGAGACAGCAGTGCAGCACTGTTTAAAAAGTGCTGTATCACTATTGCTTCTGAGGGTGCAAGGGCAATTTTAGATGGGAAAAAAAAGAAATTAATGACTCACAAAAAAAGTGATTCAGAAGATTCACTGAATACGAATGTTTTAAGAATACCCAAATACAAGGGTGACATGTAATAAAATTTTGTGTCTAAATAACTCTAAAAGCTTTGAAAAGAAACATTATATTTTTATGTCACTATTGTTTACTGGAAATATATGAGCAAAGAAAACATTTTAAATCCTCTAGTAAGCATGTTAAAAATATAAAAAGGAACAGGTGAAATTAATTTTAATAATATATTTTTATTTAAACCAATATATCTAAAATATCATTTCAACTTGTCATCAATATAACAAAATTATGCAGATATTTTACATTCATCTTTTCATAATAGTTCCTAGAAATCCAGGGAATACTTTTACACTTCACATCTCAATTCTGAGGAGCCACATTCCAAGTGTTCGATACCCACGTGTGGCTATGATTGGGAAAATGAGGCACTTTGGGGGGACTAGCAATCTGAAGCTGTACCAGTAACCTAATGCACATTCCTGTTAGCCTATAGTCTAGTCCAGGGGTGGGCAAACTTTTTGACTTGAGGGCCACAGTGGGTTCTTAAACTGGACCGGAGGGCCGGAACAAAAGCATGGGTGGAGTGTTTGTGTGAACTAATATAAATTCAAAGTAAACATCATTACATAAAGGGGTAAGGTCTTTTTCTTTTTTAGTTTTATTCATTTCAAATGGGCCGGATCCGGCCTGTGGACCATAGTTTACCCACGGCTGGTCTAGTCACTGACCCTTCCTTAATTATCTGATCTTGCAAGACCTGTTTACCTAAGAAGTCCCATTTTACAGAGGTCATAAACCATGAACAATACACAACCCCAGAGGGGGTTGTCAGCACTGGCTCCAGGCCAGGCTTTAGGTGTGGTCTCACGCCCCCCATCCCAACACATGGGGCTTTTTGCAAAGCCCACAAAAGGTCCAGAAGTCTCATCCATATTCGGGGGACAAAGAAACCAAAAGGGTATAAAGGGAGAGCTTCCTCCATATTGGTTTGCTCAAGATTTGGAGAGAAACAGCCTCCAAAGTCACTGTACTAGTACATGTGGAACATCTGAAAATAAGTGGGTTTTTCCTGTAACTCCAGTACTCTTGAGTATTTTTCTGTCACCTGGTAAATTCTGTAACAGCTCGTGGCAGCGTGTTTGATACTGTGCCCCTAAGTGAGGTGTAAGACTCACATTACAGTTCAATTAACAGCAGTTTTCTCTGTATTGATGCAAAAAGAAGGGTGCATCTTATACCTGATGTCTTAGATTCAATGAACTAGGATAGATTTTTACCTTGTGTTGGAAAGAGAATTTGAGATAAAAATTAAGTTTTATTATGGGAAAAAATGGAGTCACATTTCTTACACATCCCTCTGTAGTACATCTGAGAGTCCTCCAGACACCAGCTCTGAGACTCACTCTCTGAGCCCTACAGGGGGCAGCAGCAGCAACTGCTGCTGGCTCTTCCCCTGCTGGGGCCCCAGGGCCACCAGGGCCTCTGCAGGTCTTCCTAGTGTGTCCAGGGCCCCCTGGGCTCTCTCAAACAGCTATCCTAAATGAGAATAAGAGCAGTTCAGAGAACCCTCCCCAATCTCTTGTGTCAGCATTGTTTTCAAAATAGCCACAGGGCATGCTGCTATTCTAAATCCAATCTTGTGAATATCGGAAGTCAGCAATGACAAGAAGATGTATTTTCGATCGGTATTGATTTTTCTCTTACTTTGACTTTTGTGATCAGTTTCTCAGCTTGTGTTGCATTTTTCAACGTCAGCACTGTTTTTTTCCTCCAGCATGATACCGTTTAGTGAGGACAGCAGCTGGGAGAGAGCTGATGAATATCCAAGGAGCCGTGCCTGCTTTCTCTAAGCCATCTCAGCAGTACTCTACATCCTGCTGTGGCAAACAGTGACTGGCTTCCAGTAACAAGATAAAAATTGTACTTGACTGACACATGCAGTTCAGATACATTTCAATGTTCTGGGAATTTAGAAAACTTGAAAAGCCTGAGTTCTCTTTTAATTTCCATAAATTTCAAAACTTAAAAATATGAAAGTATGATTATCCTCCAAAGCTGAGCTGGAGTATGGGATTTTTGAGTATTGGAGTAGTACCTCAGGGAGGGGCTGTTTTCAAAAGCCTAGTTTACTGGTCCCAAAAGTGAGCGCTGAAGGCAGTCGAGGACTGCAAGCTTGGGCTTGTCATTTCCTAGATGTGTGACCAACGGCAGGCTGATGAATTAACTAACTTAACTTCTCTGACCCAACTTCCCTGGAGCTAAGATAACTATCCACCTGGACAGTGGTTTTGTGAGGTCTACACGCACACTACCTAAGGCTTGCCTAAATGGTACTCAGCGTTGGCACACCTTTTCTGTGAAGGGCCAGGTAATACATATTTTAAGCTTGGGGGGCTCTAAGGTCTCTGTCACCACAGCTGGACTGTGCCTTGTATGTGGTAGTCAGAGACAACATGGAAACAAACGAGTATGGCTGCTTGCCAGTAACACTTTTATGTACCAAAACAGGCTACGGGCCATGATTTGCTGCCCCTGCAACAGGCAAAGAGGAGCCAGCGGAGGGTTAGTGTCCTGAGTTAATGTAAAAAAAAAACCATTGAAACTTGTAAAGAATTTCTGTGAGTTTGCCAGGAAGCAGAACCTCAACGGATTGAGATAATGCTCCGGAGAATGGCGGGTTACATCTGTATTTATACATTGCAGTTAAAGGAGGGACATAGGTGGGTTACATGAATTTCACTGGTGATAGATTAAGGAGGTGGGATAAAAATAAACGGGGAGGGGGGGAACCCCTGGGATTGGATAAAAAGTAAAATGATAGACACATACTTAGGTGGGTGCAGGAACAATTAACATGATAATGAAGGAATTTGTGGTATCTGTCCTGACGCCCAGCACATTTGGTTGTGACCCAGGGGGTACAGAAAAAAAGGAAGTTACAAGTTCCCAGACACTTCAAGGGTATGTTATCATAGATGCAAAAAGACAGACTCAGTTAAAGTAAAGGTTGACCTTGTCAGTGAAGATACCGGCCTAGGACATAACTGCCCACCATAACTGCTTTCAGTTAAAGTTTAATTTCAGGCCATTCTCTGTGGTTACTTTAGGTCTCTGAATTTGCAAGACTGCCAGGCAAGCCTCCCCTGAGCTTGTCAGATCAGCATGTGGTCCCTTTCGTCCACAGGTGTAAGACTTACATAACAGTTCAATTACAGCAGTTTTCTCGGTAATGACGCAAAAAGAAGGGTGCATCTTATACCTGATGTCCCTGCCAGGTCTGTGTACCAGGGGTTATAGAGCACAGACTTCAGTGTATAGAGCTGGGTCAACAGATGAGACTTTAGTATGAGGCAGTTTGGTTTCTGAATTAATGAATTTGACATGCAAATGGCACTCATTTCTTACTCTTTCTCACTGCAGCCTTCCTTTTCCATATCCTTTTCTTCACTCCACCTCCTTCCCCTTGCTTCTCCTTCATGTCTTTGAGTGCTGCCTCAGGTACTTCCATTTGAATGCAGAGGCTGTGCATCTGTGCAATCCAGGGGCCCAAGGGCCCAGGTCCCAGGTCCCAGGTCCAAGGGCAGGCCCTCCCAGCTGCTGGCTGCTCTCCGAGTGAGGAGCAGCTTCCTTTAAGAGTTCCATCTCAGGTCCTTCCCTAACCAGCCCAACGAAGCCTGGGTTTTAATTATGTAAAAACAAGCAGTCATCTTCTTTTTGGAAAGAAAGATGGCGATAACGAGAAGGTGGAGTAACCCTCTGTGATTCTCTGAATTGCCAGCTGCTCGCATCAGTCCTCACATCAGACACCCACGCTCCCCTTCAAGGATTCCTTCATATTCTAACCCAAAAGCACAAATGCCCGGGAATTTCTTTTTAGGAGCCTAATTAACTGACTTTCCTCTCTCACGGCAAGTATGAAAATAGCAAGGCTAATTTGACATTGCAGTGGATGGAGGTGAATTCGCTGCCTACAGACTCCCCTCTAATAACTTATTAATTTAAATAAAATTTTGATGTAAAGCCCTGTGGAACTGGGAAAGTCCCCCAAGGCAACAAATTAATCACAATGCTGGGTGAAGTCAACATCAGGATATGATAGTCTATCCTTGCCTTTTCTGCTTGGCTTTGCTGCAACTGCTCCCCAGCGCTATGGTGTTAGGCCCTGGAGGAAGCCCAGTGTGATGCTCATAGTTGGAGGCATGATGTTGTTGCTTCTTCCACAACTTCTAATCAGATTTCAGCTTCCTGCCTTTTTTCTAGGATGGCTCATTATTTGCTACTCACTCATCTGCATGTGCAACTTCTACAAATGAAAACAGAGAAATTCTTAGACAATTGAAAAAATCTTTTATTTACAAGAAAAAGTCTGTACATTGTGTATACATAAAAATATACAAAACCAAAATAGAAAATATCAAGACCTTAAAATGTGTACAAACACCTTTAAAATGTAACCCCTGGAAACCTCAAGCCTTAGTTTGAAGAGCACACATTTCATTTAAAAATTGTCATACAAAAAAAGTCCCAACACTGTTAAAAAAGTTCACTGGTTTCCACCAGAAAAGTTTCCTAAGTTTATCTAGGATAAACAGAATGTGTGATATTATAAATGTTATGTCTTAATGCTACCAGTACAGTTAATTTGCTTGAAACCTACCTAATGAGAAGATTCTTTTCCATAGAACCAATAAATGTTTCTTCCCTGAATCTTGTAAAAGCCATGAGTTGTCAACTTCTTATCAAACTTCAGAGTGACATTAGGCTGTCTTCAGGTCATGGGTTCACCTTCACAGTGATGTTTAAATATGTCCACTATACTTTTTAATGTAGCCAGGATGTGTAAAGTATGGGTGTGTGGAAGACTAATTTTTTTTTAACAGAAGGACAAATAACATTTGCTTCCTTCTCTTAAAAACTTGGTATTTGTGCCCTAGCCAGTTGCTCAGTGGTTAGAGCATTGGCCCACAAACTGAAGGATATGTTTCTCTCATATTAATGTTTCTCTCTCTTGTCTTTCCCTCTCTCTTCCATTCTCTCTAAAAAATCAATGGAAAAATATCCTCGGGTGAGGATTAGCAAAATAAAACAACAACAACAACAACTAGTGTTTTCATAATTAAAATAGGATGTATTACAAAGGTTTCGAGATAAAGTTTGATGAAAAAAGATAATATAAATCCAACCATGTATGTAGATATGTGTATATACAATTATATAACTATATTCATATGCACACTTTTATAACAGGAGTGAGAACTAATTCTTTAAATTCCACTGGCCCAAACTTGTAGAGGAATATGCTGGATTATTTTTTCTTACTAAAAGGCTTCACTCATTCAATAAAACAAGAACCAGCACTTACATTTTATCCTTGAATTAACAGAAATACCTTTCATTTCCCAATTGTGTAAAGTCCCAGTGACAAAAAACATGCAAAATGTTTTTCACAATAGAAATATCCAGAGTATACAAACAAATTTGAACTCAAGCACATTTTATGCAAGCAATTCATTTCTAAATGCAGCTGCCTTTACCAGCTGTGCAACCACTGGGTAGAGCTCTAAACTACCAGAATGTGAGAAGTCACACAGATAGTGCGGTAGAGCATATGCAGAGGCTATTGGCCTATATATTTAGTCATGTATTTCTCCATAATCCTCCCACTTCCTCTCCCGTTTCTTTCCATAGCTAAGCAAAAATGAGCCAGGTGACTTTGGCCACCAGCCCAAACATGCACTGTGCCATGTGTCTCCGGAGACCTGAATCCAGTCATCTGTGCAGACATCACATACCGTGACGTGTGTGAAGCTGACCCCACCTACACCGAAATTCTCCCATCACATACCATGATGCATATGAGGCTGAGTCCACCTACATATAAAATCCTCCTGTCACATCCCATGGCACATGTGAGATTGATCCCACGTAAGGTGGCCCAATGGGACCTGGTTAATTCTGTGATGGAAGTGCTGCCACCGAAAAGGGTTATTTCTTGAGAAAAGCAGCGCTGAATGGACTGAGGGGAGGGTCAGACTCACAGGGCCAGCACTGCCTTCCATGGACACAGAACTCTCTATCTGCTACACCTTACCCTCACACCTGGAGGGACTGGTGAAAGGAGGTAGGGAGAATCTAGATGAAGGTGAGTTGTCATCCTTTGCCAACAGTTGTTTCTTTGTGATTACAACAACAAAATCAAAAAAAGATCAAGTGAAAAGATCATGAAATATCAATAGCAATGTGATCTTGTTCATCCTGAGAGTGAAACAAGGGACCAGTGGCCTCGGGTTGCACTATGGGGACTTGATCAGTGTCCCTTCACAGAGGAGGATGGAGGGTTTAGAAGGGGCAGGACCTGGAAAAAATGCAGTGGGGCACCGTTTATTATCAACTATGCCACAAAAGGCCTGTGTGCTTTACTGCAGTGCATATGTAGTCTGTAAGGACTTAATCAATGTCTGGCCAAATACTGCACTTAAGACCCATTTGGCTAATCCTCAAAGCAGTCATCATGCTAACTCCAACTGCCTAACATTTTGAGAGGCTAAACAATTTAAACTTCTAAATTGAAGAATGCCCAGCCCATGCTATATTAATATGTGTACCACATTTTTGGAATGTTTAACAAATCCCAAGAGTCATCCCAAGAGTGATTCCCAAGAGTCAAGACCATAATAAATTCAAAGATTTTAATTAAACTTCCTCTATATCCTTCAATCTTTCTTATCATTTCAGTGAGATAGAAAGCACTTTTTAAAAGTATATGCGTTACAACATAATGCAATTTAAAAATCTTTGAAGTGTTTTCTGGGGCTTTGGAACTTGAGTATTTACATTGACCCAATACATTTTCCTCTAACCAACCTCTCCAGCCATCCAAGGGGGTTGTTCTGGTGACAGGATGTGGTAAGGGCTCATGAGGACGACTGGGGAACCTCCATTCTCTGCATGTGAGGGCAGAGCCAGGGGGCTGGGATCAGGACTGCAAGAAGACTGCTGGCTGCACCAGCGCTACTTCACCAGCATCCAGCATCACTGAACCCATGACCCACTAAACATGGGACAAGACTGAGCTCTTTCAGGAAATAAGGAAGAAAGCGCTTGATCAGGTCTACTCAGACATAAGCTAATGTGCAGAACAAAATTACCCATCCCTTCTCATGGATACAGAAACGAAGCTCTCACAGGGACTTTCTTGGACACTGCCACATTAAACTTGCAGTTACTTCACTATTACAGTAAAGATGTCTATAGGAGGCTTCTATCCATTTGGATTTCTGCTGAGATGAGCCAAATAGTCATCCGTTTCTGTAAATCACTCTTGCTCAAGAAAGCAGTCCTGAGAAGGCTCAGGAAAAAGCAATCTGGAACAAAAAAACTTTCCATAAAACCTCCTGCCATTCACACACTCTTGAGGGAGAATGCACTAATTAAACTGCTGCGGTCATTGCAAAGAAGTGCCAAACAGACCAGCGAAATATGTCTTGGTTGCATATTGAAATAATGCCATGTTAATTAAAGTATTTCAAATGTTCCTGTTCAACTATGTTCATATCAAAATCTGTTTTTCAATGTATGAGTGACCAAAGTTTAGATTAAGTAAAAAAAACCCCTGAATATAGCCAATGCATTGGGTGACCATTTCCCCTCCAACCGTCTTTCCCCTGAAGCAGATACATGTTTTCCTTGTTGCTAAAGAGCCACGCTTTCACACCATCTTATTTAACTATATGGCTTTGTTATGTTGCTGACATAAAACACATCTGTGAAAATGAGGACAGGATTCCTAAACGTCCATCTGTCCATCTGTAGGAAGAATTAGTATCAGGTTTCCAACAGCTGATACTAACCTGCAAGAAATCCTCATAAAAGACAAAGATGTGCATCCCAATAGCAGGGGGTTACTGCTCCAAAACCCCTCCTTCTGGGTTGGAAGGCACCCTCTCCCATAGGTGTGTCCTCACTGTCCTGTATATGACTAGGAAGGCCATGGGGAGGGCTGGCTGGTGAGAAGGTTCAAGGCAGAGTGCTGGGGCCAGGAAACATCCCATGCAGGGCTACCCTGCAGCCTCGTTACTCTGTGCTACTCACCAGTGCTGCTCCTTCCATATGGGGGATACTCCCAGTTGATAAGAAAATCCTGGAGGAAAACTACATCTCTGTGTGCTATTCTAGGCTGGATTGTTCTTGCCCTGCTTGACATGGATGCTCTATGGTTTCAGAAATGTGTCTTGACACAGAGCAAATCACTCGTGGCCGTGGGAAGCACAGATGGCGAATGCAATGGTTTGGAAACACAGGCACCTCACAGGAATCCTAAATTCCTGATATTAAAATAAACACAGCTGAGTGGCAAGTCAGATATTCGTCACAAACTCTAGAATCTTTTCTGTTGAATGTCCACACAAGTGACATGTGATGCTGCAAACACTTGCCTCAATGTTCGTGCTTCCAGGTATAAACCTTTTTTTAGTGTTGCAGGCATCAGCCCTGTCACTGACATCAGCCCTGATAAGCTGTGCCCACAGCGTGGAAAAAGCTTAGCAGTTCTGTTATACATTTTCTTTTCTCCCAGCTATTCTTTTTTGTGCATCTTTCTTGGTCTTTTTTCCCCTTTCAATTCCATTACTATATTCAAAGCAGCAATAAATACTCAAGGGCTTAAAAAGAGAAGAATTCTCGAGGCCCTCACTAAATTGCAGTTTAAAGACTCAAGACTACATTGCCTAAAATATATGTTCAAGTATTCTTTTGTGACTTAGAGCACAACAGTAGTACTTATTGCACATTGGTTCCCCAGAGTCCCTTTTCAAGAGTTGGGGGTGGGGCAGTGCACGGCCCGCAGCCCTGGCAGAACCACCTTGCCCTTGCGGTGCAGGTCCCCTTGGGCGCCAGTGTTCAGGCGCTGCACCAGCAGCTTCTCGTAGAGCAGGGGGTGGTAGGCCCCGAGTGTGCAGGCCGCGTCGTAGTACAGCTCGTGGTAGTGGCACAGCTCCGTCTGCCTGACGGACGGGAGGTATTCGTACACGTGCACCTCACTGCACAAGGACATCATGAGGAGGATTCCTGAGGTGGAAAGAAAATGGAACCCGATGAACTCCATGTGGGAAGTTCCTGTTGGCAGAATGGTGGGGAATGACGGTGACCAAAAAACATTGCTCCGCAGGCTTCCCGCTTCCACTGATTGGGTATACTGGTTCATGGGTGTGGGGCATATGAAGATATAATACTAGCCTGGCTTGTGTGGCTCAGTGGTTGAAAATTGACCATTGAACCAGGAGATCACAGTTTGATTCCTGGTCAGGGCACATGCCCAGGTTGTGGACTTGATTCTCAGTGTAGGGCATGTAGGAAGCAACCAATCAATGATTCTCTCTCATCATTGATGTTTCTATCTCTCTCCCTCTTCCTTTTTCTCTGAAATCATTAAGATATATAATCACTTATATTTAAAGATATTATACTAGCAGCCCTGGCCAGTGTCTCAAGTGGTTGGAGAATCATCCCCTACACCAAAAAGTTGTGGGTTCGATTCCCAGTCAGGGCATGTATGGAGGCAACTGATTGATGCTTGTCTCTCACATCAATGTTTTCCTCTCTCTCTCTCCCTCCCTCTCTCTCTAAAATTAAAAAATACATATCCTTGGGTGAGGATTAAAAAAAGATGTAATACTAGTATATATATACTTGTGCAATTGATTATTGTGGGACTGAAATTAAAACACAAAGTTACTGAACTTAGAGACCACAATCTAGTGAGTGACAGATCTGCATCCTGCAAGTCAGACTATCAGGTATCAGAGTCTACCCTCAGGTCCCACCTAATTTGCAATAGAACTGCTATGTTCCAAAGAAACATGTTACATAAAACTGATTATAAAATAACTGCTTGATTATAAATTAATATAAAATAGCTGTTTGAATGAGAAGAAATGGAGTTGTAAACAGAGAGCTTAAAATTCATATTAAAATGATTTTTTTCACTGAAACTGTCAGTACTGGAGTTGCTTTCTTTGTTTTACTGTTCAAATAGAGAGCTGTCACCCCAAATATCACTAAGCAAATGGAGTTTGTGGTCTAGGCCAACAGGCTTTCTTTTCCTAGAGCCACCTCGTTAACACCCTTTAAACATTAAAAAAATGTACACACTCCTTTCATTACAAAGGTATCCCTGCCATGGAAAAAGCAAAGTCACACAGTTAGAGGCCATATTTGTTTGCAGAGGATAACCATATCTCTAATTAATCAGCCCTGTTTGCACCATGAAAATCCCCACAACCAGAGAAAGTCCTGCCTAAGAGACACCAGGAGAGAAGAGAGAAGGGCCCGGTTTTGCCCAGAAGATGCAGAAAGCTTGCCCAGGGAGGGGAGGCCCGATCCTAAAGGGCGGCCTGCAGACAAGGGGTGAGAGGGAAACGGAAGAAGGGGTGCTACTGCCGAAGGACAACGGTACCTGCTTGGAAGACTCTGAAGATGTGAGCTGAGAGCCACAGTCCTGTGTTGTGGCTGAGAGTAAAGCACATTCCTAACAAAGAGAAGGTGAGTTGCTTCAACTTTGATGAAGCAGTTGCCCTCAAGAGCAAGGTTAAAACCCCCAGTTCCTCTCAGTCCTAGCGGTTTCCTCCTTCTGTTCCTGCTGCCCCACTGTGGCCCCTTCCTAGGGCTGGCGGAAAGTGACAGGCACTCAGGTGGGGCCCAGAGGGACCCACCACAGCAAGGAAAGCCTCTTCTTCCTGAAGCCGTGGAGGGGAGTGGGCACTATTCTGAGCCCGCACACCACGCAGGCGATGAAGTCTTGCCTCTTACTGCTCTATGGACATTTTTCTATTCCTCACAAAATCATCTATAAAGAACTGACACAGCAAATGAGAATGCCATGTGCCCAGGGAAAATTAAATTCTCCTTTATTCCCAGTTACTTTCAACCTGCAACAAACAAGAACCCGTGATGTGTATGCTTTCTCTCAATGAGGGCACAGGACCTGTGTCTGTGGAGAGAGAAGAGCTTCGGCATTTCCTAATCAGAGCTAGGGAACAAGTTCTTGGACATGGCCTCCCTGCACTGGCTGCCCTCCCGCCCTGGCTCTGGCCTGTGGTCAGTCCTACACATTGCCCACGAGTGCAGTATTACAACTTGCCTGCAGGTGGCAGTGAACAGGCTTGGAGGGAGTCTGTTCCCCAGGCGGTTCTGAGTGGCAATGGCAATGGCTACTCATCCATGGGGACTGCAAGCATCTATCCTAGCTGCTCTCTGCAATTCTGGTTCTAAAGTGTCAGTCAGTTTGTTGTTCCTCTTCCTAAAGCAGTTCTCACACTTCAGACTGAAGTGAATGGTCTGGACAGCTTGTTAAAATGCAGACTCCTGGACTTGTCCCCATTCCCAGAGATTTGGGTTCCAATGGCTTATGTTGAGGTTCAGAAAATGGAATTCTTAACAAGCATTCCTAAACTATCTGGTGAAAGCCATTTAGAAAGTCCCAGTCGATCACAGAGCAATACTTTTGTAAAATACAGTAACAATGAATTATTAGAGACACATATTTGGATGACATTTGGTGTCAAATTTCTATAAAAATATTTAAATACTTTCCATTTCCACAGTAATCTGGTTGTAGACCAATCACAAGCATTCCTGGTCCAGTGCTGGCCCACCACCCATGCTGGTCTAAGACATATACATTCTCTGAAAAAATCTGCTGTCAGGGATTCCCCAAGCTATCTCACAGGAGCCAGACATTCTACCTGCTGGGCAGTGGACACACCCAGGAGATCTTGGGGTAGGTTCCCTATACATCCTTATTGTCTGTTTTCTTGGTTTCAAAGGGCTACTAGGTGCTTGAATCTGATTTTTTTTTAAGTTTTTCAGAAAAGATTTTTAATCTTGCTGTGAGTTAACTACATTTCAAATCACATATTTGCTAAATATACAATACTAGAGGCCCAGTGCACAAAATTTGTGAACTGGTAGGGTCCCTAGTGGCTGCTAGCTGCCAGCTGGGGCCTCCCTCCCTTCCCCTGGCTGGCCCAGCCTCCTGGACACCATCCCGGACAACTCCCGGTGGAGGGGACAATTTGCATACTACACTTTTATTTTATAGGATAGAGTTTGTCATAAAACTAGACAAAATGTTATGGTTTCACTATAAGTAAATAGGTACATTTTAGCATTTTCATAAATGTTTTTGTTTATTTATTTTAATTTTTTTTTATTGATCTCAGAGAGGAAGGCAGAGGGAGAGAGAGATAGAAACATCAGTGATAAGAGAGAATCATTGATAAGCTGCCTCCTGCACACCCTACACTGGGGATTGAGCTCACAACCTGGGCACGTGCCCTTGACCAGAATCGAACCTGGGACCCTTCAGTCTGCAGGCCGATGCTCTATCCACTGATCCAAACAAGCTAGGGCAATATTTTACATTTTAAAATAACTTCTAGGGCTTCAGAAATACAGAACTTGCCAATTAGTTCATGACAGTCCCAACTGAAGGGCAATCAATGAAGGTTCAGAACGTGTGGCTTCTCAGCTGAGCATCTGTATAATTCCTACCTGACACAGTCTTAGCAACAGTGTTCCCTGTGTCATTCTGTACCCATATGTATGAGTGGCTTTCTGTGACTATGAGGTTTTGCCATGCACCCTAAAATTTATGTAGTAGCAGCATCAGCTCTGTTTAAATGGCAGCCAATGATAGTGAAATTAGAATGGCAGCACCTTCAATAGGAAAATTACATTATACGCATTGGGTACATGTAAAAGATGGACAAAATTTATGGTACCAAAGGTGGAGAATATTTTTATTTTAAATTATTTTTCAGGATTCCTGATCAATTCATTTAGCATGTGAAACATTTGAATTTATTAAGGTTGTTATTACATGTAAATTTGAGTTTAGATTCAGACTTCGGCATATAGTAAGTATTGAAAATCATTATTAAATGTTGCTAAATCTACACATTGGTGTTCCTAAGAGTTGTTAATAGGACTTAGTAATACACAAAACCCTGAAGATGGCATTTCTTCTGGCAAGTTCAGAGTATGTGTATCAGGGTACAGGGGGTGTGTGGAGTAAATTGTGGGGCAGTGAGGGTGGGGGGGGGCGGTTAGGACAGGACTAGAAAGACCAGAGCCCAGGTACTATTGGGAGATCTCTTCAATTGAATTCAACATTTATTAAATGGGGCACAGTACTAACCATTGAGGATTTAGAAAACATTTAAGGAAAAAAGAAATTAGCAAATTAAACTAAAGAAATAACCTTTAAATTAACAATAGGGGCTAAGCCCATAACCTAAAACTCTAAGAATGACTTGAGGAAAGTGTCTTAAACATTGTGCTGGGGAAAGTGTTGGGCACCACACCAGCCTCTCCGCTCAGGTGCTGAGATGCTGATCCCCGTTGTCCAGACATGACAGCCACCACCAATAAGATTCCAGGTCGGGAATCTCCACCTAACGCCTGGGCTTTATGACTGTCTGTGGGGACTATATAAGCCAGGATACAAGGCAAAATCAGCAAAGGAAAAGCCACAGGGGGAGAGAAATCCAGGGGATCCAGGGGGAGGCTTCTAGAATACTGTCTGAGTGGTCGCACAGGATTACTCATTATCCCAGCAACACATGTGAAATGTTGCCAACCAGGAAAGCTTCTTAGAGAACCAGTACTCAAGGTTAACACCAGGAGCTAGCCACATAGGCAGGCTCTATCTGGTGCAAACCAAAACTCCAGACTCGAAGGAGGAAAGCAGGTGAGCCACACTGCTTGCACAGAGTGAACGATTCTTATCTTACCAGTTATGACAGTGGGAACCCTCCCCAAATCCAAGTCCCCAGATGCCAACCTTGTACAAGGCCTTTATGGAGCAGCAGGCAGGCCTTCTATGCACAGATACTATATATATATAAATTCAAAGTATCATGTGACTTCGTAAATCATTTCCCCATCCCGTATTGACACAGGGAATTAAAATCTGCTGATGATACAAATATTTCTACTATTTCTTTCATTTCCTCTCTTATGACTGTTCAGGATTATCCAAAAAGCAAGAATACAAACCATCTGATACTATGCTATTCAGTAAAGAATTTTTTTAAATAATCGCTTTAGGAAGTTTTAGGTTAAATAATTTTATTTATAGATTACTAAATAAGAAACTGTTTTGTCACTAACAAAATTTTACTGCTTTCGATATGGAACTAGAGTTTTTGGTAGGCAGATTAATATTTAAAACTCTTTTTCATGTGTTTTAACAAGACAATCATATGAGCATGTGGGCAGCTTTTTAAAATAATTAAACATAATTCAATTAATGTTGTTTCTTTGGCCAGATTTTACAAATGAGTCCATATTAGGGATTCATTTAAAGAAAAAAAAAAGCATAATTTTTCCAGACAATTATGACTCAAGAGGTGTGGGAAGAGCTCAGGAGATTTATCTCAGTGCAGTGGCGGATGCAATGGCGGGAGGGCACTCAGCCCACACATTATATATGTCCCTGCACTTAAACAATAAACTTCAGACTGCGTCTTGAACCTGTCTCCGGAGTCGGGCATGCTTCGATAGGACTCCGTCGGCCTCACCCCCGCGGGACCCCCTGCATCAAAGAGGCATTCATATGCCAAATTGCATTTTTAAAATATTGTATAATGCAACATAATTATCAAGACAATTAAAAAGCATTTACACTGGTCTTAATAAAAATGTCACATTACATAACAGCATAACAAGCATTTGCTCAGAGTATGGATAAAAACAAACTTCAACTCATGCTCTGAATATCACAAATTCAGAATGAATGAGGCTCCTTCTCTAAAACTCTACTCTGCAGATATCGATGTATCTGATGTGCTTTCAGAGTCTAGTATAGTTAATTGTTTAGCCTTTAACTGTACTGTAATTACACTAAAATTTTCTTGCTTTTCACCTGGCAATATTTAAAATAACATCCAACATCATTAAAAATAATATACTTTCTCCTTGATGAACATATTCTTTCAACATGTGGCAAAATAAGCTATGTATAAACAGAACATAATGGCAGTGACAAGAAAAATACTGGTTTATATCACTTCCATTAACTACTGAATGCAATTTTTATGTTAGGTAAATTAGAAATTTCTGAGACTGACCAATAGAGCACTTATATTTTTCAATGAGTGATGAGGGTGAAAGGCTGAGTTAGATTTCCAGAAAATATTTGTAATTAAAAGGTGGTTTGGAAATTTAAACTTCTTATAATAAAAAATAATTGAAAAGGAATCTGCTATCTATATCCTATCTAATAATAGAGAAACATGGTAATTAACCATAACTTCACTACCCTTCCCATTGGCTAATCAGTGAGATATGCAAATTAACTGCCAATCAAGATGGCGGCCGGCAGCCACACAGCTGAAGTGAACATGAGGCTGGATTGCACTGGCAATGGAGGAAGCCAAGGTTCCCCGCCTGCTGCAGCCCAGCTCTGAACTCCGGATGCAACAATGTTGCAATTATAGAAGCTAAACAAACCCCAGATACCTCCTTTCAGCCACCAGCAGGCTCAGAGCTTAGAGCTCCAGTGATGGCAACAGAGTTTCAATTATAGAAGCTAAACAAACCAAGATACCTGCTTTCAGCCAGCCACGGCCTCAGAGCTGGAGGTGGGAAATTTCTTTTGAGAGCCAAATTTTTAAACTTAAACTATATAGGCTGGTACATTGTTATTAA
>NW_006287324.1:1299020-1311126 GCF_000327345.1 Myotis davidii | reverse complement strand
CCGACCAGGGGCTGCACCTAGGGATTGGGCCTGCCCTCTGCCACCCGGGAGCAGGCTTAAGCCAGCAGGTCATTATCTCCCAAGGGGTCCCAGACTGCAAGAGGGCACAGGCCGGGCTGAGGGACCCCCCTCCCTCCCCCGAGTGCACAAACTTTTGTGCACTGGGCCTCTAGTATATATATAAAAGTCTAAGCGACTGAATGACTGAACGACCAGTTGACTGGTCGCTATGGTGCTCACTGACCACCAGGGGGCAGATGCTCAATGCAGGAGCTGCCCCCTGGTGATCAGTGTGCTCTTACAGCGGGAGTGCAACTCAGCTTCCCGACCCATCCCGGTGGCCCAGCAGCCCAGCTGCAGCCACTCACTCCCTCAGTAGTCCTGCAGATCCAATCTCTGGAGAACAAGCTAGGCACTGACAGACCAGCTTACCCTCCCTAGATGCTCTGCAAGGACAAAACAATATAGAAGTGCTGCCAGATGGCTCCAGACAACTGGCATGAATGTCAGGGGGATGGATTCAGATCCTGGGCCGGCAAGGGCATCCCACTGCCTACCCGGAGGGCCATTCGCGTCCCCGCCAACCCCCCCCAAACCCCTTCGGGATGGGCTCCAGATGCAGGGCTCATGGCTGGCGAGCACTGCTGTGGTGGCACCAGCTTCTCCCGATTGGGACTGACTTGTGCCACCACATGGCAGGTGCAGCAGGGCCGGGATAAGCAGGAGCAGCAGGCAGGAGTGTCAGGCAGCATTGGACTGCCAGTTTCAGCCTGACCCCCACAGGCTACCCTATGGAATCCCACCCATGCATGAATTCTTACACTGGGCCTCTAGTAGTAAATAAAATCATGTAATGTGAGAATAATACTTGAAGGCCACTATTTAGCTCATTTATTTGGTGGTAACTAACACACATTTGGGATTCATTATTTACAGGGAAATGCAAATTTTTTTCTAATCAACATAATTGCAATGCATTTTTACATAATCATAAATATGTGTGTTCTGTGGCTTATCATTTTGTGTTAATATTTCATTATTTTGTGTTAATCATGAGTTTGGATGCTATATTGGAAAATCAAAACCCCCAAACCAGTATAAAACAGAAAAAAGAAAGGAAGTTATGGCCTGTTAAGCATATTATGCTTGTGTGTACATTAAATACTGAAGCCTGAAATGATAGTTTGCATTGAAGAATTGCAGAAATATTACTTATAATCAGTAGTGCCTGCCTTTTAAAAGGGTTGGGGGCGGGGAGGGTGTTGGTGGTTTCTACAATAAAAATGTCAGTTGTGGATTTAAGTGAGCTCACCTCTGAGCTGCTGGTGTGCCCTGTGCTACCAGCCTGTCTGCCTAGCGGTGCTCAGCCTCTGAGCTAGGTTGGGTGGATGCCAGCTTCATGTAGGTGGCAAACCAACCCAGCCATGCTTTGTGACCCCAGGTGAGCTCACCGGCCTTCTATAAAAATATGTCTTTATGAGAGCCAAATGGAAGCTGGGAGATTCCAAGTAAATCGCTATTTATCCTCAGTGAGGCTATAGTACAAAGGGACTTCACAGTGCTAAGTTATAAGGTCAATCTCTAAAACCTAGCTAGGGATGAGAGAGAGAACTGCTACTCATATGCGAACAACCAGCTCCCCAATAGGCTGTGGTTAGAAACCCAATAAGATGAAAAAATTGTTCCAAAGAAACAAGTCTTTATGGATCATCTAAATGAATGTGAGCCATGTTACTTCCTTTGAATTTAGTAAATACATGTGCAGTCCAAGAGGTGCAAGGGCCCCTTCATTGCTTCTGTAGAGAAAAGGATTGTGCAAGTAATATATTTCCAATGTATATCTACTGGGTGCCTGCTTCTCTGACCTGTAAGACAAATATGGGCTCTGATCAGAAATTCAAGGAAAAGAAGTATATTAGCACTTAACGACAAGTATCAAAATGTCATACCCTTTGCTCAGCACTAATACTCCTGAGAACTTATCTTAAGGGAATGGTTTAAAGGAAAAAACTATATATTCACATATACAACAAATTATAGTATATTATTAGTACATAGATATAATAATGTTTCATCAATATGATTGTTTGATACTATCAAATAATTTGAAAAGTATTTCAAATTATTCAACAACTAAAGGCAGGCATAAATTATGATATACCTATCTGATGTAATGATATGGCCTTTACAATATCAAAGGAAGCAAAAGTCTATTTTTACCTTGATTTATCTTAATGAAAGAAAGATCTTTATACATTTGGGAATATAGTCTTACTTAACCAGCATAAAGTTTTAGATGAGACACATCACAATAATAGTAAACAGTAAATATTAGCTATTGTGCTAGGAACATGATACTTCAAAGATAAACATACTATTAGTATCTTCATTTTCTAGTTGAAAAACTGAGGTTTAGATACATTCAGTAACTTGCTCAAGATCACATATTTAGTTGGCTGTTGGAGCCAAGATTTGATTCTGGTCTCTGTAGAGTCCAAGATATCAACCATACAGAAGGAGGTGGATATCCTTCTCCATGTGAGACCAGTTGAACTGTAGGTGAGAGTCTATTAGGTGACATAAGGTACCACTTCCCATTCTTTTGTTCCTCCTTGCATTCATTAAGCTGACATTTATTGTGTGTCTGTTGTTACGGTGCCATGAATCAAAGGAGCCCCTTTAATTACAACAACATTTAGAATAAGGAAAATCTAGATGAGGTCAAAATTTGGAAGAGTATAGAATAAAAAAATCAGGATGGCATACTGAGAGTGGGGGGTTATTTGGTGTTTTAAAGAATGTTTAAATATTCAATTATAATGTATATCTCCCTTTTTTGTAAGCCCTGCAAAGGAGAATCTTAAAAAAAAGTTGCAAAGAAAAATCTTATAAAGCAAGACAGGATCACTCTCCTCCTTAAGTTTTGCTGAAGGCTTTGCACCAATATCTATGTCAGCAGAAATAAATCTCTAAATCTCCTTTGATGTATATCTTTAAATAAATGAGATTTCTTAAAAAGTTAGTCAAAATTTCACTAAATCCACATAATGACCTTGTTACTAAAAGTCAAAATGTATTTGCACAGTTATACTAATTTTTTTTGAAAATAAGTGAGTAGTCAGTTACAGTTTTTACTTAGTTACAGTAAATATTCATCTCTTTAATAATAATTCTTCAAAATATTTTGTTTAGTAAAATTGTTTGTGATAATATGATGTTAAAAAGGTAGGAAACATGGTTTAAAAATATTCATTTAGAAATTGAGATAACTAACTTCAGTATAATCATAGATATTAAAACTAGTATCTTATTAATATTAAGTATCAAAAGAATGAAACTAGATTACAGTTTGTTCCCATGTACAAAAATTAATTCAAAATGGGTCAAAGACATAGATATAAGATCTGAAACAATAATTACACAGAAGAAAACATAGTTACTAAACTTATGGATCTGATGTAAATGGCATTTTATGAATTTGACCCCACAGGCAAGGGAAGTAAAGGCAAAAAAATAAAAAAAAATAAATGGGACTCTCAAACTAAAGAGGCTTTGGCATAGCAAAAGAAACTACCAACAAAACAAAAAGGCACTGACTAAATGGGAGATGATATTTGCAAACAACAACTCCAATAAGAGATTAATATACAAAATGTATAAAGAACTCATACAATTCCACACCAAAAATAAAATAAAATAAGCCAATTTATAAAAGGGCAGAGGACCTTAACAGATACCTCTCCCAAGAAAACACATGGTCAACAGGTATTTGAAAAGATGTCCAACTTACTAGCTATTAGGCAAATGCAAATAAAAAATCAGAAAAACTACAATGAGCTACCACGTCACACCTGTTAGACTGGCTATTATCAACAAGACAAGCAATAACAAGTGCCGGAGAGGTTGTGGAGAAAACGGAACCAATGCTCATTCACTGCTGGTGGGAATGCAGACTGGTACAGCCACTATGGAAAACAGTATGGAGGTTCTCCAAAAAATTAAGAATAGACTTACCAAATGACCCAATAATCCCTCTTCTGGGTATTTACACCTCAAAACTGAAAAACATCTATTTGCAATGATATATGCATAACCTATGTTCATTGCAACATTATTCACAGTGGCCAAGACATGGAGACAACCAAAATGTCCTTCTAAGGAGGATTGAATAAAGAAGATGTGTTACAGCCCTAGCCAGTTCGGCTCAGTTGATAGAGCATTGGCCTACGGACCAAAGGGTCCCGGATTTGATTTCAGTCAGGGTCATGTACCTCGGTTGCAAGCTCCTCCCTGGCCCAGGCCCTGGTGCAGGAGGCAACCAATCAATATGTTGCTCTCACATCGATATTTCTCTCTGTCTTTCCCTCTTTCTTCCTCTCTCTAAAAACCAATGAAAAATATCCTTGGGTGAGGATTAAAAAAAGAAAAGAAGATGTGATACATATATACTATGGAATACTACTGAGCCCTAAGGCACAACCATATGATTTCACTCATATGTGCTATATAAAACTGAAACTTATGGACAGATAGCAGTGTAGTGATAGTCCAAGGGAAAGGGGTGGGTGGTGGTGGGCAGTGGAAGGGGCCAATATATGGTGACAGAAGGTGGTTGGACTTTGGCTGGTGGAAACACAATGCAATATACAGATCATGTATCATAGAAATGTATACTTGAAACCTATATGATCCTATTACCCAAAGTCACCCCAATAAATGTAATAAAAAATTAAAAATATATATTTTAAATAGGCTTGTAATGAAAGTATAGTTTAAGTTACTTAATATTAAAATGTATTTATGTTTCATCAATATTACAATTGTTCACCTATGTATCTCCAATTAAGTTTCATTATTAAAAAAGCATATAAGTTATTAGCTTTGGTAATTTCTCTGAGTAAGTGAATTGCACACTTCTGAAGTGTTTTTCCAACAATACTAGTAAAATGGTTTCAGTGAAGAAGTCAGAGTGTTCTTCAAACCTACACGAGCTGTTCTTCTTCTGTGAGTAGAAACACAGTTTTTGCATTTGCAGATAAAACAAGAATTTACGTAATTGAGACATATTTGTGCCTAAATTTGATTTTACCAGGAATCTTGCCCAAAGAAAACTTCTCCATAAGAACTGCAGCCAAGTACTATGAAGACAGACACAAACTGTGGATCACTTGTAGCTTAAAGCAAGTTGCTGAAAGCCAGAGGAAGACAGATACTGACAGTGGTAAGCACCTAAGTACCCCACAGGAAGCTCAGAACTGGCAGACAGAACAGTCAGCCACAGCCATCAGAAGAGTAGAATCCAAAGGGAGCGCCCATGGGGCACTAAACTCTGATGAAACAAATGCCACTTCACTTCTTTTTATTTTTTCTCCCTTTTCTTCTTCTCTTTTCCTTTTTATTATTCTCTTTCCTTTTAAAATTTATCTTCTTAACCTATCTGCTTTATTGATTTTTATTATTCTAGTCTCTGTTGTTTCGTTCATATATCTAATTTTCCTCTTCCCTTTTCCTACTCAACTTTTTTTCCTTTTTTCCCCACTATTCAATTTTTTTCTTTCTCTCTTTTCCTTTTCTCCTGATTTCTCATCTTTTTTTCTTTTCTCATTTTAGGTCTATCTGCTTTTCCCTATATTTTCCTTTTAAATGTCTTTTCTTTTCTTACTCCTTTATTTTAAACCATTTTCCTCCCCATATTCCCCTAATTTTTTAAATTTCCTTTATTTCATTTCTGCAACTATATATTTCTTCCCCTGCCCTTTTTTGTTTGTGCTATATTTTTTGGTTTGTTTTATTTTCTCCTCATATTTTTTTTTCATTCTTTCTTTCCTTTCTATTATTCTCACTCTCAAATCTCTTTCCTAATTCTATCTTTTCTGGTGGTAGCTTTTGTTGGTGCTATAGGGGTCTTTTGTATGTCTTTATTTTATTCTTGTTTCATGTTTGTTGTATTGTATTTTGTTCTTTTCGGTTAGCACCTCCACAACAGCAAGCACAACATATTCAGAAATGAATCACATACCCAGCGAGCCTGAGAGGAGATTCCATCCACCAACAGGACACTAATATTCAAAACCCAAGTATAACAGGAGAACCCACATAACTCAAGCAAGGGGCCATTCTAGAGCACCTAGCTCAGGAGATATAAGAGACTGTACAACTGGGTCTCACAGGACACCTACTACAGAAGACCACCCCACAAAGTCTGGGAGGCATAGCAGTTTTATCTCAATGCAAAGAAATTAAAATAAAGGAAAAGCAAAAATGTGGCAATAAGAACCCCAAAATGAAAGAAAAGGAGGAAATGCCTTTTTCAGATAAAGAATTCACAGTAATGGTAATAAGGGTGCTCAAAAAAATCAAAGAAAGTACAAGCAATTTAATGAGATTTATAAAGGACTTAATGAGAGCTACACCAACATGAAAAGAGAGGTAGAAACAATAAATAAGAAATAGATAAGAATGAGGAATGACATAGCAGAAATAAAGAACACCCTGGAAGGTTTCAACAGTAAACTAGAAGAAGGTGACGACCAAAGCAGCAAATTAGAAGACAAGGCAGGAAAAAAACACTGAATAAGAGCATCAAATGGGAAAAAATTAAAAAGCAGGAGGAGTCTAAGGGATGTTTAGGAAAACATGAAACATAAAATTCGCATCATAGGAGTGCCAGAAGAAAAGAATCTGAAAAAGGAATAAAGAACCTGTTTGAAGAAATAATGGCACAAAATTTCCCTAACCTGGTAAAAGAAAAAGTCACTCAAGTTCAGGAAAAACAGAGAGTCCCAATCACTATGAACCCCAAAATATCCACATCTAGGCACATAATAAATAAGATGGCAAACATTGAAGACAAAGAAAGAATCTTAAAGGCTGCAAGAGAAGGATAGAAAGTTACCTACAAGGGTGATCTTATTAGACTATCAAATGATTTCTCAATAGAAAGACTTCACGCAAAGGGACTGAACCCAAGATTACTCTATCCAGTAAGACTATCATTCAAAAATCAAAGGTGAAATAAAGAGCTTTGAGAGAATTTATATAAAAAAAGATTAAGAGAATTTATTGTCACAAAACCAGCACTGCAGAATTGCTGAACTGAGTATTGTAAGAAGTAGAGAGAAAGAGGAGAATATAGGCATAAAGAATGAAATGGCAACAGATAAGTACCTATCAATAACAACCTTAAATGCAAAAGGCTTAAATGCTGTAATCAACAGACATAGGATAGCTGAATGGATAAGAAAACATGACCCATACATATGCTATCTATAAGAGACCCACCTCAGAACAAAAGATTCACACAGATTGAAAGTGAAGAGAGAAAAAAAACTTTCCATGCAAATGGAAATGAAAAAAATAGCTGGGGTAGTAATACTCATATCTAACAATACAGACTTCAAAGTGAAGTCCATAACAAGAGATAATGAAAGCTACTTCATAATACTAAAGGAATCAATACAACAAGAGGATATAACTCTGATAAACATATATGTGCCCAATATAGAAGCATCAAAATATATAAAACAGCTTCTGGAGGATTATAAGGGAAAGATGGACAGCAATACAATCACAGCAGAGGACTTTAACACTCCACTGACATAACTGGATAGATCTTCTAGAACAGTGGTTCTCAACCTTCTGGCCCTTTAAGTACAGTTCCTCATGTTGTGACCCAACCATAAAATTATTTCCGTTGCTACTTCATAACTGTAATGTTGCTACTATTATGAATCATAATGTAAATATTTGATATGCAGAACGGTCTTAGGCGACCCCTGTGAAAGGGTCGTTCGACCGCCAAAGGGGTCGCGACCCATAGGTTGAGAACCACTGTTCTAGAAAAATAATCAATAGGGAAACAGCTATCCTAAATGACACAGTAGATTACATGGAACTAATTGACATTTTTCAGAACATTTCACCCCAAAGCTACAGAATACACATTCTTCTCAAATGCACATAGGACATTTTCAAAGAGAGACTGCATGTTAGGACACAAACTAAGTCTCTACAAGTTCAAGAAGATTGAAATATTATCAAGCATCTTCTTGGGTCACAATGGCATGACATTCATAATCAACTACAATAAACACACTCAACAACATTCAAACACATGGAGGTTCAATAGCATGTTATTAAACAAACAATGAATGGATCACAAAAGAGATCAAGATGAAATTAAAAACCTCCTGGGAACAAATGAAAATGAACACACAACAACCCAATATCTATGGGACACAGTGAAAGCAGTCCTGAGAGGGAAGTTCATAGCATTACAAGCCTACCTCAAAAAAAAAGAAAAACTCTTAATAAACTATCTATCCCTACAACTAAAAGAATTACAAAGAGAACAGCAAGAAAAGCCTAGAATAAGTAGAAAGAAGGAAATAATAAAGATCAGAGTGGAAATAATAACATCAAGACTAAAAAACCCATACAAAAGATTAATAAAACCAAGAGCTGGTTCTTTTGAAAAGATAAACAAGATTGATTAACCTTTAGGCAGATTCTTCAAGAAACAAAGAGAGAGGACCCAAATAAACAAAATCAGAAATGAAAGAGGTGAAGTAAGAACTGACACAACAGAAATACAAAGGATCGCAAAAAAAAAAAAAAAAAAAAAAAACTATGAAAAAGTATATTCCAACAAGCTTGACTAACTGGACAAAATGAACATATTCCTAGAAAAATACAATCTTCCAAAATTCAATCACAAATTATCAGAAAACCTCAATAGGCCAATAACTACTGATGAAATTGCAACAGTAACGAAAAAACCTCCCAGTAAACAAAAGCCCTGGTCTGGATGGCTTCACAGGGGAGTTCTACCAAATATTCAAAGAACTAACACCTATACTCCTGAAACTATTCCAAAAAGTCAAAGAGGAAGGAACACTTCCAAGATGTTTCCACGAGGCCAGCATTATCCTAATTCCAAAACATGATAAAGACATCACAAAGAAAGAGAATTATAGGCCAATAACCCTGATGAACATTGATGCTAAAATCCTCAACACAATATTAACAAATTGGATCCAGCAACATATTAAAAAGACCATATACCATGACCAAGTGAGATTAATTCCAGGAATGCAAGGCTGCTACAATATTTGCAAATCAATAAATGTGATACATCACATAAACTAACTGAAAGACAAAAATTGCATGATCATATTAATTTATGCAGAAAAAGTATTCAACAAAATCTAACACTCTATTTGGTAAAAACTCTCAGCAATGTGGGAATAGAGCAATCATACATCAACATAATAAAGGCCATATACTACAAACATACAGCCAGCATCATATTCAATGGGCAAAACCTAAAACCATTTTCCCTAACAGGAACAAGACATAGATATCTGCTTTGACCACTCTTACTCAACATAGTACTGGAAATCCTAGCCATAGCGATCAGACAAGAAGAAAAAATAAAAGGTATACAAATTGTTGAGGAAGTGAAACTGTCATTACTCACAAATGACCTGATATTGTACATAGAAAATCCTAAAGACTCCATCAAAACACTATTAGATTTAATAAATGAATTGGGGAAGGCACCAGGATATGAAATTAACACCCAGAAACTGATGGCAACAACAACAACAAAAAAATAAGATACTTAGGAATAAAGTTACCCAAGGAGGTAAAAAACCTGTACTCAAAAAAAAATACAGGACATTGAAAAAATTATAGAGGAAGATATAAACAAGTGGAAGAATATACTGTGATCATGGATTGATAGAATCAACATCATTTAAATGTCCATACTACCCAAAGCAATCTATAGATTCAATGCAATCCCTATTAAAATACCAACAGCATCTAGAACAAACACTCCAAAAATGTATATGGAACCAAAAAAACCCCAAACAGCAGTAACATCTTGAGAAAGAAGAACCACGTTGGAGGAATCACAATACTAGATATCAAACTATACTACCAAGCCACTATACTCAAACCAACCTGGTTCTGACAGAAGAAGAGGCATATAGATCAATGTAACACAGCAGAGAACCCAGAAATCAACCCAAGTCATTATGCTCAATTAATATTTGACAAAGGAGGCAAGAGCATACAATGGTGTCAAGACTGTCTCTTCCATAAATGGTGTTGGGAAAATTAGACAGGTACATGCAAAAAAATGAAACTAGACCAACATATACCATGCACAAGAAGGCTTAAATGTAACTGTAAAAAACTAAGAAGAAAACATAGGCAGCAAAATCTCCGACATATTTCTCATAGTAGCAATATAATTACTGATACATCTCTTAGGGCAAAGAAAATTAGGGAGAAAATAAACTATATCAAAATAAAAATCTTCTGCTCAGCAAATGAAATCATCAACAAATGAAAAGAGAGCCCAATGGACAAGAGAACATATTTGCCAATGATACATCCAATAAGGTATTACTTTCCAACATATATAAGGAATTGATCCAATTTAACAAAAGGAAGACAAACAATCCAACTAAAAAATGGGAAGAGGACTTAAATAGACACTTCCCCAATCTGCCTAAAGAACCATACAGAAGGCCAAGAAACATGAAAAAAATGCTCAGTCACTAATCATCTGAGAGATGCATATTAAAATGACAGTTGAGGTATCACCTCATACCTATCAGAATGATTTTCATCAACAGATCAACAAACAAGTGTTGGTGATGATTGTGGAGAAAAGGGAACCCTGGTACACTATTGGTAGGAATGCAGACTGTGGAAAACAGTATGGAACTTCCTAAAAAAAAATAAAAATGAAACTGCCATTTGACCCAGTGATCCCACTTCTAGGAACATATCCTAAGAAACCTTAAACACCAATCAGAAAGAATGTATGCACCCCTATGTTCAAAGCAGCGTTATTTACAACTAGGGGCCCAGTGCATGAATTCGTGCAGCTTGAAAGGAACTGTGGGCCATGAGGCTGTGGTGGGCACAGGGGCAGACCTTGACCCATCCTCTGCACCCCCACCAAAGCCCCTCCCACCATGGCTCCTGGTCCCTTGTCTGCCGGCAGCACCCACTGCTGCTCCCACGTGCTGATGCGATTGGGGACGGCACCCGCAGCAGGTGCGAGAGGTGGCTGCTATCCCGATTGCCCCTCAGGAACAGGGGAGGTGGAGAAGCCCTCAGGGGCAATCAGAGCCAGCAGCTGCCGCTCACACCCCCTGACAGCACTGAGTGATTGGGACTGCAAGCAGGGCTGGCACCGGCAGTGGGTGTGAGCAGCAAGTGCCAGCTCCGATCGCCCCTCAGGAGTAGGGGGAGGTAGAGAAGGCCTGAAGGGCGATCAGGGCTGGCAGCTGCTGCTCATACCTGCTGACAGAGCCGAGTGATCAGGGCCAGCGCTGGGTACCCGCAGCGGGTACGAGCGGCAGCTCCGGCACCAGCATTGGGTGCAAGTGGGGCCGGCGCTGGCAGCAGGTGCAAGCGCACAGCAGGACCACAGGACACGGGAACAAAGAATTTTCAGTAACCACCAGAGGCTCACCCCAATGACAGTGACCAGTGCCTCGCTTTGGTCTGGCGCACATGCTCACTTGCTCCACCATCCCTCCATGGCCGAAGCCTGCCATGTTCTGTGCTCTGCCACATGCTGCTGACACCCACCATGTTCTGCACATGTCCGCTGGTGGTCAGCGCATGTCATAGCAACTAGTTTTTTGGCTGTTCTGCTGTTTGGTCTATTTGCATATTAGTGTTATATATATATACACTAAAGGCCCGGCGCACAAAAATTTGTGCACTCAGAGGGGTCCCTCAGCCTGGCCTGTGCCCTCTCGCAGTCTGGGACCCCTCGGGGGATGTCCACCTGCTGGCCTAGGCCCACTCCCCAGGGGATTGGGCCTAAGCTGGCAGTCAGACATCCCTCTGGCAGCCCGGGAGCCCTCAGGGGATGTCCACTTGCCAGCGGGGAGCAGGCCTAAGCTGCAGCTGGACATCCTTAGCACTGCTGAGTAGGCGGGAGAGGCTCCCACCACTACCGCTGTGCTGACAGTTGTCAGCCTGGCTTGTGGCTGAGCAGAGATCCCCCTGTGGGAGTGCACTGACCACCAGGGGGCAGCTCCTGCATTGAGCATCTGCCCCCTGGTGGTCAGTGTGT
>NW_006287324.1:1292795-1298764 GCF_000327345.1 Myotis davidii | reverse complement strand
TATAGATATAGATATAGATATAGATATATACCTAAGACTTGGAAATAGCCCAAGTGCCCATTAGCAGATGAATGGATAAAAAGATGTGGTACATCTACATAATGGAATACTATGTAGCTATAAAGAAGAAGGAACCCTTACTATCTGCAACAGCATGGATAGACCTGGAGAGTATTATAAGAGAAATATGCCAGTCAGAGAAAGATACGTATCACATGATCTCACTCATGTGGAATCTAATGAATAAAATAAAATGATTAACAAAATCCTAGTACATCCACAGATTTACAACGATGGATCAGACTGGCGAATTTCAGAGAGAAGGCTAGGGGGTGGGGGAGTGATTAACAGGGGAACTTATATGCATAGCCCATGGACTCAGACAATAGTGTGGTGAAGGCCTCAGAGAGTCAGGTATAGGGTGGAGGAGGATTAATGGGGAAAAACACAAAGGAAACACCTGTAATACTTTCAACAATAAAGATAAATTTTTTAAAAAGTAGCATATGGTCAACTCTGGCAAACAGTGCATGGACTCTTGGAAAGTAATGTGCTTTATAGTAATTAAAGCCCCTTTTAATTTTTTATTAGTTATAGTACTTAAAACCTATGTCTATTTTCTAATTCTTGAATTGCTAATTTTTTTCACTTTGCCTTCATAATTCTAATAGTTTGATAAAAAAAAAACTAACTCATCTTAATGTGAAATAAGAAATTCAGTACAATTTTACTTCCTTCAACTCACCATTATATAATCCTATATAATAAAACCCTAATAAGCAAATCGACCAAACAGTGGAACGACTGGTCACTATGATGTGCACTGACCACCAGGGGGCAGACACTCAATGCAGAAGCTGCTCCCTAGTGATCAGTGCGCTCCCAGCCGGGCTTACAGCTGGTGAGCAAAGTGGCCCTGTGGACAGGTGCTGGGTGGTAAACTGAGGCCTCTGGCAACAGCCATTGTACAAGTAAGTGAGCCACCTTGGAAGCAGACTGGCTGGCCCAAGTCTAAATTGCTTGTCTGCAACCTCCTGAGATACAAGCCAAATCACCCAGCTAATGTGCTTCTGGATTATTAACCACAGAAACTGTGAGGTAACACCTGCTTATTGTTCTTTGCAGTACCTGAGTTTTGGGGTAATTGCTTCACAGCATTAGGTAACTAATACACAAGCCCTCTGGGTGATTCTGATATATGCTATACTTTCAGAACCACTGAGCTAAAAGGTTCCCCACCCCTGACCTTCACAATGAGTTCAGCCCAGGAACAGGCCTCTAACTAGTACCAATAACATTACATTTAAGGGACCAGGTGTATTCCTCTGGGAATCTAAAAGCCATTGACTAAATTTCCATAAGATAAATGCCTTTTGTGTTCAAAACAGCCAACTTTTATTATTATTAATATTTTAAATATGTTTTTTAAATGATGTTTGCGAGAGAGGAATGGAGAGAAGAGAGAAACATTGATCAGCTGCCTCCTGAATGCCCCCTACTGGGGATCTAGCCCACAACACGGGCATGTGCCCTGCCTGGGAATCGAACCAATGATCCTTTGGTGCACAGTATGATGCTCAACCAACTGAGCCATACCAGCCAGGGCAAAACAGTCAACTTTTAGAGTCCCTCTATCTCACACATGCTGATTCATAAACACATATAGGGAAAATGTGTGCAGTGGATTTAGAAATGGAAGACATTAAATGTGAGACACCTTTTTTCCAGCTGGATGAGCAGCTCATAAATAAAGAAAAGGATTCATCCTGCTTCACTTGCAGATGGAACCCTGTGCTCATCAGGAAAGCAGCCAGCCCAAGGGCTGTGTGCTGCCCTTCTCTGAAGGAGCGTGTCCTGCTGATCGTGCACCTGGGCAGGACCTGGAAATGCACGCATATGGACACATTCTCACCTCATGGATGGGCTCCACCACTGGTTCTTTTGTTCAGTAATTGACATTACTGGTTGGAATGTTTGGAAATGATGAGGTGACAAGATAATAAGTCAATAGCTTTTCAACATGACCTTAGAACATGAAGGCACATTTGGAGAACACTTTGATAAGCGAAGAAAACACTCATTGATCTTTAAAAATTCTTCTGGCAGATAGATTAAGATGTGGGTGACATCATTTTACTGGTATATAAAAAAGTCAGAAAAATTATAGAACAGTCTCTGCTCTGAGCATATTTCTAGCAAGATCCAGGAAGAGTACAAAGGTTGTAACATCAGCAGGAGATGCAGAGGGTGACAGCTCTGCTGGGGATACTTGCCCAGGTGGTATCTCCTGCCCACCTTTAGTGAGGTGCTCACACTTAAATAAGGCAAGGAACAAAAGTGGCAGATGAAGTCAATGACATCAAGCCACACCTTCTACTAGTATACACTTATATCCCCACAGACCCAGCCTGCCCAGTGGGAACAATGATGCCTTATCGACTTGTTCTTTTTCATTCTGGCCAGACTTAACAGTGTGCCCTGCAGAACTGCCTGTGACCATGGAGAGTTCTCTGTCTGAGCTGCCCAAGCCAGTGGCCACCAGGAGCACGTGGCTACTGAAACCTGAAATGGGGCTGGCATTAATCCCAGTTAGTTTAAATGTGGATAGCCATTTGTGGCTAACAGCTGCAATACAGGACAGAGCACAGCTAGAAAATAACAATTGCAAATCGGCCCACTAAGTCATCTTTTCAAAAGTTTTATTATTTTTTGCATTTCTCACATGTGCATATGGAGAGGCACAGGATTAAGCAACTTCCATAATTAAAAAGCTAGTAAATGTCAGAGAAGAAGTCACAGTCTGTCCAACCCAATGACACACTCCCAAAGACTTCAAACTGCAATCCCCCTTTTCATGTAGAAGAAGCTGGAAAGGCAAGTATCAGCCTGGGAAATTCCAAATTCTCAGTCAACAGCTATGAAAGGAGGCTGGTCATATATACGAGGCATGATTTCTTTCAACAAAAACACCTGGGGAAAATGTCTTCTCCAGCTGTGACTAGCTAACTTGAATATCTCAAACTATATCACAGTAAGCATATCCAACAGCCCACCACGGTGCCCTAAAACTTTTACTCTAATCAAATATTAGCCAAATGAATTCATGGGAAAGCAACAGAAAGAAAAAGATATTAAATTCCTGTCACACCCTATTATACTGTCTAAGCATTATTCCATCACCCTTTTGCTGACAAATTAATTATACCTTTTTCCCTAAATCAACAGATTCAATGGAACTGCACAAAAGATAAAGAGATTAGGATTTCAAAACTGATTTGGAAAAAAGGAGTGTCAAAGGCATGGCTTTAAAAATTGAAGAGTAATATTCGGTCACAGTGTAAATTTTGTCTTGAATTCTACATAAAATATTCACATTATTACAATACTAAAAGCCCACTCCAACACCTGTAAGTCTCAGTTCAGGTATTGTGCATGTTCCCCGTATCCACGAGGAAACCAGTGTAGCTCCTTAAACGCTCCTTTACACACAGGGACACCAAGGCGCACAGTTTGAGACACTGAAATCAGGGGAGAATGTTACAGCTTCCTGTGCACAAAACTAGTATCTTTGGTTCTATTACTGCCTTCATATTGCCAAGGAGATCTAAGAAATTCTTGGGGCAATATACTGAAACGTAGGTAAACAAATGGGATAAGACCACAACTTTGAGGATCAAAGCCTGGCTAAAAACATGTGATAATCTTGTTACATCAAATCTAGTTTTAGGTTTGAGCTGGTGGACTCTGGTGGTAAGAGCTGTCTAAGGTCCTAAAATTAATCTCACCAGAGCCTGGGCCACCTGGCACTGTCCTGTGGTCACACATTAATTTCCAGCCAGTCCTCCCGCCAGCACTGTGCATGGCAGTGGGTGGTGGATCAGAGATGGCCAAGGTGGGCTCTGTGTGTCCTCCCTTGAAGTGGACAGGACCTTAACTGCTCTGACCACCAGAACATAGCATGGTGATGCTGTGCACATCTCCAGGCCTCAGCCATGACACTGACAATTCTATTGCCTGTGTTTTGGACCACTTGCCTGGAGCTCATTTAGGAAGTGCAGCTACTCTGAGTCCACCATGTAAGAGGCCATGTGTGGTCACAGGCCAACAGTCCCAGCTGAGCCTGAACTCCCGCTGGGAGTGAGAATTCCTTCCATGGGGCGAGACATGGAACAAAGTCATCCCATGAAGCAGCTGAACACAACCCAACAACCCCAGACAAGCCCATAATGACCCATAAAATAGTGCAAGAAACTAAAGTAGTTCTTAGAATTTTGGGTAGTGGGCAATGTGGCAATAGAAACTGGAGAAGAATGTTTCTCTTTTCTTCAGCTGGTCTATTTCCCCTCTAAAACCACCTTTACTTGCTCTTATTGTATAACATGAATGTGTATTTATTGCATATCAGGCCTAACCTTCCTGCACATCACTCTTTACCATTTTACCAGTGCACCTACCAATGAAGCCAGAAGATGGTGGGTTGGGCTGAATCTTCTCCTTGGTGTTCTCCTGGATGATGTCCCAAAGCTGCCATATAAATTTAGGGTGAAGAATGTAGAAGGGCTGATCTGGGTTCCTCTGACGATGCTGAACATATGGTGTGAACAGGTTGTAGTCTGGCTTCTTGTACCACTAAGAGAAAAAATCAACACAATCCAGTCCTGTTGGCCACGCTGTGCAAAGGACACAGGACAGCACCAGAGGGAGGGAGGGACTCAGAGGGGAGTGGGGAATGCGAACAGAGAGCAGGGGTCCCACTAGGCCAGTGGTTCTCAACCTTCCTAATACTGCAACCCTTTAATACAGTTCCTCATGTTGTGGTGACCCAAACCATAAAATTATTTTCATTGCTACTTCATAACTGTAAATTTGCTACTGTTATAAATCGTAATGTAAATATATGATATGCAGGATGTATTTTCATTGTTACAAATTGAACATAATTAAAGCATAGTGATTAATCACAAAACAATATGTAACTATATATGTGTTTTCCAATGGTCTTAGGCGACCCCTGTGAAAGGGTCGTTTGACCTCCAAAGGGGTCACGATCCACGGGTTGAGAACCGCTGAACTAGACAGATGCTGCATGTAGCGCTCAGCAGACTTCTGCAAAGGGCTATGGGTTTATGGTCTCTGTGGCAATCACTCAGCTCTGTCTTTGTGCTAGGAAAGCAGCCACACAAGATGCCATATGAATGGCTTGGCTTTGTTTCAACAAAACTTTATTTAAAACCAGGGCCAGGGGAAACCAAGATGGCGGCATAGGTAAACACTGGAGATTGCTGCCTCGAACAACGACTTCAAGAATACAATGAAAAGACAGAACGGGCATCATCCAGAACCACAGGAAGGCTGGCTGAGCAGAAATACTACAACTAGAAGGAAAGAGAAAAGCATACCGAGACTCAGAGGAGCTACGGTGCGGAAGTTAAGTGCACAGGTATGGAGGCAGACGTGGAAAGGGCTGGCGGCTGAGGACATGGTTGGCTTTTTCAATCGAGAGGGAGTCTCAAACTCCCTACTGCTCTGAACTCCAGTTCCGGGTGAATCTCTGGGGACCCTGACTGATACGGGGAGAGGCTAGATTGTCTGGCATCGTTCGCATCTCGAGGGCGGCTTTCAGAGGTGCTTGCAGCGATTACCTGGACACTGAGACTCGGGGCCTCTTAGGGAAGGACTAACGATCAGCCATAACTGTTTGCTCCACCCTATTGATCCCCTGGGACCCCGCCCTGCCCAAGCTGTGCACAGAGGCTTTTGCAAGCTGAAAATTACCTAACAAACTTGCAGCTGGCCCAAGGCCCCAGGGCAACTTGCATTCCTTCACAGCTGAGCTCCAGCTGAATAGCCTCAGGCAAAGGCTAGATTAGCACCTCCTGTAAGACCCAGGAGCCAGTATACCCAGTGGTCAGAGTGACTCAGTGAGCACCAAAGCCCCACTGAAGCAAGTCTTGCCCCGAAGGAGTGTC
>NW_006287324.1:1290534-1292275 GCF_000327345.1 Myotis davidii | reverse complement strand
AGAAAATGAATACCAAGAACCTACAACCAAGATTACTTTATCCAGGAAAGCTATCATTCAGAACTGAAGGTCAGATAAAGAGCTTCACAGATAAGAAAAAGCTAAAGGAGTCCATCACTATCAAACCAGTATTATATGAAATGCTGACAGGTATCCTTTAAGAAGAGGAATAAGAAGAAAAAGGTAAAGATACAAATTATGAAAAACAAATACACATCTATCAACAAGTGAATCTAAAAATCAGGTGAGTAATCTGATGAACAGAATGAACTGGTGATTATAATAGAATCAGGGGCATAGAAAGGGAATGGACTGACTATTCTTGGGGGGGAAACGGGTGAAGGGGATGTGGGAAGAGACGGGACAAAAATCATGCACCTATGGATGAGGACAGTGGGTGAGGAGTGAGGGCGGAGGGTGGGGTGGGAACTGGGTGGAGGGGAGTTATGGGGGGAAAAAAAGAGGAACAACTGTAATAATCTGAACAATAAAGATTTAATTTAAAAAACAACAACACAAAAATAACAAAACCAGGGCCATATTTGTCCTGTGGCTGTGGTTTGACCTCTGGGCTCAAAACTAATGTTTTCTGAATAGAATCTAAAACGACAGAAAGCAAATCAGTTAATGCCTAGGACTAGGGTTAGGATGACCCATAGGTGTGGCACAAGGGACTCTGGAGTGATGAAAATATCCTATTTCTTAATTGTGGTGGTGGATACATGATTATAGATATTTGCTAATATTCATCAAAATGTATGCTTACATTGATTGTATATAAAATATTTTATGAAAAAAAAAACTATAGGTTGATTTAAAAAAAATGTTTGCAGAATTGTGTCAGTTGTCACCATGAAATGAGATTTGGAGAAGGTGTATGAGCGGGAGACTCAGCCCAGGCTCCAAGCTCCCTTCAGAGAGACACCTGGTCTAGGGTAAGATCCCGAGGAACAGTCCAGGGTTGAATGTGTTCCGTTGCTTTGAAGATGCTGAAGATGGCTGGGCCAGATCATCGCAAGTGAGTCAGTGGGAAGGAATGTGGGACTCGCTTCTTCCCCTCCTTCGATCCGGACACAGTGAATGGAAGGACAGGCCCTCGGACAACAGCTTGTCACTCAGACTTCAGCACCATGGCGTTCACACCCATGGGGTTGCACAGTCCTGTGCCTTGTGCTTGGAGGCTTGCAACAGAGCAACAAGCAAGGTTCGACAATTAGAAGCTCTTGGTCTGTCCACAAACAGCAAGAGAGCTCTCTGAACTCCAAGCCAGAGAACCTCAGGCTGGGAAAGAAGCTGAAAAGTTCAAACACTCATGTGATGCTTGAATCTCAATGGATGGCACAAATGAGAGCCCAAAAGGCTTTCTCAGAAAACACATATCAATGCCGTGCACTACATTTCTGGAAATGGGGCTCTGACAAACATATTTTAAAAATCCTCTCCAGAATGGGCGAAGGCTAGGGGAGAACCAAGATGGCGGCATAGGTTAACGCCTGAGTTTGCTGCCTTGAACAACCACTTCAAAAGTGAAACTAAAAGACGGAACAGACATCACCCAGAACCACAGGAACGCTGGCTGAGTGGAATTCCTACAACTAGGAGGAAAGAGTAACGCATACAGACACTCAGAGGAGGCGCAGTGCTGAAGTCAAATTCTGAGGTGCGGAGTGTGAGGAGCGGGCTGGCGGCGGAGGGCCCGGTTGGCGTTTTCAATCGGAGGGAGTCGCAGACTCGGAGCTCC
>NW_006287324.1:1278560-1289293 GCF_000327345.1 Myotis davidii | reverse complement strand
GGGTGGGGCGGGAACTGGGAGGAGGGGAGTTATGGGGGGAAAAAGAGGAACAAATGTAATAATCTGAACAATAAAGATTTAATTAAAAAAAAATCCTCTCCAGATGGTTCTGATTTCAATCCTGGTTAAAGTGGTTAGTAATCACCCTAGGTAAAGATCCAGCTTCATGAGGAACAGAGACAGAACACTCCTTTCAGAGGAACCCATCAACCCTGGGCAGCTCTCTTAGAAAGATATCTCTCGTGGCGGGGAGGGTGAGGGGGGAGTTGTGGAAGAGCCAAGATCAGTCCCCTCCACAAGACTGCATTCTCTTGAGTCACAGCAAAGCAAATCAAAAGACACTCATTGGCACAGTGGACAGCATCTGCCATGGTGAAATTATCATCCATCTTCCGGAGACACTGGCTCTTCCTCCCAGGCTTTACCAGAAGTAACTGGCTGCTTGTTTAGATAGCCAGGGACTTGCCACAAAGTCGTGCATATAAGCTGCCTACATTTTGATGGCTAGCAATGATCTTGTTTATGCATCACAAGATTAAACAGGTTGAGAAGCTGAAGCAGAGTGACCCACTTAAGGAAAGCCTGTAACAGGTTCATTTAAATAACAAACTGGTGATACACAAGTTTAGATTTTTCTTGCCAAGCACTTCCAATTTATTTCAAAAGGTCTGTAACTTCTTGGAAGATAATGTAACCCTATCATAATGGGAATATTTTGAGTTTAATCAGCCCAACCTCCAGTGTAACTAGGAATTTCTGAACATTTGGACATTGGACATTGAAAAAAAAATCCTCCACAGCAAAAGCCCTTTTTAGATGGACAATGCTCACCAAGCATGTTATGGGAAGAGGGTATCAAGATGGCATGGCACACATGTATTTAAGCAGCACCCACGATCAGTTTCATAATGTCGATCAAAGCTAACCCTTGACTTGCTCCCATGAGTAATCAGTCAAAGGCACCTTCTGACCACTAGGATCAGGGTAAGGGTGACAAATGAAGACTTACCAGGTCAAGATTTGCAGAATAAGGAGCAGGGTCCCAGGCCACCAAAATGACATCTTTATATAATGAACTGTCAATGAAGTGATGGTTGGGATTGGTCAGAATCTGCAAATACATAGAAAAATAATTTCAAAGCAAGTGTTTGGTTCTTCAAAATCATATTTTAAAAAGAGATGAAAAAAAATTTTCCTTGCTCTGATCCATTTTTAAATTGTCCCTCAGCTTTGTTTTCCTCTCGGGGACGGAGAGAGGCTGGCATCGCGTGCTAAAGCTCCTAAAAAAATGTTTGGGGAAATGAGGTTTTGTTATTTGTTTGTTTTTAAATCCCCCAGTTCTTACATTTGCACCCAGCACTGTACTCATATCTAGTGAAATCAAATCAGCTCCTGAAAGACGTAACCTAGCTAATTCAGGGCCCCACAACCTTCTCCAATTGTCTTCACAGGTAACTTGGGAGAGAGCTGCAGATGTGGATGAACTGAATTCTGCGGGTGCCTCAGCGTGCCAGCCTAGAACAACGGGGACACAGCGAGCCAGCAAACCCGAGTCAGCCTGGGTGGCCATTTCCTCTGGGGCCCTGTCTAGTCTGGATGAGTTCTTCAATCTCACCTGCCAATCATCTTTTTTTACAAATTACATTTTTGAGAAAAAATAATGTGATTTCAGTTTTAAGGTGCAATTATTCAGTTTCTAAGATGTACTTTTTTTCTTCACATTTTAATGGTTCTGTAGTTAAAAGTTATCCTATAGTGACATGTATTTTAATTTGATGAAGGTTATCTCCTCCTCTCTGAAAAGCTGTTATTAAATGAATGGTGAATCTTATAATCAATGGCATCTATAAATGAAGGAAATGTGCTAATCATTCTTACCTTGCTGTGTGCTGCCTGGCTCAGGGTACTAGGCAGAAATCTAATCTTTTGTTCTGCAACCAACTCATCAGAAATCATTCATCACCTCATATTTTTCTATATAGTTTGAAACTCTAGAAATCATTGTGGTTTGTTCTGAGAATAATTTCGCTACAAATTTGGGAAACATTCTTATTAAGAATACAAAGAAAAGAGATATTTTTATTTTCAATTCAACATCCATTTTCATTTTTAAAATTTTCAAATAACAGACTAAAGTTTCAAGCTACCCTACTACCCTTGAATTTTGTACCTTTGCTTTTCTCTCCTCCATCCCCTGCTTTCTCTTGGCCAGTACTTCTTGTAAGTTTAACATCCTTTGAAATCCACATGATGCAACATGGTAAGTCATATATATATATATATATATAAACTTTTTTTTCTTTTGAGCTTATTTTCTCATTTTTTTCCTATTCATGTCACACACAAATTCCCATTTCTCTACATTTTTTCCTCATTAATTGTTTATAATTACAAGATCCATAGAAATAAGGAAAATCATGATCATGATTTTCTGGGTAATTTCTTTTCACTTGTCCAGTTAAACTATTTACCTATAGAACACACATCCATGCAAGCATTCCATCCATCTTACCTGGGAATTAATGATGCGCACAGTGGTTTTATTCCCAACATCTCTCTCATAGCCACGGGTGGGAGCCGCGTTAAATCTCAAGACTGCATCATGAGAATCTAGGGGCACATAAATGACACTCTCACATTTTTTCTATCTGTAGAATAAACATAATCTAGGAAGATATCTTAAAGTGAATCTTTTAAACCGGAAGCTAATCAGACACCAACAATGAAGAGACCCATGGACACATTTTCAGCATACTGTTTATTTAGAATGAGATCCTGCCAGGGGCAGATCAGCATGGAGGCACAATCCATGCAATTACAGCAGGTCCTGTGGCATCTAAGTAATTCAGAGATGCTTACGTGTCCACATCTTTACAAGGGGACATGCTTTCTGCAGCCATTCTCCTAAAGACTCCAAAACTTTTTGAAGATGGAATCTATGGGGACAGGACGCTACAAACAGGCTGCTCACCGTGGCTTCTCACTGCTGCAGGGAGTGGAGGCTGCTCCTGCTGCCTCCAATGCCATTGCCTGCACCAAGATCAAGCGTGTCTCTCACAGTCAGACCCACAGCCTTCACTGTATCTTGACCACTTTTGGGTGCTGGTTTGTGCTTATAAAAGAAAACCAGCCGTAGTTTCTGTGCATCTTTACCTACTGCTGACAATGCCAAGAAGACCCACACAAGAGCAGTCTTAGTGCATTCTTCCTTTTCCAGCAATGGCCTACCTTACTGCCTCGCCCTGGAGGAAGGGAGGCACCAGCTACCAATGCTACTTATAGTCCATCGGGCACATCGTGGTCCATGGAGCTTCACCATGTCTCCCTTCATTTGACTCAAAAGTCAGACTTTCCCAAGTTCTTTGAGGTCCCAAAAGATGGCTCCCACATCATAGAGGCTGACAAGGGAGACAAGAACTAGAAGTCAGGGAAAGTGGGCTCCCATCTGACTAAGGGATGGAATGGGAGATGTGTTTGTTTTCTTTCCACAGAGCAGTCTGTATACATGTCTTGAAATTTCCTGTGCTAAGTAATTCATTTTTCAGAGACAAGCCTGAAATCAGACTTAATCAGCAATAACGGAATCTCCATAGGCTACTTTTAGCTTCAAAAATTCTATGCACATTTCAGGTTCAACTTGGAGCAATGACACTGCCTCTTTGTGAGGGAATGAGGTGAATTATGCATTTCTGATCTGCCAAAAAGTCTTGTGGACACATGCCACCTTTACAGTGACCACACTTCACTCAAGTCCCTAAAGCAGCTCCCATTCTCCACTTGAGTCTATCTGCTCCTGCGGAGTCTTCTTGGGAGAGACCCTTCTACCCCCTAAGTAGTAGAAACTTGACATGTGTGCCACCATTAAAACCATGTTACAAAAGGTGCCTCTCTTGACAAGCATTGGATTCAGAAGATTTCAGAGTCCAGTTCTGAGCACCAAATCAACACTCTTGGAATACAAACAATGCATAAAGGGTACCTGGCTCAGTCATCAAAAAGTCCTGCAATGTTCTTTTAGGGGAAATTTTTCAATAGTCAGCAAGCTATGACCTGCCACCAGTTTTAGTAAACAAAGCTGTGCTGTGACCTAGACATACTTGTGTATCTATTGTCTGTAACAGCAGAGCTGAGCTGGGAGACCCTGTGACTCACCAAGCCCAAAACATTTACTACCTGGCTCCTAAGAATAGGAAGTTTGCCACTCTCTAGATCAGCGGTTCTCAACCTGTGGGTCGTGACCCCTTTGGCAGTCGAACGACCCTTTCACAGGGGTCGCCTAAGACCATCCTGCATATCAGATATTTACACTATGATTCATAACAGTAGCAACATTACAGTTATGAAGTAGCAACGAAGATAATTTTATGTTTGGTCACAACATGAGGAACTGTATTTAAAGGGCCAGAAGGTTGAGAACCACTGCTCTAGATACTCTTTTTTTGGTCTCAGGACCCCTTTACATTCTTGAAAATGTATGACAACCCAAAGGCATTATGTTTATTTGAACTGCATCAATATTAGAAAGTAAAATAGAAAAACTTTAAATGTTTATTTAATTTAAAATAACATTTTTATGTAAAATACATTTTCAAAATGAAAAAAAACCAAAAAAAAAAAAACCCAGTGAGAAGACTGGTATTGTTTTAAATGTTTGCAAACCTCATTAATAAGTGACTTTTCAGAAGACAGTTGGCTTCTCCTGGCTGCTGGTGCACACAGTCTGCTGCAATGTATTGCTTTAGTTGAAGTATGTAAAGACTCAGATGTATCACTGGAAATGGGCGAAATATCTGAAGTCTTTGCAAATTACTGGGAATAGTCTTCTCTGACACTTCATCAAAACTTGATAAGTGCTAGTTTATAAAAGGTGGCCGCAATGAGGAATGTGACACAGTATCAACGAACTTTTCATGCTGTTACATTAAAACCCATCAGTTTATCTTGCTCTTAAAATTGATGATTCACCTGTGCATAATTCTGTAACACTGTGCAATGATCACCTGAGACTATCAGTTCAGTAAGTTACCCAGATCTTCCAAATATTGATGCATTTTGTTATAAATTATATCAAGCTCAAGCTTGAAAGCCTGAATTTTATCATTGGCAACCAACACTGTCAGTTATTTTCCTAAAAGTGATAGGCTCACTGAATCAGTTTTTGAGAATTTCTGCTAATGTCGAAGACTGAATAAAGTCAATTAGCCATTTGTTCAAGGTAAAATGTGTTTTCAGTAATAAAACGGCTCATTCCGCTCACAAGCTACACAGAGGCTCTTCCTGGTGTGCCAGCACACACAGTGCTTTTCACGATATTTTCCCCTGGGCCCCAAAATCACAGGTACTCAGAGGCTGAGATTTAATAAAATCAACAATTTTCACTATTTCATGAAGGACATCTGTAAGTGAACCTGGCCCTTTTTGCTTTTACTGCTGAGTTTGGCAGCGAAAATGCCGTGCCCAACAGAGTTGGGCCTGCTGCCTTGATTTGTACTAAGAAGCATTTTATTTGCCAATGCTTTTGCAACATCAATGCGAATGTCAACAGTTAAAAAAACCTTTGAGTATTATTATAAAAATAGTTTTCATTTCGTGGATCCCTGAGTCTTAGACTCCCCAAGTGTAAGCAGACCCCACTGTGTAAACTTGGACCTAAGGCAACCCTGCCTGGCAGGGTGGTCCGTGAGTGCAGGCTGCAAGCAGGGAGGTAAGCTCTGGGCACTGAGAGGTGGTCAGCACCCCAGGGCGAGGCAGCGTCAGCATTCCTACTGCACAGGTCTCCCACTGGACCACACTGCCCCCAGGCAGCTCTGTCTGAGGCTGAGGTCAACAAGCCAAGGCACCTAAGCAGTGGCTGCATTTCAAATTAATCAGGCAATTCCAAACTCATTGCATCACCCCTGAAAATGTCACAGCTTTTAAATGCCAGAGTTCCACTGAGTGCTGGGGTCCAACCCCAGCAGGTCCAGGGGTCCCCAAAGGTGTGGACGGAGTCGGCGAAGAAGGAATGGCACGGAGACAGCGTTCAATTGATCAGCAGCCTTGCCAGGATCTCTAGCCACAACCTCCAGCCAAGTTCTGTGTCCATGTTCTCTTGCTAGGTTCTCCAGCCAGGTTCTCCAGGTTCTCCAGCCAGGTTCTGTAGCCATGTTCTTTTCTCCATTCCAGGGGGTAAAGATTATGTAGCTTAAGCATGATTGTTCATAGTTAAAGTGATTAATTACCCATCTGGCACTTAGTTAAGAGGTTTTATTCCCTCCCTAACTTCATGGGAAAATCCCTACCTGGGGAAACAACCTTTCTCAGAGAGGTGACCTTGGTTAAAACACAGCGCCAAGAAGGTGAGCAAACATATTAAGAACAGTATGCCATATATGCCAGGTCCCTTGAAACAGCAAGGATGGACCGGCTCCCGGCAACTGAGGTGCATTTTAAGACTGCAAATGACTTCACAGGCACAGGGCACAGCCATGTAATGTAGTGAGTCAAGAGCTAAAGGGCCAGTTTTGTGGAGGAAGACTGGAGGGAGAGCTGGCAGCTGCTGGGATGACCCTTCTTAAAGCTGTCAGTGAGCCGAATGGGGAGGATGAGCTGAGAGTGCGCCCATCAGGCAGCGTGTTTTGTAAACGTCTGTTTGGCTGTGTGTGCACCACCTTGATAAATGTGCCTTAAAAACTATGCTGTCTGTTCACATTTAGAAGAGAAGAAAGAGATCAGACAGCAAGCACAAGGAGTGTAAAGAATCGTTCTGGAGAAGGCTTTTTCAGGGGAGAGCCATTTCGTGTTGACCTTGAGAACAGAGCCAGGCTAAGTGCACTCACTGAAGGAACATTAAGGCTGTCTGAGGAGCAGCCAGCCAAGAGGTGCAGGAGCCCTCCGTTACTGTCCTGCCCTGGGCACTGGGTCCTCATTCTCCTCCTCCTTTTCCCCACACACCCAGTACACGAAATCTGTACCAGTAAGCAAGCAAAAGCCTGCAGTCCTTAGGGACTTCATCTCTCTCCGACTTTATCTCACCTCTCCTGGGACTCCTGCAATGGCACTTATATCTTCATGCCTTCAAATCTAGGCTCTGGAGCAATCTCTCTAAAATAAAAAGTTGACCCATCAACCCTCTGCTTCAAACATTGCAGTGCCTCTGACCACAGGCCCAGGGTCAGAGCTGGAGTTCCTGGAGACTCAGACTGGAGTCTGATGGAATCCAGGCTCTGCCCACTGGGCCTTCCAGGTGTCTACATTTCCTTATCCATAAAACAGGAATAACTGTATCTATAACTTCAGGCTGTAAGGCTTCCAGCAGTTAACACATAAAAGCATTTGGTACTGAACCTGCTGTAAACACCCTACTGAGTGGTACCTATGATAACAATTACTTAGTGAAGTCTAATTTCTGGGAATGATGCACAAAAACATCTGGGAGCTGACCTCCTGCCACTTGTCCAGCCTTCTCTCCTCTCCCCTCTCACCAGTGGTGCCCTGCAGTTCGCTGCACTCTGGCCTGGATTCCCCTCTCTAGGCAGTCTTTGCTGACCTTCTCTCTGTCCAACCACCAGCCCTCACCGTGGGCTAGGATTCCCTTGTCTTCCCTGTCAGTCTACACCTCTCTCAGTTCTCCTCCTAACCACTGCCTGTTCGTAGTCTGTCTTCTCCACCGAATGCAGGGTGTTTGAGGTCTAGGTCCCTATTCATCTTTGTGTCTCTAGTAGCTAGCATAGTTATCAGGCCTCAGAGAGGTGGGGATCAATAAATACTCAATCTTGCTAAATAACTTTATGTCTTTCTTGCTTTTTTAAAGGTAACAAAACAGGGGCTCCACTCCTTATATAGGCCCTCTCCCATTTCCCACAGGCTTCCCAGAATTTGTATTTCAAGTACACAGATCCTGATCTCCCAGATCGAGGCCACCAATTTTAGTTCAGAGCAGACATTTCTCCTCTGTAGGGAGTTTCCACAGGACTGCTGGCAGATGATCTCGCTACCAAATTATTATTTATATGTGTGGTTGAAGAAAGATTTCAATGATTCTAGGAAAAAATGTTCCACATTTCCAAAACAGTTCAGTTTGCTTTTCAATAACACATTTAACAGGGAGTTTTTGACAACTGCTACAATGTTCTTAAAAATAATTACAGGGCATGACTCAGTCTAACAGAACTTGGAAAAAGGACTGCACTGCCAATAGGACCAGCAGAGGGAGCTAGAGGAAGCCAGCAGGCGAAGAAATCAGAGGCTCACAGAGTCTTCCTCTGGGGCTGGGGATGTGACTGCTAAGCCTTCAGGCACAGTTCTGCCTGAGGGGCCTCCTGGCAGTGCTGACATGGAGCTAGCCCCAGGTACTTTTATAGCTCTGCTCTCAGTTTTTCATAAAATTATGTTGGTAAGTCTTTTGATCTTCACTTAGCCAAGCCACAAGAGATTTTTAGAGGTCAAGATGAATTTAGCTAAATAGTACAGCATGCCCCAATATTCCAAGTTGCCTGGAGGAATCTGCTAGTGACTTGTTTTTATTAAGAGAGCCCTTAACAACTCTGTGTTGATAAGCACATGCACATTCCCACATTCCTGGTGAGCAGAAAGGAGAAGGCACCACCTCACACTGTACCAGTGCTGATGGTAAGAGATACCAGCTTATAAAAATGAAGGACATTTTGTTTTTACAACTTGTGTTATGCTATGATAACCTATTCTTAAGATGGTAGGTACAAAACTGGATTCTAAAGAACCTAGACAAAACAATAAAGAATTTTAAAAACTTGTGTTTTTCAGTTAAGATTCTGAGTATATATTAGACAATTCTAATCGGGAAGCTTCATGTGCGTGCAGACAATATAAATTAAATTTGGATACTAGAAATTAACAAAGATATGACATTTCACGTTCCCCCAAAACATGTAATGCCCAGTGTCTTTCACACTCTAGTCCAAATTCTGCATAGAGTTTATGAAACCCTGGTCGGAGACATTTATGCGACAATAAGGAGCAGGGGAATTCTCCCTGACATGTGAGAAAATTCCAAATGGGCAGCTGTGGTGCAGAGGTGTTTAATACACAGCAAAACCAAACCAGAAGCTAGTTACGGCCTGCTTTACAGCATAATGCTTAAATTCCTTCGTACATTATTAATAATAGCCCTGGAAACGAGAAGGAACTGTGGTGTTACTGCACTCCAGGGACCTCTAACCACTGCTTTTCCTAATCAATTGCAGGCTGCACGTTTATGTGACACATGGACAGTGTTATTATGGGCCTGCAGTAATGTCAGCATAGGGACTCTGGGACCCCAGTCCTCAAGTCTAGACTTGTGTCTTGCTTATTTTAACTTTTAAAAAATTTCACATTCAAATGAGGTCTGGGTTTTGGGGCTTGATCACGATGGCACCACCCCATTTTAAGATGGTCAGGACATCAACCACTCCTAAAGGACACAGAACAGCGAATGGGTCCAGGAAACAACAGCTGCCCCCTGAATGTCCTTCCAGATTAGTTACGAGTAACACTGTCTACTGTGAGCATGTGTTAAACTCAGTTGCTTCACATTCATACTTCAGGCTGAGGCTGTGTGTGACTCACATTTGTTCTCTGGCACCCAGTACAGGAGCTGGCACACAGTAGGGCTAAGCACACAGGTTAAGTGAGTTAATGGGCTTACAGGGCCAAGCTGCTTGCTCACTGGTGCAGCAATAGAATTGGCCTGGGCAGAGAGGGAAGTCTAAGTCCTTACAGCAAAGACTGATATTTCCTGAAGGGAAATTCTGCATCTGGATGAATTAGAGAAGCCCAGCCTGACTTTCCACCTACCAACCCATCCTCCAGATCTCAGGCTCCAGATTCAACTCTTACCTGAATTTTCTACCTGCCTGCCCTTCAAACTTGAGAATTGCCAGTCCCCACAACCACAGGAGCAAGTCCTTAAAATAAGCCCCTTTCTCTCTACATGTATATCCCATCCCTAACCCGGGAACTATGAAGCAGCGTTCCCCCAGGCTCCTGGCATGGATTTAAAGATAGTTCTTAAGGGAAGATAGGAGGAAGGTGTGGTCCTGTTATTCACCATCTTGGAGAAGGGCCCTGCTTAGGTGCACTGGCCGTGACCCAAAGGTCAGAGTTGTGCCAAAGGGCCAGAACTCTTGTTGTTCCGGCAGCAGACCCTCCTCAAAGCCCACAACAGCGGCTTTGTCCCGGACTAACTACAATCATTCTCAAGAGACGTCTCTGTGGAGCTGCCTCACTTAACCCGCGGGGATTGCTCTCCTTTCGTACCCCATTTGCTCCTCAAAGCTCTACCACACTATGGGTTCATCAGCTTCTGTGGGCCAGGCTGGGAGACTAACAACGGGAGCATAGTTTCTAAGAAAGCAGGAGGGTCTCCCTGCAAAAGGCAGGGATGATCGGCTTTCCACTCCCCTGGACCCAACTCTGGGAGCACACTCTGCTCTAAAACTGCTCAGTGGACCTCTGCTGGGTCCACTCAGTCCCAGCTAGAGAAAAGCAGTCTCCAGCTAATGTCCGAAACATCCAGTGCTATGTCCAGGCTGCCCTGGAGGGAACCAGAGAAAGAGAGAAAGCACCAGCCGCTAATCACGCACTTGGCCCAGAACGGGGACCAGAGTCCCCCACCTCCCCACCCGCACCGCATGACACCCACCTATCTCCTCCCCCAAGGAGGAGTTGAGGATGGCGCCGGCTGACATGACCACAGCGCAGGAGCGCAGGCCTTTGGGGTGCAGCTGGCCAAG
>NW_006287324.1:1263866-1278508 GCF_000327345.1 Myotis davidii | reverse complement strand
GCAGCTCGCACAGCAGGGCAGCCCGGCTCCGCCCGGCCGCGCGCCGCCCGCGGAAGCGCACTCCGTGCTTGTTGGCCGCCAGGTAGTCCTTCATGGCCTTCTGCAGGCGTGGATTGAGCATCTTGGAGGAGACAGTGCCCTTCCAGAGCCGGTGCAGGAAGGCCCTGGACATGGAGGAGTACAGCCTGTCTCCTTCCTCGCCCTCCTCCAGCGCGGGGCTGCTGCCCTGGGGCTGGTACCTTTTCCTCTCTGGCAACCACCCCTTCCACCTGCCAGCGTGCCTGGGGGCAAGGGACTCCAGTGTCCCTTGAGTGTGGCTGTGAGACCCTGGTTGACCGGCAGCAAAAAAGTAGTCGTCGTCTTCTGGGTAGAAGGTACTTTGGGATTTTCTCCCAATCTGGGATAAAAAGAACTCTTCATTTTCAACCCCATCTGGCAACTTGGCCCATTTCTGCAGGTCGCGAGGCCCCATGGTGTGTCCATCCAGCAGCCCCTTGTTTGTATTCACACTTTCAGGCCAGGAGGGCTCCTGCATGGCACCCATGATGACCCTCTGCTTCCCCTGCATAGGCAAGAGCCTCCTAGTCTCCAGGAAGGCAAGGGAGCTGGGGGCGGGCTCAGCAGGGTTGCTGTCGGTGAAGTAAATGAAAATCACCAGGAAGAGGAGCCCCCAAGTAAATATCCCACAAAGCATTAGTTGTCTCCATTGCTTCAAGGGTGGTTTCATGGCAGTTCTCTGGGTTCAGCACCTGGTGTCCCACAGTGGTGGAATGAACCTGAAAAACAGGTCTACAGTTAGCTAATGTGGACATCTGCTCAGATATCACTGGGGACCATCTATGCTTGCAGTGTTCCTGTAGGAGAGGGTTGAGTGGGCATCAGCAACCAGGATCTTGGGTGGGGGGGAGTGAGGGGAGCTTTGGCTAAATTCAGGTGTCATATGTCCCCCAACCCCTGACTTCTGCAAAAGGGGCCCCACCATCTCCGCTGGCTGTGCTGGAAGGGAGGACGTGGACGAGGTGTACTGGGAAACCCTTCTCAGGGCACTCAGTCTTTCCACCTTGACAGCTGCTTCATAGGAGCCATCCCAACGACCTCTCCCAGAAACTGGATTTATAGAATTATAATTTAGTAAAACAAAGCAGGAGTTGAGCCAAGTTTGCCATCTCTCACCCACTTATTAGCCAAAAGCTCAAAGTTCACATATTGTACTGTCACAGAATTTACCAGGCGATGGAAAAATACACAAGAGTACTTGGAGATTCAGGATAAACCCATTTATTTTCAGATGTTTCACATGTACTAGTACAGTGACTCAGGGGAGCCTGTTTCCAAATCCTGAGCCCCTGAATATGGAGGAAGCTTTCCCTTTATACCCATTGTTTTCTTTGTCCCCCAAATATGGATGAGACTTCCGGACCTTTCGTGGGCTTTGCAAAAAAGCCCCATGTGTCGGGATGGGGGATGTGAGACCACACCTAAAGGCCTGGCCAGGCACCAGCACTGATAACCCCCTCCAGGGGTTGTGTATGGTTTATGGCCTTTGTAAAATGGGAGAATATAGGTAAATAGGTCTTGCAAGACCAGATAATTAAGGAAGGGACAGTGAGTTAATTATCGGCTAGCAAGAATGTGCATTAGGGATACTGATTAACTAGATACAGAGTCAGATTGCTAGCCCCCTCCCAAAAATGTATTTTTATGTTCCCCATCAGTACAACAGCACTGCTGTGTATTTCTAGGGGGTGACAACCATATCTGATTCTTCAATGTCTCTTCCAGGCCTGGGAGGCTGCCTGGAACATACCAGAAATACACCTATGGTCCTGAATAAGCAAGACTGCAGTGTCTATTGCTGCAGGGGGATGTTATGCCAAGGTGTCTGTGGACTTCAGTAGTGCCCCAAATAATGCCCACCTACTTCACCCTCACCCTGAGTCTCTGAAGGAATAAGAGGGAAGTGTAAGGACAGAAAAAAGCCTTTTCTTTGCTGTGACCTTCCACAATTTATGAGAAGTACCTAGTAAGTAAACTCCAATACTGTTGGCTCCTCTTTTCAAACTGGGGGACAAGATAAGCTACTCTCACACTTTTAACACTAATTTCTGATTTTATCTGATCATACCAACTGAAGCAGTATTCTCTAAATGAGCCTTTGGATCTTTTTCACAAATTGTCACAGTCTAATACTTTTATATTTCCATGCCTGAATGTCTTGGCAATATCAAAGTGTTTTAAAAGCTTCTAAATGCTTACAATCAGTTCCATACATATCTCAATCAGGAACTGAGAACAGTTTGTGGATGTGCACAGTCTGGGGGCCACACTTTGAGTAGAATCTGCAAAATGATCTTTCTAAACCTGTCCATTCAGCAGATTGTGCTTCAAACTGTAATGCACAACCTGAAGATATAAAACTGTTGCCAATATTCCCACATTTTTATTAGAAACCAGAAAAACATTCTTATGAGAGTTATTCTGCTTCCACCCCAACTGAATACACTGCAACACAAGTTTACACTAACCACTAGTGTTAGCACAATCCCACAAGACTTCAGACATCAGCCTTAATTTATATCCCAAGGCCACCTGCACTTCTCACCCTGGAGATCCCCACAATACCCCTCAGGTTTAATCATTTACTAGAATGACTAACAGAATGGAAAGTTACACTATACTAATGACTACAGGGTTTGGGGGGTAAGGGATATATGTAGTTCAAGGTGTGCATGTGTTACCAAATGGAGAGGGATTCCATATCCATTTCGCATGGTGTCAGGCAACACCATCCTCTTGGGCCATCTATATGTTCACCAACCACAGACCTCCACTGAACCTTGGCATCCAGAGATTTTATTGGGGTTCCATTATGTAGGCATGACTGCTTAAATCATTGACCATGTGACTGAATTAAATTTCCAGTCTCCTCTTCTTCCCAGAGGTCAGGCTGGCCCAAAGTCCTCTGCCTTTTAATCACAGGGCAGGTCTTTCTGGTGACCAGCTCCCATCCTGAAGCTATCTAGGGGCCCACTAAGAATAAACTCATTAGCATAACAAAGACAATGGTTTTAGAAACTCCATGCCAAGAACCCAGGACAAAGACCAGACGAAAGATTAAACCACCATAAAGCTCTAGTAGCTGACTTAAAAGGCAGTCTTTCTGTTTCTGGTAGAAATCATCCTTTCCTGGTTGTCCTGCAACAGCTCTGGGGGCTTATTCTGATGGATTACTAAAGAAAGGGAAATGGAGGTTTCTTAAACAACATTTGCTTGAGAGACTTAAAGCACTAAGTCAAAACGATGAGGTATGTGCACAGAATTTCAATAGATGAAAAAACAAACAGGAAACCTTGATAGGTTGGAGAGGAACTGGAAACTTAAGGTTTTGGGGATTGGAGTTAGGTCCTGTGTCTTGCATGTCAGGCGACCCTTAGCTGCCCAGTTCTGCAGAGTCAGGAAGCTATGGAAACGGGCTCAGAAGGGGAACCTGCTAAATTTCATGTCCAGATTCAGAGTATCAGACATATAGACTTGATTATAGAGAAATGCCCAGTTCCCAACCCAAGACACGTGACGTCTGTTTTTCATGGGGAGATGACAGACATGACACAGGGGTGGGGGGGAAGTGGGGGGGGCGGGGGAGGAGAAGAAGAATGAGAGGAAGTCTGTAGACACAAAGAAAGTAAAGGGAAAGCCTAGCTGGACAGGGGGCCAGGACCCTGGGAAAGGTTGTGTCCTCTCCATCTTCCAGGCCGTAAGTAGGAAGGGTGGGATTTGTAAAGCTCTCTGAGTGCCATATAGGAGTAAGTATCACAATGAAAAGAATGAGAATTTTCATTAGGTCAGACTTATAGCTTCTCATCCACAGTAATAATAAAAGTGGTGGGATCCTGCCTCAACTCATGATTAGGCTTCAACTTTTAGTAGATCCAAAAGCTGCCCTGCAACTGCTGTCACTGCAGACCTGCTGCTGCCAGTGAAGGGGACATTCTCCAAAATGATGAACTCCCATAGCTATGGAAATCCTCTGCTAGTAAGACACTCATGTATCATAACAGCCTCAGGAATCATTTTCTCTCAAGAATCATTTTCTAAAATTAGCTCTTGTCACATATCCAAGAAAACTTTGTCCAGTCTGCATGAGAGAAAGGCACCACTCCCGCTGAACTCTCTTCACAGCCTCATGGGCTCCTTTGGCAAATGACCCCCTTTCTATTCTTTCTTTCTTTGTCTTTTTTTTTTTTGATGGTTTCCTCTTTATTGATGTGCCTCTTACTTTCCCCCCACAATTTCATCCCCTTCCATCTACCCCACAAAAAGATAGTGAAAGGGAACCAGTATTGGGGTTCTGAGCTCTTTGGGCAGTTAGAAAAGGAACAGAAACCAAAACAATCACTGGACGTGACAGAGATAGACAATCAAGACGTCTAAAGCAGAGTGGGAAAGATGGTAGAAAGAAGGCAGGAGAAAGGAGAGGTACCAGAGGCCATCTCCCCCACGAGCTCCCTGCTAAGAGGGTCTGGAGAAGAGCCTCAAACATTAGGAAGTACAGGTCCTGAAGGAAGAAGTCAAGGAAGGGGGAGCCATCTCTCTCTATGTAGAATGGGCCCCCCCACTGCAGGCGCAGCAGCTTCACAGGCCATAGACACTTTCGTCGCTATAGGCAATGTATAGAAAGAAGTCTTCTTCATGGTGTTCCTGGTACAGCTGACCCATTGTGGCACTGGTGGGTGGAATGACATTGTTGACAAAGAAAAACAAGGCATCCTCAGCTCAAAGGTGAATTCGCTTCCGGATCAAGAAATAGAACTGCCCAACTGTGAGATCAGAAGGCACCAGGTATTTCTTTTTGTTCAGGTCTTTTGTCCGAGCTTTGGGAGCCTTTTCTACTATCACCGGGACCCGGTCCGGGTATTTCTTTCTGATCTTCTCGCCCTCAGAGCGGCGCTTCTCTTTCAGATGCTCCTCTTAATACACGAACTTTATCCTCCTGGGAACCCGGTTCCGTCTTTTTTTTTTTTTTTATAAAAGAAAGCCTCCAGTCTGCCAAATGCATGCCACTAAAGGTCCACTCCTTAATTCAGTCCCTCTCTGATCCCAGCCCATGCTCAAGCTAATGCCCAGAAGCCAGAAAGAAAAAGGTCAGCCCAGGTCCCACAGACCTTGAAGAGAGGGCAACCCCATTCTCCTGCAGGGCTGGGGAGGGGTCAGAACGGCCAGTTCATTGTTGGAAGCGCAGTGGCATGGCCGGTGCTGTGAGCCCTGAAGGCCAGCATCTCCTCCAGGCTCAGGCCAAATCTCCCTGTGATTGGGACCCACTGGACTCCAGAATGGATGTAGCAATCTCATGAGCTTGCTTGGCTAAGTCAGAGTTTAAAAAATGTGTGCCAGGGCTTCTGGTTAGTTTAAAATTTGGATGTTTGAGTCATCTCAGTGGGGAAGAGTATGAGCTACTGAATGGCTGGACCACATATAATCAATTTTGTATTCCAAAAAGCACAAGGTAGGCAGTTTCATGTAAGAGTCCTAATTAATATTTCTGAAGTAAATGAAATGAATGACTGAAATTAAAGTAAAACAAATGGAACTGCCTGGACAGGCTCTTGGCTGGGTCAGGAGGGAAAGGATGTTACACTTGCTGTGCTGCCCAGGCCATGAGTGTCTGGTTGGCTCCAAGCGCATGGAACCAGCAGTTGCATGGTTAGGTCAGCATCCAGTGCGGTGAAGGGAACTAACAGCAGTCCTGTCAGACCCTGCTGTGTACCAGATGTCTACTATGTAACAGGCTCTTACCTTGCAACTCATATTTACTCTCATTTTAATTATTCATTCTCAGTTTAATCTTTAAAACAAACCTCTTCGTAAAGAAACTGAAGCTCTAAGTGGTCTCCTTCTTGTATGTTGTTACAATATCCCCATCTTTCCCACTATATCACAAAGTCAGGAGGGGTTGCGCCATGCCTAAAAATTTTATGAGATTTTTTTTTTCTCTGCCACAAAGTATGATGCCAAATTTCAGGCTAGCTCTCTAAATTGATTAGACCAAGTGATTCCCTAACATCCCGTTTTCCCTAATATCCATATTTTTGTTTGCTGGAGAAGATAATCTCCTCAGTTACACTTCAGAATCCAGAATCCACACCTGCTATGCTCAGCAGTGCTCAAGGGAGCTTAGCCTTGGCACAACCACCAAGGGGCTTTTGCCAGGCAGAATGAGCTGCCAATTCACTGACCTTTCCAGAGAGGCTACAGGTGTGAAGGTCCATGACCTCAAGGAGTTTGTTATGTAGGTAGGAAGACTGCTTTGTTGCCCTGCCCCAGGACGGGTGAATGTACAGAGCAGTGGAATGGATTTGAGTAATTCTGGAGTGCTTCAAAGGGAAGGGAATCAGAGCTGGACATTGAAAGACGCAAAGGTATGAAGGGAGACTGTCACAGACTGGTGACTGGTAGTGAATGGGCTCAAGCTGAACAAGGGTGAGATACTTTTATGAAGATGATGGCATTAATTTCTGGGCAAATAATTTCAGCTGTATAAGATTTCTCCTCCAGGGCAGTGCAGATGGAAAATAATTTAAAAGGCAGACTCACATATGTATGCCCCTCTGGGTGGCTTTTGGCTTTCAGAACTTTCTGCAATGAGGTGGCAGGTGCTGTTAGGGCAGGGGGAGGCAGGCGTGATTCCAGACGCCTGTTATTGGCTATACAGAGACAACACAGCTGCCTTCTAGCTAGGGTCTGCTGGCTTCTGGAAACAGTATCTGTCTGCTTTGGACACAGTGGTCTGTTTGTTTTATGATAATTAGCATTCAAATATTTACACTTTATACCAATAATGTGCCCAGGCTCATGATTGAAGCTGTAAATTAGCTTTGGTACTGATGCTTAATAATAAAACAGATGGAAGCTTGCATACCTGCCATTGAGATTTGAAAGTTTTACTCTGATTCCTCAAACATAAGTGGGCTTTTTGGTCAAAGTGTAGGTGGCTGGCAGGTGGCTCTAACAAGGAGAACTCTGTATCAGGAGAAGCCACCCTTTCTTAGGAAAAGTACATCTCTCACAGCCTAAGACGGGCACCGGCATTAGTGTGGGCCCACATGGTGGGCATGTGATGGTGAGGATGGACAGGCACCATTCCTGGCCTACACTTGGGGGTTGCAGACTTCGAAAGATGGCTATTCATTAAGAGGAATAAAGGCAATGAATGGTTGACCAGGAAGCCCTGGGGTCAGGCAGCCTGTTCAGATCCTTGTCAGCTGAGTGATTTTGGATAAAACCTTTGCGCCTCAGTTTCTTCATCCAGTCTGAGTCATAACACTGCCTCGATCATTGCTGCTTCATAGAGGAATGAATCAGGTGTTGTGTGATTTGACGGACATGGCCACTGGCCCAAAGTGAGAGCTCAATCGATGTGATTTCTCAGTCCAGCCTTTGAAATTCTGTTTAAGTAAAGAAGTGGTATAACAAGCGTGGATTTCACTGCACATGTTTACAGTGGACAATTTCCCAGTTGGAACCCCTCTCTTTAAATGAGCCCAAATGACGGCCTTGGTGTAGATGAGCACTAACCCTGACTCAAGCTAGTAAGACTAAATGATTCCTGTAAACCCTGTCTGAGTGAAGACTTCTCTCTGGTGTTTCCATCATGGAGTTAGTGCCTGACAAGTAACTTCTAATGGCTTCATTGTGTTAGTCAGCTTATTATAATTATGCTACTATAATTCAACAAATATTAGTAAGCCTAATGTAAAGCTGAATATATATTATATGATGCTTTGCCCTTAAGGAACTGAATTAAGTTCTTGGGGGAAATTTAAATTTAAATTTTGAATAACAAAAGAATGGACAACAAGTACAGTACAGATAAAAATTCCAAAATCTCTCTTTAGTCCTGACAATAGGCTTCTGACGAAAGCACAGAGCAGAGAGGGTGCAGGGAGACCTACTTTCCTGTTCCAGAGACAGTCTTGTGGGGCACTGGTTTCTCCATCGAAAAGAAAGTATTTTGCCAACTGTAATTGCAAAATTAAAAAAATATATATATTAAAAAAAGAAAAAAAAGTGTTTTAGGTGGCAAGAGCAGCATCTTAAAAAAAAATAAAATAAAAAGAGTCCTGGCCGGTTTTGCTTAGTGGATAAAGCATCGGCCTGTGGACTAAAGGGTCCGGGGTTCGATTCCGGTCAAGGGCACATGCCCAGGTTGTGGGCTCAATCCCCAGTAGGGGGCGTGCAAGGGGCTGCCGATCAATGATTCCCTCTCATCATTGATGATCCAGTTTGTTCTCACAACCAGGCTGCACATGACTTTATCAGTAATACACATATTATGTCAGCCTCCATCTGTGTGACGTTATAGTACCAACCAAAGTGCTGGGCAGTTGCTTCAGTGCACCCCAGATCCTACGGTCTGAGAACTATTTAGAAGCCCCTTTCATGTTGAGAAACATGAGTCACAGTGAGGTTATCTAAAAGTCCCACCATTTTATTATGTGTTGGAGCTAGGATAGTACCTGGCATATTTGTAGGCAGTCAAAAATGAGGACAATGAGAATATATGCTCTCCTTATCTCCCAGACTGTTGTAAAGAGACAAGGAAAAATGTGTTAGTGAGAACATTTTAAATTTAGATGGTCTAAAAATTCATTGTGTTTTCATGATATGAGGGATTAACATTAGTTAGATTGAATTATTATGTCAAAGTAATCTTAGCTGATTGTTTCATGAAATAAGTGTAAATGAAAAGACGATCCCGGTATACACTAAAACATGACCTTGGCAGATGGAGAGGTGCCAGGGAAAGTCATGCCCAGGTCAACATGTTTCTGGGCAAGTGAAGATGGTAGCAGTTTGCTTTGCACGGCTGTTAAGCAGCATTAGTAATGCAGCCTTAACACTCCTGAGGTTGGTTTTTGGATATAAATATTAAAATCTTACTAAGAGAAAATGCAAATTTGTTAAATGACCCAACAACATGCTGCTTACATTTGCCATAGAAGAGGGTAAGCCAGCCATGTCTTCTTGGGCACGTGCTCTTGACCAGAATCGAACCCAGGACCCTTTAGTCCACAGGCCAACGCTCTATCCACTGAGCCAAACCGGCCAGGACTCTTTTTATTTTTTTTAAGATGCTGCTCTTGCCACCTAAAACACTTTCTTTTCTTTTTTTTTAATATATATATTTTTAATTTTGCAATTACAGTTGGCAAAACACTTTCTTTCCAACGGAGAAACTAGCACCCCACAAGACTGTCTCTGGAACAGGAAAGTGGGTCTCCCTGCACCCTCTCTGAAACAGAAGGCTTGGGATGGGAGAAATACATTAATTTTTATATTAAAACACATATAAACACATATTATGAAGTCAAATATAAAATCAACTCGAAGATTTAATATGAAACTCAAAGAAATTTCTCACTGTGGAGCTTTCAATTTGCACTTTATCAACGTAAGAAATGTCCAAACCTGTAGAGAATTTTTATGAGTTTACTTGGGCCAAACTGATGACAATTACCAGTAAGCAAAATCTCAACAAACTGAGAAAATGCTCTGGAGAATGGCAGTTTGTAATTTATTTTCTACATTACAATCAAAGGAGGAGGCATAAGGAGGGTTACATGAAATCCATTGCTGGTAGATTAGGGAAGTGGGAGAAAGCAACACAGGGAAAATCTAGGGTTGGATAAAAAAGTAAATTAATAGACATGTGCTTCTTTTACATTTGTGGGGATAGGATAGTGAACAGTCAACAATTAACATGATAATACTAACAATAAGGGGATTTGTGGTCTCTGGGCTGAGGTTGTGCTTTGAGGGTTGGGGGGGGAAGGGAATTACTTTGATATTTCAAAGGTATGTTATCAGGTATGTTATCTTAGATGCAAAAAGACAACAGACAGGTTCAGTTAGGTTGAAGACTGAACTCTCTTTGGGCAAAATACTGCCCTAGGACATGACTATCTGCCACAAACTACTTGTAGTAAGGAAGTTTCGTGTCTGTGTCTGAGTTTGTGAGGACGTCACATAGGCCTGCCCCCAGCTTGTCAGGTTTAGTGAGTGGTCCGCATTTTCGTCCTCACCTTTGAGCTTTCAAAACTGAATATTCTTCTCCATCCTCAGAATTTCCCCTAGAGAAAAGTTTGAGCAACTGGGGTGAGGCTTAAGAAAAAGGTCCACTTAGTTCAGATGTTTTCTCTCAAATATGCTTCTCTAGTGTTCATTTCTCAAAGCACGTAAAAATTTGCCATATTATGAAACAATTTCTAAAGTTTCTAACTCTGAGAATTAGCTCATCCTTATAATAGTGCCTAATTGCCAACACACCCTAGTTAGGGCCAGTCATCCAGTCACAATTCCCACATGAACAACAGCATAATATGTTTTGTATATGTGTGCATTTTTACATGTGACACAGTAGTGATCTTGAATTACACACTAACCTATTACTTTATTTTGTCATCAATTCTATAGGCAGTTAGATATTAATAAAAGAAGGGAGCAAAGGGTATTAGACATTATTTGGCATGATAATCTAGGGAGCCGAAGCCTGCTTGTTTTACCAGGAAGGTATAGCTTCAGATACTCTCAGGAAACCACTGGTCCATTCCCCGCAGATCACTGGGTGAACAGATAGAACTAAAAGGGGGAGATGAGCACATGCACAGTAGGAGTGAAGGTGGAGACCACAGAGGCCTGTCAGTCTAGCCTGGAAAAAGAATGGAATGGAACATGGTGCAGAAAGGTCAGAGTGAGGGTGAGGGTGTAAGTGGGTGAGTGTGTGTGAGGGAGAATGTGCATGGATATGAGTGTGGGAAGGCATCTGTTTGTGGGAGCAGGAGTTCAAGGGGGGCAGTTGCGTGCTCCTGGTAAAAAAGCAGCAGGTTGCTGTGTGTTGCTGGGCCAGGCACTTCTCTCCACTTGAAAGTAGAGAGCTAGCCATTCTGATGGACCTCCTCCTTACGAGGAGGCTACGTGAAGCAGCCCTGCTCCAATGCCCCTAAGCTACAGACAGACAGACCACAGGTAGGTGGACACTCAGGGCCCCGCTATTGGGACCAGAAGCCCCCGGACACACAGACCAGTCATAGCAGCGTGGTGTGCCTGAACTGTGGGCCTCAGAGTACTGCCTAGCTGCCTTGACCAGCAGTATGTGGGCCTGCCCTGCCATATTGGCAAGCAGGGCACCTGGCCCACCCCACCCTGTGCCATAGCAGAGCAGCACCCAGCCCAGCCTGTCCGCTGCACCAGCTGAGCAGTGCCTGGCTCATCTCGCCCCCTCCACCTGTGAAGTGCCTGGCCTGCCCTGCCATCTTGACACATGGCCCACCTGGACATAGCATGCTGACCCAGCATGCCCAATCTAGTGTCCCTGGATGACTGGCCCCAACAGACTGACATGGGGCACCTGGCCCTACCACACACCCAGATGCATGGACCTGTTACCATGATTTATTGTGCCTTAATCACTGCCCCTGGACAAATGGCCCCACTGTCTGACCCTGCTCAGTAAATGTGGGCTGATGCTCCCCAACACACCCACCTGCCACAGTGACCAGGAAAGCCAAACCTAATTTCCACCAGAAGATTGAACTCACAACTTAGAACCGATGTGACCAGTCACCTGTGGATGCACAGACTTGACCTGCAACTGCACCTGCCTTACCCAGTACCCTGGACTACTGGAGTGCTAAAATGGGGAGACAAAGAAACAACCCCCAAATGAATGAAAAGGAAAAATCACCAGAAAAGGAACTAAATGAAATGAAGGTAAGCAATTTGTCAGATAAAGAACTCAAAGTATGAGTTATAAGAATGCTCAAACAACTTAGTAAGAACTACAAACAACTTAATGAGAATTATAACGAACATAATGAGAATTACTCCAACATGAAAAAAAGATGTTGAAACAATGAATAAGAATCAAGCGGAAGTGAAGAATAACATAGCTGAAATAAAGGAGACGGGCCGGTGTGTTTCAGTGGTTGAGTGCCCAGGTTGCTGGCTCGATCCCTATTGATACTTCTATCTCCCTTCTCCCTCTTTGTTCTTCACTGAAATCAGTAAGAATATTAAAAAAAATACCCTGTAAGGATTCAATAGTAGACTAGAAGCTGAGACTGAATCAGCGAATTAGAAGACAAGCTAGAAAGAAAATACCCATTCGGAGTAGCATTTGGAAAAAAAATTAAAAAGCAAGAAGAGAGTTTAAGGGAGGTTGGGGACAACATGAAATGTAACAACAACTGCATAACAGGTTAAAAAAGGAGAAGATATGGAGCAAGGAATAGAGAACTTGTTTGAAGAAATGACAGAAAAGTTCTCAGACCTGGTGAATAAAAAGGTCACACAAGTCCAGGAAACACAGGGTCCCAATCAAGATGACCACAAAAAGACCTACATCAAGGCAATCATAATTAAAATGGCACAAATTAAAGAAAAATAAGGAATCTTAAAGGCTGCAAAAAAGAGACAGAAAGATAGCTACAAGGGAGCTCCCATTAGACTGTCAGCTGATTTCTCAATAAAAACACTTCAGGCCAGAAGGGAGTGGCATGAAGTATACAAAGTAATGAAAATCAAGGGACTGAATCCAAGAATACTCTTTTGAGCAAGGCTATCATTCAAAATTGAAGGTGAAATTAGGAGGGTCACAGACAAAAAAAGGCTAAAGGAGTTTATTAACACCCAAGCAGCACTGCAAAAAATGCTGAAGTGACTGTTGTAAGAAGAAGAAAGAGATAGAGGAGCACAGGAATAAAGAATAAAAATGGCAAAAAATAAGTACCTATCTATAATAACATGAAACATAAATGGCTTCAATGCTCCAATCAAAAGACATAGGGTAGCTGAATGGATAAGAAAACTTGAACCATATATATGCTGTCTACAAGAGACCCACATCAGAACAAAATATTGACACAAACTGAAAATGAAGGGATAAAAAATATTTTCCATGCAAATGGAAATGAAAAAAATGCAGGGGTAACAATACTTATATCTGACAATATAGACTTCAAAGCAAAGGCCATAATAAGAGACAAAGATGGTTACTACATAATATTAAAGGGATCAATACAAGAGGATATATCCACGGTAAACATATATGCACCCAATAAAGGAGCAACTAAATATATAAAGAAGCTCTTGGAGAACTATAAAGGAGAGATTAATAGCAATACAATCATAGTAGAGGACTTTAACACTTCACTGACATCACTGATAGTTTTTCCAAACCAAAAATCAATAATGAAACAGAGAACTTAAACAACACAATAGTACAGATGTATTTAACTGACATTCTACCCCAAAGCTGTAGGATAGACATTCTTCTCAAGTGCACATGGGATATTAGCAAAGATAAACCACTGCGTCTCTACAAATCCAAGAAAATTGAAATCATGTCAAGTGTCTTCTTGGATCACAATGGCATTAAACTAAAATCAACTACAATAAAAACACCCCAAAACATTCAACCATATGAGGCTAAATAGCATGTTATTAAACAATGAATGGGTTACTATGAGATCAAAGGAAGAAATCAAAAACTTCCTTGGAACAAATGAAAATGAACACACAACAATCCAAAATCTATGGGACACAGTGAAAGCAGTCCTGAGAGGGGAGTTCATTGCTCTACAGGCCTAAATTAAGAAAGAAGAAAAAGTGCTAATACACCATGTAACCCTACAACTTAAAGAATTAGAAACATAACAAAAGGAAAGCCAAGAGTAACTAGAGGAAGGAAAAAATAAAAATCAGGGTAGATATAAGTGACACAGAGACTAAAAAACAATACCAAAAAAATCAATGAAACCAAGAGCTGGTTCTTTGAAAAGATAAAACGGAATGTCCACTTTCACACTCTTATTCAGACTTATCAAGAAACAAAAAGAACCCCTCAATAAATAAAATCAGAAATGAAAGCGCTAAAATAACAACAGACACCACAGAAATACAAAGGATTGTAAGCAAATACTATGAACAACTATATGTCAACAAGCTGGACACCCAAGATGAAATGGAAAATTCCTAGAAAAATACAACCTTCCCAAACTGAACCAGGAAGAATCAGAAAACCTGAATAGGCCAATAACAACTGATGAAATTGAAGCAGTAATAAAAAAATAAAATAAAATAAAAACAGCAAATAAAAGCCCTGGCCTGGATGGCTCCACAGGGGAATTTTACCAAATATTCAAAGAACTAACACCTATTCTCCTCAAACTATTTAAAAAAATCAAAGCAGAAGGAACATTTACAAGATGTTTCCACAAGGCCAGCATTATCCCAATTCCAAAACAAGATAAAGACACTGCAAAGAAAGAGAATTACAAGCCAATATCCCAGATGAACATGGATGTTAAAATCTTCAACAAAATATTGGCAAATTGGATTTAGCAACATATTAAAAAGATCATACACCATGACCAAAAAAGTGAGATTTATTCCAGGAATGCAATGCTACTACAATATTCACAAATCGATAAATGTGATACATCACATAAACACACTGAAAGGCAAAAATCACATGATCATACTAATTGATTCAGAAAAAGCATTTGACAAACTCCAACACCCATTTTTGATAAAAACTCTCAGCAAAGTGGGAGTAGAGTGATCGTACCTCAACATAATAAAGGCAA
>NW_006287324.1:1230178-1263652 GCF_000327345.1 Myotis davidii | reverse complement strand
GTGTGCAGGAGGCAGCTGATTGATGTTTCTCTCTCATCGATGTTTCTAACTCTCTATCCCTCTCCCTTCCTCTCTGTAAAAAGTCAATAAAATATATATATTTTTTAAAAAAGTAAGAGCTTCCAAATTGGAAAGGAGGAAGTAAAACTGACATTATTTGCAGATGACATGATATTGTACATAGAAAACCCTAAAGACTCCACGAAAACACTACTAGATTTAATACATGAATTTGGCAATTAACCAGGATACAAAATTAACACCCAGAAGTCAATTGCATTTTTATACACCAATAATGAACTCTCAGAAAGAGAAACTAAAAAACAACCCCATTTACCATTGCAACAACAACAAAAAATGATACTTAGGAATAAATTTATCCAAGAAGGTAAAAAAGACCTGTACTCAGAAAACTATAGAAAGTTGAAAAAAGAGACAGAAGATGATATAAACAAGTATAGGAATATACTGTGTTGATAGATTGGTAGAATTATCATCATTAAAATGTCTATATACCCAAAGCAATCTACAGAGTCAATACAATCCCTATTAAAATATCAACGGCATATTTCACAGATCTAGAGAAAACACTCCAAAAATTTATATGGAACCAAAAAAGACCCCAAATAGCTTTAGCAATCTTGAGAAAGAAGAACAAAGTTGGAGGGATCACAATACCAAATATCAAGTTATACTACCAAGTCATTGGTACTGGCACAAGAACAGGTATATAAATCTATGGAACAGAACAGAGAACCCAGAAATTGACCCAAGCCATTATGCTCAATTAATATTTGATAAAGGAGGCAAGAACATACAATGGAGGCAGGGTATATCCTATATAACAAAGAGCTAATATGCAAATGGTCATCAGACCCTCTTGCCCTCACGCCCTCGTGCCCTTCCGCCTGGGCCAGGGGACCTAAGGCCAGGCAAGGGAACCTGAGGCTGTGCCCCCTGCCTGGTGGGGCTTGACAGGGGACCTGAGGCTACGCCCCCCACCCTGAGGGGCTTGACAGTGGTGGGGCTAGCCGGGTTTGGGTCTCCCGTGATTTCGAGGCATGCACGGGTATGCTGGGACTTGACTCTGAGATCCGCAGCACACCCCAGACTCTGACAGGAGGAAGATTTTCATATACATTTTACTAATTTTCATTCATGTCTGACACTTCTATTATAGAGAAAGGGAAAATAGCAATATTAAAATATTTCCTGTAATTAATCCCCTTTTAATGTGCACGAATTTTGTGCACCAGGCCACTAGTATCATTAGAAGGAAACAGGCCAGGAAATAAGTTTATTCAATGAAAAATTGTATATACCTTAGAAAACATGGCATCTGTCACCTAGAGTGGTTCGTGCTATTTGGAAGTACAAACTCTTAAGGTTCTCACTCATCAGTTTTAATTATGCTAAGAAATTCTGACTCCATCTGTATTCATTTTGTTTAAATGGACAGGCCCACTGCCTATGTTCTGGTTTGGGAACTGTATACTTGAAATGGTGACTGCACCTCACACAAAGGTGAAACGCTGGGGAAAAGAAACATTTCCTGACACTGTAACTTCCTTCTCAGTGGGAAGGAAGATACTACTACTTGGCTGGCAGCAGCTTTTGGAAGGATTAATGAATGTTTGTAGAGCACTCCCAGGTCTAAAGACAAAAGACATCTTATGAGCACAGCTTCTAGTTGATTTGTTATTTTGAAATGAACTCATCCAAAAGTTTTGAGAAGGATATAGAATCAAAGAGTCTCAAGTGTGGTCTTCTACCAAGCTTTTTTCTCCAACAATAATTTCAAACATGGCAATTTCCCATTCAGTAGTGATTATCCTGTGAAGGTAGAATATTGTCATCAGGTGCTGTCATCCTTAGACTGAGTCTATTTCCATTTAATTCCATTTATTGGTAAATAAATTAAATCCATTAAAAAAAGAACAATAAGAATGGAATAGACTGGTTAGAAGGTGGGCCCATTGCAAGCCCGAAAAGCTTGGGAAGTTAATTCGTTATTTTTGAAAAAGCTCAACGTTCTTCCCAAGCCAGAGATAATATATCAGAGATAATGCAATACTAGGGGGAAAGGTCTCTCTCTCTCTCTCTCTCTCTCTCTCTCTCTCTCTCTCTCTCTCTCTTCCTCTCTCCCCTCTTCCTCCCTCTAGTAACATGGGTCTAGAAGCCACCTGGGACCCAAGCAGGCTGCACAGGCTTTACAAGACTAAGCTTTAAATTTAATAGGAAACAGTCTCTGGACACTGGCCTTTGTCTTGGCCTTGAAGAAGATGAGACTGGATTTTTTTCCCCATGGTGGGATGGACAGAGATGGACCACTGGTGACCCACAGGCAGCCTTCTATTTCCACCCGAATAAATCTTGCCATACCACAACCTCCCATGTGTGGGTCTGTGGAATGGCTTCCTCGTGATCCCTTGGAAGAACACAATTCCCACAGGCAGCAATCCTACAGATACTTGAACATTTACTACATATTGGATTCTAGGTATAGTGCTGAGCAAACCCAATATAATTTCTCCCCTATTGAGCTTACAGTAATGTGAGAAAATAAATTAGTATTCAAATCTTGCAGCATATTGTGCTGTCTTAGTTAATGTTTTTTTACCACATTCCTTTATCCCATGACATCCTGCCATTCACAGGGATAAACAAACATAAGACCTTTCATGCCTTAAGGATAATTGTCACAAGGAACCAGAAGACAGGATGTCAATTCTTGGCTTTTAAGTTCAAAAGCTGTATTCAAGGAGTGGTGAAGGGGAGGACAAAAATTGGGATTAATACTTGCTAAACCAGTCTTATCTTGCCTAAGGGGAGATAAAAACTAACGTTTGGCTCTTGCAAAGAAGAGTGGAAACTGAAACAGAAGCATTAGATAATGGTAAGGGCCTCTGAAGAGGATTGTAGCATCCTACAAACCCCACACCCACTGGGTAACACCAGGAGGAAGAGGATAATAGAACCCTAGGTAAATCAAGCGGCTACACTTAGAAGGGATCTTGTCCCACTGCACTTCAAACCTCGGGACCTGAAAGTGCTGCAGGAATTCTCCACCCAGCTGGAAATGGTAGCACATATGACCATTGACCATAAGACAGTTTTCTGTGCCCAGAATAGCATGAGAGAAAAAACCCCACTGTGGCCTCCAAAACAGTGAAAATCCTCAGCCCCAAAAGAAAATTTGCAGGCATGGGCATTGGGGGCAGCACATATGTAATGTACTACAAGGGAGGAGACCAGGCAGGTAACCCAACACCCAGACAGCAGCAGTACAACACGTGTGTAAGTGGATGCTGACAATTCCCTGATGCCATGAGGATATCTAAGCCCCAGGAATTAGAGGGGAAACAAAGAACCTGAAAGTTTGTCAACTCATTTAATTTAATCAACTTATAAATGTTGGCTGATTTGGCAGTTAAATTTTCCCTTAGTGCAGTGGTTCTCAACCTTCCTAATGCCGCGACCCTTTAATACAGTTCCTCATATTGTGGTGACCCCCAACCATAAAATTATTTTTGTTGCTACTTCATAATTGTAATTTTGCTACTGTTATGAATCGTAATGTAAATATCTGATATGCAGGATGTATTTTCATTGTTACAAATTGAACATAATTAAAGCATAGTGATTAATCACAAAAACAATATGTAATTATACATGTGTTTTCCGGTGGTCTTAGGTGACCCCTGTGAAAAGGTCATTCAACCCCCAAAGGGGTCGTGACCCACAGGTTGAGAACCACTGCCTTAGTGGAACTGATACCATTGTAGTTACTGAGTTATTAATTAACAAGAAAGGGACAAAGGGACAGCAAAATAATATAGGCATGCTATTTGTTCCAGAAAGCTGCAGTTTAACACTCTTCAGGTCTGTTCTCTGTAGATCCTGGGGGAAGGGAAAGAAAGAATAGACGCATGCCCAGTAAGGTCTGAATGACATAGGAAAGGTGATTACTTGTCAGTCACACCTGGGAGCAGGTCATTGGTCAGAATAGGCATGGCCACTGCAAGGGCATAAATCCTGAACAAAGTGAGTTCCGTCCCTTCTCTCTTGCTGCTTGCACCTGCACCTGACTCCTGGCTTATGGGGCTCTCAGCTCTGCACTCTCCCACATGGCCCACAGACATGTGGACCCCACACACAATGAACTAATGGGCTGTAATTAGCCTGATGCTGTGCTGGACCAAACTGTACCATGGAGCAGAAACTCTGGACACTGGCTTTGCTTTTAGCTCTGCTGAATCCCCAGCTACACCTTTTCCAGAACTAGTTTAAGGGAAATGGAACTTTTGAAACACATGGATGCAACTCCATGTAAATAAAGTTTTCTTATCAGCCGTGGGTGCTTCCAGAAATCCTTATTCCAGCGGCGCCCCAAGAACCCCACTCTAACTAGCAACGGAGAAAGCCCATCCACACAATTCTCTGGTAACAGAATGGGGTCTCAAAATACAGCTGAAGTTGTTTTAGAGAAAGTGTCATTTCCTGAACACTTGTGGATGGGGACTGAAAACATATACCTGCTATATAAATGTCTGGCTGTAACTGTGCTGTTTCCATCTGATGCCGCCCACGTCTACTGTATATCCACAGCCTTTGTTGCTGCCCTGAACTGCAGATTCATACATCCCGTCTGTGAGATGTCTCCACTCCCAGGGTTTCTAGGAATCTTAAACTTCACATATCCACACAAAACACTTGTTATTCTCTTTTCCTCTTTAGTCTTCCCTATCCAGTAAATAACATGACCATTCACCAGCTGCTCAGCTCAGAAACTGTGTTGCGGTTCTTAATTCTTCTTTACACTTAAACCCATATCCAATCCCAACCACCTGCCCGAACTTGACTTTGACAGTCCCGAAACTAAAATATATCTAAACTCTGACAGCTGGTTGCCTTATCCACTGCCCTGGAGTAGTGGAGTAGTGCTAGCCTCCCTCACCTGCGCTAGTGTGGTAACTTCCCTGCTTCCCTTCTGCCTGGAATGCTCCAAGAAGCAGTGGGTAACTTTTACATAGGAATTTAATGTGGCCGGTTCCCTCATATAAAACATTTGGTCTTGTTCTCCCCAAGGCAGTACATGAAGTGCCTCCACCTATGTTTCTGGCCTAATTTGCCACCATGCCCCTCCCCCTCCCCTCTCCTTCCAGACCCCACTGCTTCTGGAACACACTCAGCTCCACCCCAGCCCTGCAGGCTGTTTGCAGAAGCAGCCTGGGTTTGGAGCAATCCTCTTCTAGAAACTGGCCTGGCTTCTTCATGCTTTGTTGAAGTCTCCACTCTATTCAGAAAGGCTTTCACTCTCTCCTCTTCTCTACCCCTCTCTGTTCTCACTTGGATACTGACTACCACCAGGTAAGTTCACTTGTTACCACCTTTCTTCTCCAAAGGGCAGAACTCAGGAGGGAGACCTGTCTTTCCTCAGTATTGGTGCAGGCACCTGTAAGTGCTCAGCCTCTCACAGGAGAAGGTCTGAAGGAAAGAAATGAAGGCTGTAAGCAAAATACTTCAGGGCATAATTTAGATTGGGGACCTGGGAAGGTTGAGTGGAGGCAGTAAAATTGAAGCTGAGATCAAGCGGATGGTGATGAGTTAGGCACCTGGGGGCTGGAGCTGTTCAAGGGAGGAACAAGAGCTGTCAGGTCAGGCAGAGAGGAAGCTGAGGCAGGCTGGAACTCTGTAAGTCAGTGGTTCTCAACCTGTGGGTCGCGACCCCTTTGGCGGTCGAACGACCTTTTCACAGGGGTCACTTAAGACCATCCTGCATATCAGATATTTACATTATGATTCATAACAGTAGCAACATTACAGTTATGAAGTAGCAATGAAAATAATTTTATGGTTGGGTCACAACATGAGGAACTGTATTTAAAGGGCCAGAAGGTTGAGAACCACTGCCGTAAGTGAAAGGGTGCATAACAGATGTTCTTTATAAAGATCGGACCTCTTGCTGCTGACTCCACACACACAGTGGTAGGAAATGCTGGCCTCTATGAAATACACTCACGAGAACTTGTGAGAAGCACCATAACTCTGATGTGCTCATCTCATCTGTGACATAACTAGCATATCAAGGTCTCAGTCTCTCCATCAGGGTCAGTGACCTTTTGCCCGCCCCCCTCAGCCCCTCCGTCAAACTGTTTCAGCTAAAACTCAACCATATACCACTGATATACGGGAACTTAGAATTGAGGCAGGACAGGAAGATGTTAGGGAAAATCCCAACAATGAAACAAGGAAGCAGGAGCCGCCATCCTCAAACCAGAGTCCCCAGAGCCCCACCTCTGGGCAGGATCAAAGAGAAAACAGCTTAGGGCAGGAAAGCCTGAGCAGTAGTCTCAGAGGTCAACACCAACAAGAACTGGCCAGAACCAAATCATTCCAAGATGGGGAAAACCTGACCAAGACTGACCCCGAACTCAATCTACCATCATCATAATGAAAACTGACACTGCAGTGGAAGGGGAGCTGAGGGGACAAACACCGTGACACTTCCAGACAGACTGTCAGGACCAAAGCTCCTCCCAACCAGAAGGTGGAGCCAGAACTTGACTCCCTAAAGCTTGGAGACAACACCCCTCTCCTCCTTGGAAACACATCAAATCCCAAGGACTAGCTGACCTCCGGTGCAGACTCACTCTGGAGTTGGCAGGGTCCACTCAGACACACTTTGGCTCCTGCACAGTGGTGCCTGCACCCTGGCCTCTTTCTTTTTCTCCACCTGAATAAAACTTGTTTTATTCTCATTCTGATTGGTCCTTGACATCTTTCCTGGGCAAGTCAAGGACCTGGAGGTTGCCCGATGTGACATGTGAAACATGCGGGACAGTCATGGGCAGGGCCAGCCCCTGGCACGGAAGGGTCCAGTAACAGTATGACTTCCAGATGCTTAGTTTTAGAACTAGAAAGAAGGGAGAAAAGTAAAAATAATATTATACACACACACACACACACACACACACGCACACACACACATACACACACATCCACCCAACTTTAGGTATATGATTGCACAAACTTTTTCAGGGCTTCCACAGAACCAATGTTTCCAGCTAACACACTGAGGATGCCAATGCTGGAGACCAGGTTTGGCTCCTGAGAGGGCCAGCCCAACTCTTGAACAGTCAGGGACAGAAATTAAAGGTGAGACCATAGTCATGTGTAAATCATCAGAAGTTGAGCTTGAAACTAACCAGGATGACACAGGAAAATGGCACATCAAAAGAGATGGAAGAGCACTCTGAAAATTGTCTTTCTGAGATGATGCCATGAATCATAAAATCATCCCGATGAGCTCTGATCAATATCTGTGCTAAACAGTTACTCTGGTTACCTCTCCAGTCCAACTGACCCCAGCCCCTTTTCCTTATACTCTCATTTCTGTCTGGCCTGCAAAAGCTCTTCTGTATAATTTATAAACAAGTCATAACATATAAGATGTTCACCTAAGCCCAGCTGGCATAGCTTATGGTTGGGCGTCGACCTATGAACCAGGAGGTCACAGTTTGATTCTGGGTCAGGGCACATGCCTGGGTTGCCTTCTCGATCCCAGTGTGGGGCATGCAGGAGGCAGCTGATCAATGATTTTCTCTCATCATTGATGTTCCCCCCCTCTCTCTTTCTCAACCTTCTTCTCTGAAATCAATAAAAATATATAAAAATAAGAAAGATGCCACTGTGGGAACCATGTCAGGTCCCTGGATAGTCAAGGATGATGGGAGCACAGATGCCTTGTTATCAATACACCAGAATGACCAAAGGCCGCTCTGGGCATGTGCCTAAATGGAATGTTCAAGGATTCTGAGCCTGGAAATCCTAATCAGGCCAAGATACCATGAACGGGTACAAGGACACACAGTACACTGTGCCCTTCTGTGGCAAATATGATCGATGTCTCTGTTGGCACAAAGCCTCGCCTAAATAGTGTAAAAGTAGGTTACTGACCAGCTAGTTAGTGGAGTAGTCTGAGGCTGGAAAAGAAGTCTGCTGGAGTATGGAGAGAGAGCAGCTAGGATGGAGTATGTGAAGAAGTCTGCCAGAGAGAGCAGCTGAGCAGGAGAGACAGGAGAAGCTGCTGGACCGGAGATCTCAGGTACTACTATGATATGAGGTGGTGAGTCTAGGAGGCAGCGTGTGGCTGCTCAGATAATAGCAGTGGGTACAGAGACTGATGCTGCTCTATGGGAAAGATATATGTTCACCAGCTGCTGTCCGGCTACCTGCCTGTATGGACTTTGCTGTGAAGACTGTTCTTCTCTGATGGCTGTATGGCCACTGGCTTCTGCAATAAAGACTCATTCTTATGTACACCTACAACTTCTCCATCTCCTTCTCTGTCTCCCAAGACCCTCTGCCAAGCTCTGCCCAGACTCAGAGCCAGCAGAGCTGTGTGGTGCTCTTGCTGCTGGCTCTGACACTCACCTACCCTTAATGGAAATGCACAAACACATGCACACACATGCAAGCAAATAAAACATAGCATTGTGCTCGATGGTTGGAACTGAAGGGACAATACAACAGTCTTCTTCCATGATTCTAAAATTTAGTGGAAATACCTGCTAAGGTTGTCTTCACAGTACCGGTGTTAGCCAATAATACTTTATTATTAAATGAAATTGATGTTCATTTATTTATATTTCTTACTCATGTAAATAGTATTACAATTAGAGTATCTATATCTAATTTCCATGCTGAGTAAATGAAAGTTCTGTAGCAGAAAAAAATCACTGATCCAACATTTATTCACTCAACAAAAATCTCTTATAAGGTACATACTCTGACATAAAATAATTAGTGATTACACCATATATTACATGCAGTTTAAATGAGATGCTAACAGTACTGCACCACAGTAATGAAACAGCACTCGTCTTTATTTTGCCTCTCAATCCAGTATGTACTTGCTTATTTTATTTCTGCTCCTGGAAAATTTAAATAAAGGCTTTCTTTCCTTTGCTCCACAAATGTTTGCAGCAGCTATACTACACTGACTGAGCACAACTTTAACTACAGTGCAAACACATGCTCTCTAGACTGCACTTTGAAAAAAGAAAATATTTATCATCTTTATCTCAGAAACACTAAATTCATCAGTTTAAAATTATTTAAAATGTCAGAGGAGTTTGATTAAAAAATCCATATCTGGAATTCATTTCTTAGCAGTGTAGTTATTACTTTGAAGTGAACAGAAAAGAATACATTCTGAAAGATGTCCTACTCTCTCAGAACCGAGTCCAAGTTGAGCCATGAATGGCTGTTGCGTGTTTACACTGCACTGTGGCTAGAGAGCATTTCTGATACCGGTTGCCCTACTCCTTTTGGTAAAACTTTTAGTCCCAATTCTATAACAAACCAAGATATCAGTTCTGAGGGAAAACAACTGAGAAGCATGTGCTGAGACAAATGTAATTTTATTATGTGTTACTTTTTGACCCAGAGGCAGGTTATATAAGAAAAACACATTTCTAGATGCTTGGCAGTTGGGAAAAGGGAATCAACTCTTGAGAGAACAAAAAATGGAACTATTTTATCTAACTAACTTGATGGGTAAAATACATTTCTCTTTCCTAACCCCAAATAAATGAATACAGTGCTGGCATCATGCCTTCAATGCTCACAATGGAAATGTGCTATTTTATTCATCTCAGAAAAGCAAAAGAACATGAAATCAGTGGTGATATTTCCTCCCTCCATCCTGGAGACTCAGGAGCCCTAACAAAAGCTGGAATAGGCTAGTGAGGATCCCACAGTCTGGGGAAAGAACGTGTGTTTCCTGTGGTTACGAAGTAGTCAGAGACGGACACAGAAGAAGACAGGTTTCCAGGCTGGACTCCCTCTCTCATTCTGTCTTGTTCTCTTCATTAAGTGATGGAAAGAGACTGAATACCGAAAGCCTATAGAAAGCCAGACTCCTGGCAATGCCCTCCTTGTAAGCTAATGATACTAAATAGATCGGATCATGGGTTTTACTTCTAAAGTATTTTAAAGTTCTGTAGCTGAACAGAACTCTGCAGAAATTGAGAGCGGGAAGCCTTAAAAATAAAATTACTACATTGTAAAGTGTGTAAGTTATTCCAAAGAAGTTGAAAATAACTTAGGGAGCATTGGTGGTCCTCTTTTTAAGGCACAATGTTTCTGAGTTGGTCCCAGAACAGATCACCATGAGGTGGCACCGTGGACATGGGGGCAGTTCTCCCTATGGGCACTGTGCACCCACAGAAAATACGCAGGCAAATGCGAAAAGTCTGGGTCCATCATGTGCTAGTGCTGGGTCCTGATGATTAACCTCTGCCATCCTCAGTTCTCTCAAGTGTAAAATATATAAAGTAATCAGCTGCTCTGAACATCTCACAGGGCGATTGAGGGGATGGATAGAGACTGGGTATAAAATGGAATAAGGCTAGGAATAGCTACTATTATTATACAGTGTCCTTTCTTTTCATTGGTGAAGACAGCACAGAAACTACAGAACAAGAACATATCCAGTGTGGCCCCAGTGCTGCCTTGAGTCTTTAGAGATGTCATAATGACATGAAACTTCCCGGGTCTATCCCAGGCTTGCTGCGCAGAACCAGGGGGCGGGGAGGGAGGGGTTGGTGAAAGGCCCAGGAGCCTGATGGCAGAAGTTTCCCTGCGACCGCATGGCTTGGAAGGCTGCTGCTGAGCCAGGGAAGCCAAAGAGACCATGAGTGTCAGGTGGGAGCATGGCAGGAATTCCCAGACTGTGGGGACACACGGGACTTGGTTGGAAAGTCTGTAAGGAGGATTCTCTGAAAGGTCGGGGGCCTCTTAGGGGGCCTTGCTGAAGGTGGCAGCCCCGCCTTGACTTTTCTAAAAAGTCCTATCCCCTGGGTGTTTTACTGGAATCTCTATGTTTAGTCTTCAAACCCAACCTTGTAGAAGCATGTGCTTTCTCAAGGACACTTACCCTGCTGACTGTATGAAGAGGTTAATTTTAGTTCAAGCTGTTGTTACAATAAAAGCCTAACGAGGCAGACAATCGAGGTTGTTTTGATTTCTAAAGCCAAACAGTCCCTTGGCCTTCTCTTTCACAAAAACATGTCAGAATAATCTATTCATCCGCCCGTCAGGGTCTGCTGGTCAGCCCCGGCACCAGACCACCCTTAGACGCCTGTTTGATCATAATCCATGAAGACCTGTCACCTCCACCACAGCATAAGCTCTGAGACTGCACACAGCACCAGGCACACACTGATGAGCCTCTGCCAGGCTGCTTTCTCAACACTGAAAGTAGCTGTCCCTTTATAAAAGCCAGCTTACACATCCTTCTCTCACATTCCTGGCCATTTCCTGGGCTGCCCCAGCACTGCATACAAACCTACTTCTTCCTCAGGTAGAACCTTTGAATGACCAGTGGTTGGCACATATTTGACTTTATGTGCTTGATGTACAAAAAAATGAATGAAAAAAAATATAGCATTACTTATACCTAAAAAAATCTTACCATATCATTGAACATATTTCCTTTGCAAAATGTATTCATAGGGAAAACAATAAGGAATCAAGTCACAAACACCTACCTTCAAATACTTAAGAAACATAAGTTTCTTCATTTATTAGCCGTGGCAAAGTGAGTGAGTTATTAAACCACAGATCAGTTTCAAATGCAAGATGGAGGTAATATCACACAGCTCTTCCAGCCTTTAAGAGGGTTTTAATTGACCGCTATATGAAAGTCAATTAATGTATTGCCAGCCACAGATGTTAAGGAATGTTCATTCCCTTCGTCTTGTTTTCCTTTTTCATACATTCTAATGGGTTCTCTAATGGTCTACAATAGCCACAGCTTGTAACAAATCTTCCAACAGGATCTTCTGCAAAAGTTCATTTTTTTCCTGCTCAGTCCTGTGCTGATAATGTTGTACAACTGGCTTTCAGGAAAGGGGTGTGGGGAAGGAGTCCTGGTTTTTAGCCTCTGCCCATTTCCACACTGTAAACAGTTCCACCTTGGCCCATTCTAACTACCAAAGAACACAGGTGGGAAGAGATGCATAGAAGCCCACACCACACAGACAGTATGTGGAGGCAACCTGAGGCAGCAAGCACAGGAAAATGTGATGAAATAATTACAAAGTGATGAGTCTCGAGAATTTACTACCTTTATTTTTAATACAATTTAATAATTGTCTCACAAAGGTCCTGGAAACTTACAAGCCAGCTCCAGCACACACTGTACCTCACCCCACCACGAAAATGTTGCCTACAAGAGAGAATACTCCCAGGGCCTAAGGTTTCTCAGCCTGGGCAAGGGGGTTTACTTCCAGGACCTTGGAACAGATGAGAAAGTAGATGCTGAGACTTCCTACAAGGTAAAATATGAACACAAAACAGCACATGACTGTATAGTGCACATGTGCATTGGTCCTGTTGGACAGCAGCCTTGGCCTTGGAGATTGTGGCGGCAGAATGGTACTAGGGGTCAGACCGGACCTGGGTTCAGCAACCTTGGTACTTGACTTCTGTCTATGAATGAATTCAGAGCCAAGACCCAAACTATAAGAGAACATTTATTTAGAAAATCACAGAGGTAGAAGTAATTTATAGAAGAAATGAGCTCAGGAAATAAGTTATAGAGGCAAAGGAAGGGCCCTTGGATCTTAGAAGTGAGAAAGGTAAAAGGTGATGTGCCTGAGGGGAGGGAGAGAGGCCAGAGAAAGGTCTGGGAGTGCTCCTGGGAGGGAGAGCATCCTGGATCCTCCATCCTAAGGGTTTTAAGGGTGGAGATTTTAGGTGAGGTCCCAGAGGAAGATCTCAATATTCTTCAGCAACTTTCCAGGTGTGTTCTTTCAGAGTCGGGGTCTCCACTGATTGGTCAGTGCCAGCGCAGGGGTCATTGTTCAATGCAGCTGGTCCTGAGGTGAGCCGTGGGGTCGCTTGTCCAGTTGCTGCTTTTCTGGGCCGGGAGCTGAAACACAACTGACGCCTAGATGTTATCTCTAGGGAGGAAAGGTCAGGGGGTCTAAACTGCATGACCAGTGTTATGCTAGGGGAGGAAAGGTCACCCTGGAGGCAAGGTCCAACCCTGCAATTGATTGTCCTTTGCTGAGCACCCAGGGCTGTCTGCCCTGGTGACCTTCTGTTCCTGGCCCATCGTCGTTGCTCTGCTCATGTCTGTCTAACTGCCTACCCCAGAGGAAAGGTCTATAGAGCTTAGTACACTGCCAACACCTAGCCAACATGAATGGCAATGATGAAACATTTATTATAGCTCTTCTCTCCATCCTGTCCTTATTACATATATTTTATATGTCTTTGTTTTTATCTTAGGTACATTCTAGCTACAAGACACTGTGCTATGATGTGACAATTTCTAGTACCTGTGTCAGACATCTGACACTCCTGTTTTCACAGGAGGAAACTGAAGCACAGAGGACAGTAAGCTGGCTGTAAGGAGAGAGGTATGGAAGTGAATGTATGTCTTACATCTTTATGAAACCACTTTGCTTTTCAAAGCCCTTAAGGCATCCTATTTTATCTGCTTACTCATTTATACAGGCACAGAATCATTTGAAAGAGATAAGATACATTGTGACACAACTTGTTTTGCACCCTGCTCGATTCTAGAATTGATATTCAATGGCTCTGGCTTGCACCTACATTAGGTTGTCTTTGAGACAACAGAGGCATCCTGTCTGAGGACTTGCTCAATAGTAGAAGTGTAGGAATGGCATTTTAGTAAAGACTGTGTGGTGCTATGTGGACTATAAACAGGGATTCATTTAAACGTAAGAACAACCTGTGAGTTTGTTGCCTCAATGTAATGACGAGGAAGCAGAGGCTCCTCGAGGTAAGAACCCATTAAACATCACTCGGGCCAGCTTCATGGGCATGTGACTTACGTGGTCCACAGGGCCCAAATCAGAAGGGCCACATGGTTTGATGTTCCCTTGTCAGTCTGACTTTGTGTTGTAAGTGAAGTCCTATGGGAAGATGGAACAATGAAGCATGTGGGTGAACAGAGCAGATGTGTGTAACGTGTGCAGTAAGATTGCCAGAGTTACTTCTGAAGAAAAAGAAAAGGCAATAGTGTTCTCAGAAACACACTTAACCAAGGATTCTTATGGTGTCCTTTTTTATTTCCCTGCTTAGCCATCCACAGGTGCTGAAACGATGACATAGAAGGAGAGTTCCTCCTTCCTTATCAGAGGATGAAGACTGAGTGCTTGTGGAATGTGCGCGTGCATGGGCTTAACTCGAGGCTGGCTCCACTGTTCTGGAGGGACAGAACACACAGGCGTGGCCAGTTACAAAGTCCATATCGAGTGATTTCAGGGAGTCCTCATAGGAGTGTAATGCTCTTATATCTGCACTTAAACCAGCAATGCACAATATAAAGATGAGGGGTGAAATGCATCTCAGCAAAACCTACAATTTTAGAGACAACCATGGCTATGATTATTCAAATCTTATATTTTTTTTTCTTAGGACAACATTGAAAACACCATCACAAGTCAAGAGAGAAAAGAAAGGGAAGGAAGAGTGTTTTGTTTAGTACCATTAAGGGTATTTTTATTCTTGCTTTTAGAACAAGGGGCTGCACTGTAACTCTGCCTGGGATCCCCCAGCCAGTGCTGGGTGCCACACAGGTTGTTGTGGCAGAGTCAGCCTGGAGCCCAGGCCAAGCACAAAGAGCCATTGCTGCCATGTGGTCTGACTCAGCTCCCATTAAACGCAGTGGGGTTCATGCAGTTTCAGAACAACCTTGTCATTATTCTGTTGTTAGCAATTCACACTTGACTATTAATTGATTGTTTATTCCCCTTGGCTTTTTGTTTTGTTTTGTTTTGTTTTGTGTTCTCTTAATCATTTAAGCTGTATTTTCTCCATTCACTGGGCACGTATTCATTGTGTCAGGAACATATAACTCTGTTACCCTATAGCATCTCAGCAAAGCCTACAATTTTAGAGACACCATGGCTTAGTCATTTCTAAGATCCTTAATAAAAACAAATCAGTGGTGAGTTTTATGTGAATTGAAAGATTTTCAGCTTCTTTCTCCAATACTTAACTACTTCTATACCCAGAGGCAGATGTGACCTGTGAAAGGAAGGCCTGGCAGGAAGGAAGAGGGATAGATAACACCAGGCGTGGAAGATAAGCAGGCACTCCCTTTCAAAGAGGGCTTGTTCTGTTGACCACCAGATGTGGACTAGAAGCAGCAGAACAAAACTGTGTGTACTTGAGTCTGAAAGAGGACTCAAAATCAGGACATTTCATCCCACAACCCCTCTGCATCCTCAGGACCCCCGAACCACTGTCTGGGTAAGTTACATCAACCATCAGTCACTTTAGACAATAAGACATTACAGAAGAAGATTGGTGATAGCAAACAAACAAACAATACGAGGACTGCTCCAAGGAAGGGCCAAAAAAATTGCTAGACATGCAGCAACTCCATTTCTTTTGACTATTGTATTGTGTTCTAATAATCACAGGTACAAATGCCACCCTCAAGCCCAGTGCAGATGTGCTGGTTAGCATGTAAAATATTGTCTGTCAGAAAATAACCAAATCACTTACTCTCATTTTACAGAGGAGGAAACTGAAACCTTAGAATAGGGTTAACTTTGTCCTATTTTGTTAGAACAAAAAGTAGAAAAGAATCATAGACCTAAATGTAAAATGCAAAACTATTAAAACTCCTAGAAGATGTCGAGAAAAACTTCTGAGATGTTCTAAATTAAATGGCACCTGCTGGAGAGGAAGAGACAGAGCAGCTAGCCTGTGGGCCAGCTGACCAGAGACCTCACATTCCTGTGTTCTGTTGGAACTTTGTATTAACTTCCAGGTGCTATTTCCATGATTATCTAAAGAGTATGACCAGGAGCCTTGGCTTGTTGCTTGCACAAGGACTGTCCAAACTGTTGCCTACCCCCAATCCACAGGAGCACATGCCCTTCCTTGCAGACTGCACCTGTTTCAGACTAGCCCTGCTTCCCCTTCTCCTACCCCTTCACCTAGAGATAATATAACTTCTTTCGAAACAACTTACAGCGTCTTCTCCCCTACTTGATGTATCACACATCTCTGCACCTCTGGATAGAAACATACTCGTCTTTCCACCTAAACAAGCTGCTTGGGGGCTGGCAGCATGTTCTCGCTAGCAATGTCCTAATAAACCCTTTCTTTTAAAGACTCTCAGCCCTGGAAGTTAAAATTTATGTTTAACAAAGATAACATAGGAAAAAACCTGGATAACTTAGAGTATGTGACGCCTTCTAGATACAACACCAAAAGCATGAGCCATGAAAGAAATAACTGATAAGCTGGACTTCATTAAAACAAAAACTTCTGCTCTCTGAAAGACACTGTCAGGAGAATGAGAAGACAAGCCACAGAGTGGAAGAAAATATTTGCAAAAGAAAGATCTGGTAAAGGACTGTTACAAAAAATGTACAAAGAACTCTTAAAACTCAACAAGAAAAAAAAAACCTTATTGAAAAATGGCCAAAGACCTTAACAGACACCTCATCAAAGGTGATATATGGGCGGCAAATGAGCACATAGAAAGGAGCTCCACATCAGGATATTGCAAATGAAAACAACCAATGAGGCATTACCACACACCTATTAGAATGACGGGAAATTCAGAACAGGGACAGCACCAATGGCGGCCCCTGCTGGTGGGAATGCAATCCTGCAGCCACTTCGGAAAACAGTTTGCCGGTTTCTTACAAAACTAAACATACTATAACCTAGCAGTTACACTACTTAATATTCATCCAAAGGAGTGGAAAACTCATGTCCACACAAAAGCCTGCACACAGATATTTAGAGCAGGTTTATTCATTACTGTAAAAAAGTCCTTCAGTAGATGGGTGCAGAAGTAAACTGGGGTACATCAAGAGATTAAATCAAGAGAATGGAATATTATTCAGTGCTAAACAGAAATGAGCTAGCAAGCCCTGAAAAGATATGGAGGAACCTTAAATGCATATCACTAAGTAAAAGAAGCCAATTCTAAAACATTACATACTGCGTGATTCCAACTCTATGACATTCTGAAAAGGCAAAACTATGGAGACAGTAAAAGATCAGTGGTTGTGGGAGGTTTGGAGGGAGGATGAATAGGTGAGCACAGAGGATGTTTAGGGCAATGAAAATGCTTTCTGCCCCTGCTGGTGGGAATGCAATCCTGCAGCCACTTCGGAAAACAGTTTGCCGGTTTCTTACAAAACTAAACATACTATAACCTAGCAGTTACACTACTTAATATTCATCCAAAGGAGTGGAAAACTCATGTCCACACAAAAGCCTGCACACAGATATTTAGAGCAGGTTTATTCATTACTGTAAAAAAGTCCTTCAGTAGATGGGTGCAGAAGTAAACTGGGGTACATCAAGAGATTAAATCAAGAGAATGGAATATTATTCAGTGCTAAACAGAAATGAGCTAGCAAGCCCTGAAAAGATATGGAGGAACCTTAAATGCATATCACTAAGTAAAAGAAGCCAATTCTAAAACATTACATACTGCGTGATTCCAACTCTATGACATTCTGAAAAGGCAAAACTATGGAGACAGTAAAAGATCAGTGGTTGTGGGAGGTTTGGAGGGAGGATGAATAGGTGAGCACAGAGGATGTTTAGGGCAATGAAAATACTCTGTCTGACACTATAATGATGGATACAGTCATCATACATTTGTCCACACCCAGAGACTATGTAACTCCATGTGAACCCTAAGGTAAACAGGTAGGGAAGTTGTTAGTGGGGGAGGCTGTGCATGTGTGGGGGCAGAGGGTATATGGGAAACCTCTGTACATTTTGCTCAATTTTTCTGTGAACCTAAAACTGCTTTAAAAGTCTTAATTTAGCCCTAACCACTTTGGCTCAGTGGATAGAGCGTCAGCCTGCGGACTCAAGGGTCCCAGGTTTGATTCCAGGCAAGGGCATGTACCTTGGTTGCAGGCACATCCCCAGTAGGTGTGCAGGAGGCAGCTGATCGATGTTTCTCTCTCATCAATGTTTCTAACTATCCCTCTCCCTTCCTCTCCATAAAAAAATCAATAAAATATGTATTTTTTAAAAAAGGTCTTAATTTAAAAAAATTAGTGGGCGGGGGAGGAGAATAATTCACACAAATCCCCACAGTGGAGGGTGTGGAATCCAAGACTTGTCTGCAAGCTCCAGGCCCAGGTCTTTTCTCAGGCTCTCTCTACAGTATACAGAGTGTTCATCTACTGTGCAACTCCACACCACATGGATTTCAGATTAAATGCCCAATTCTGACCTCAGTTACACTGAAAACAAACTTTTCATGGGCCATAACTTTTTAGTATCTGCCATAGTAAACTATCTGTGTACAGTCCCAGAGCAAAGATAACTGTCCCGAAAGCCTCGAGCAGTGCTTCAACAGCGCTTGCTGTTAACCATCACACACCTACCTGTGTCAGAGGAAGAGATGGGAGAATGGAAGCTGAAGCAAAAAGAGGAGAAAATCCAATCTTAGAAAAAATTGCCATCAATCTAGCATCAATGTAGAGTTTGGGGGCTTAAGTGACAATTATAATGAGCCAACTTGCTTCCATTTTTAAGAAGAAAATTTGTCATATCAGAATGTTCCTTTCTTCTATAAATTTCTGCTTCCATGTAATTTATGGCTGAGAATTTGGGAAGAGGGATTGGAGAGGACTTAGTAGTGGTAACCAGAGTATTCACAGTACAAGACAGGTACCCCGGGAAATACACGCAACACGGAGGCGGTCCCAGGGAGGAGCTCCACACTCAATAAAAGGAGCTACCCGGAAGGGCACCTTCCCCAGGTGCAGCCAGTGAGCAGGGGCACTGGCATCTGGACCTTGGCAGCCTCCCTCCAGACAGAGCTTTACTCTTGTACTCGGATAGTCCAGGAAAATCCGAACTTGGACTCCGCTATTAATTTCCTCCAGCAAACAGAAAACATCATTTCATCTTTCCCTCCAGAAGCTCCCAAACAACAACTGCCCTTTGAACTCAGGGGAACTGCACCTGTCCCAGGACGCCTGCAGAGATCGGAGGAGGAGGGCCCCTATCTTTTCTAGGTCAGGGAGGGGAGTGCCTGGCAGTTACAAAGTGCAGACTCCCATCCTCCAGGGCTCTGCATCATGCCTTCAACGCTCCCTCCAAATGAAGATTGGAAGATCTCACTCCTGGTCCTCGGCTCTCTGGGCAAAAGTGGGGTCCTCAAAGTCGTGCATCAGGCCCTTCCAGAACTCGGGGTCGGGGGTGGTGTAAAAATGACTTTGCTTGGTTTTAAGGCCTTCTCATGAACTTGACCGACACTGAGGTGCAGGCCACATTCAGCGATGCGGGGATCCGAGGGCCACAGCCAGAAGGCACCTGACATTGGAGCCTGGGAGACAGATTTTCCTTTATTTACTCATTTGTGAAGATTAGACTCAGGCAGACCTCTGTGTTGAGCCATGTTCCATTGTTACCTGGCCAACCAACACAGGGACCTGGGGTGACAAAATAGCCAGTGAGAGGGTAGTGGTGTGAAAATGACAGTCCCCCAAGTTCAAAGGGAGAGCCAGCTCTGTACAGGTTGTCACCTGGGGTCCCTGTACTCAGCCACTGTTAGGATGAGGAACTCTTTTGACCACCACATAGTGGGTCTTCCCCACCTGCTTTTGGAGGGGAGAGTTGGAGGCATTATGCTTACACCCTGAAGGGTGCTAGTCTTCCCTTCCCAGCGCATCAAGAACAGGCTTTTCTCTACAAAAGAAGAATAAAGACAATCATTTGGGTGTGTAAACTGAACGTTTAATAGTAATTCACCAAGAGGATCTGAAATGTTAAAGTGTCCAATTACTTCAGACATTCATGATATGCAAACAAGGTAAACACAAGATTTCTTGTTAGATCCTTATTTATGACCAGTTTCTAGTAAGTCACCGAATTGTTTACTTAAAAGCTCACTGCCTGAGAGTGAACCTTCAAAGAGTCTAAAACAGTCAATATAAGAGTAAATAAATAAGCAAGCAGAACACCAACCCCATTCCTGCAGGTCCAGGCCAAGTTTGCCCCCTCCCAAAAGCTTGGCATCCATTTGAAACCAATTCCAATATCCGATAATTATGAGCTTTTCTGAAAAGTACAGCATAAATTGGTGGGTTGGTTTTATTGCAGGGTCATGTCTTCCTGGCAGGCACCAGAATTCCAAAGCACAGTAATCGAATTTTCTAACCACATCCAGTTATCAAAAACCTTGTCCAGGACAACAACATAATTAAAAAGTACAGAGAAACCCACTGGCAATGCATGCCTGATTAAGCTGGCATAGCAGGACTCATAAGAACATTTGAAGGGCTTGAGGCATACAGAGATCTTAAGTCATTAAGAAAAATAAAATAATTTTCAAAATGTAATATATTACCTTAAGTACCATCAATCCCGATGCCCTGGGACCCTACTTGGCACAGTAGACTGAGTTTTCTGACCTAAAGAGCTTCCTCTGCCTGGTGTGTGAACCCAGGGACACATGAGAGTCGGTGCTGGTGTAGAGATTACCCACAGACAGGAGAACGCTGGAGTGTCACTGTTGGCAGCACAACTGGGAACAGCCAACACACTAAGTCATTAAAATCCACTCAACCTGAATATGAATGTGACTTAAAATTATTTCCATGGGGGAGAAGAAATCTACACTTAGATTGTCTCTTTACTATCAAGCTCTCCCTGGGATCTTATGCTTATGGAAATAGAGCAATAAAATTGTTTATTCAAATGATATATATATTTGAACTCCGTGTGCTTTTGTTCAATTCCTGCAATGTTCTATTTACCACTGAGAATCACTGAAGGTCCATAACTTCAACCACTGGTAACATTTTTAAAATTTTATTCTACTATTGGTTCAGATCAATGGAAACAGACCCTTTAATTAACTGACTCATCACAGGCATGCCCCTATCTGTAACTCGACCTTTAGGGAGCCCACAAATTTTAAAAGCAAACTCTCTTAGACCACAGCAAGGGAAGCACAGCACTCAGCACTCAAGAGGATGTAAATCCGGGAAGATACTTTGAAAATACTCAAAGTTCCACCTAACTGATGACCCCAAATACAAGCTGACAATTTGTCCTTGGGAGGTGCACCTCAGTCCTGGCAGCTGTCTCCTGCTGGGGACACTGTCAGGAAGTCACAGCCACACAGTAGACACCCACGTTGAAGTCATGACGCCTCCCCTAGGCCTTCAACTAAGGTGCGTGTGAGCTGCCCCACCTGCACCTGTTGGACTGAACTCAGGGTGGAGGCACTGCACTTACTATTCTTCCTAGAGAACTGATATTTTATACTCTCCCAGGTCTAGAAGCACCTTTCCAAATTTTAATATCTATTCATAGATGATTTGTGGGCAGGCAGAAAACAGTGGAGCACAGCAAGGCACTGCTAGGCCATCCCCTGCGGAGAGTCCTTATTATCATATCAGGTGTGGATCATGGATGAAGGTCCAATTGTTGGAATTTGATTCATTTATGAATCCCAAAGTGCTTTTATAAACTCTCCCTGGACTGCACCTACCTAATTCATTTACTAATTACTTGTAAATTACACATATGTCCCTCAGTTCTGAATGTTTTCAGACATAAACAATGATGCCCAACCACATTTGTAATAATTGTGACAATAAATGTGAATTTCAGGGCTTTTTCTGTGAGATTGACAAATGGCATAAGAATTATAAGGCTGAATCATTTAACTTTGACTTGATAGGTTCTATGACTCAAGCACTTAAAGTCACTGAAAGTATGGACAACATCAAGTGAGGACTTACTGTCCTGGCTGTTGGGGAGTCAGAGTTAAACTGTGCAGCCTATTTACCACAGGCGAATTGATATAAAGAAGAGCTAAGTTCCTACAGCATCCCATCAATGTTATAAAAAATCCACGAGGATATCCGAGGACCTCCAAAGTGATTCACTATAATTCTAAAGATGATGTAGGTACAGAATGGTCTGCCTGGTCTTTAGAAAGTCCTGTTTTCAAATGATCGCTACTTAGAGTGAAGCAGGGGTGAGAAAGAAGCAAACAGTCCAACAATGGAGGCGACGCTTTAGTACAGAAGCACACATGTGCGCGTGCGTGCGTGCGTGCGTGCGTGTGTGTGTGTGTGTGTGTGTGTGTATGTACTTGAGGGGGAAGGGAGCTTACTGACAGAGGGGAAAAGAACCAGATTATTCCTTAGATTCAGCCTAATATGGCAGAAAAAAGAAAGGAAAGTGGAGACAATAAGCTGGTGCCCAGTGGAGAGGCTTATGTTTCTCTAAGACTTCCAGACTGTGTCCCATGTGTGCTGGAGGGAGACTGGAGCATCCAAGAAGAGATGTCAGATGACCAAGCTTAGGGCTTGGGAAGATGACTGTCTGCCAATATGGAGGATGGGTGGAGGTGCAGGAGAAGGATAAGAGTAGGTGGAGACATCTATAAAATGAATTTCTAGTGTAAAATGTCCCTCTGGTTTCTAACAATGCAGGGCTTCCCTCCATCTTTTTTGTAAAGAATATGATCAACACGAGCAGCTGAAACCCAGGAAACACACTGCCCTGCAGGAACTGTGAATCTCATCGTCTCCATCAGGGAAGAGACTCTGGATGGGCACAGGAAGCATAAACATATTTTCAAGCCATTTACACAGCACATGGCAAGGGCATGTGAGAACAGCCACGTCTCAGGAGGAGGTAAGAGACACAGCTTCCTTGTCAGGACACAGAAACTGAATCACAAAACTCCCCATGCTGTGGGTGAACTTGAAGTGTGGCTGCAGGCACGCAGCTCCACACCAACTGGTTCCACTGCCATCTGGCTTTGGGTTTCAGCCAATTTCTTCGGCTTTAGGAAAATCCTGAATTTATACAAATAATCTGAGTACATTAGATTGATTTTTAACCCTCACCTGAGGATATGTTTTTATGAGAGAGAAACATCAATCAGTTGCCTTCTATAAATACCCCTACTGGGCATCAAACCCAAAGCCTGGATATGTGCTCTGACCAGGAATAGAACCCAAGGACCCTTCAGTGCATGGGCTGATGCTCTAACCGACTGAGGCACCCAGCCAGGGCAGTATATTGTACCTTTATGAAGCAATCTGTCTGTTATCCTTCTTACTTTTGAAATCACATTTTCATTTTGTATTCTCTTCCTTCCTAGTAAATTTTAAATATTATCCTAACTTTTCTTTATATATCTTTGAACTTTAGTTTCTGGTATAATGGAAATCTCCCTCAAAGTTGATCAGTGCACTCTAAGTACTAGGATACTATCAGCCTAGACTGAGGTTTTAGATTTTTATTTATTCATTATTTCCAAATTGCAATGTAGAATTTCTCTATGAGGACGCAAACTCTAAAGAATATACATGACCTTAATCTTCCATGTCCGGCTGAATTTTTCTACCAGTTAGTTCCTTAAAAACATCTCCTAAGAGAGTCCAACTATATTATGCAAAATATCTCATAGAACTATTATCCACTATCTCATAGTATCTACTTGCAATATTAAAGTATTCTAAATACACAGTGCAGAGGCTAGAAGTTGCCAAATGAAAATAAATTTTATTAGTAAAGGAAATTTCATTTTAAAGTGTATTTTTTCATATAAAAATGTTCAGCTTTATCTTTTTAATAAACTGGAATATATTAAAATATGTCTTCAAGATTTACAGCATAATGTAGCAGCTTTAAAATTTATTTTTGATCCTGTGGTTATAGTGAACTGAAAGGAAGAGCTATAGCATCCAACAATCGGCAAAACTAAGCTCTTGTGTTTAGTTTTCATATACTTCACACAGCATGAAAGTTCCAATGATGAATAAATGTCAAACTTTTCTACTCTAATAGCACAGTTTATATTTCATACCTGGCTAACTCTGCCTGAACTCTTATCTTGTTTAAACCTGAATGTAAGCAGATGACACAAAACTGATCTATTCTGCTAGAAATCGGGATAGCAGTTACCTCTGGAGGAACAGCGACCTAAAAGACTTCTGAGATGCTGGTAATAGTTGTTTCTCGATCTAGCTGGTTACACAGGTATATTCAGTTTATAAAAAATCATCAGACTTTACACTTATAATCGATGCACAGTTATCATTAAAGAATGATCTAACAATTAACTTTCATATATAGCAATCCGCTGGTTTGGAAAGATAGCTGAAGAAAACAAGATACCTAAATAGTTGCCCAAAAACCAAAGTAAAACTGAGCTTAGAGAGAGTGACACTACTTTCTCGCTATGTACATGGACACACCAAGCCCAAGGCTGACACAGACATGTTTAGAGGGAACAAAGAAGAAAATAAGAGTCATGAACTCACTGGTGGAAAAACACACTGGCAGCAGTGGGGGGTGGGAGAGGGAGGGTGAGAACGGCATGCTTCTGTGCACCTCTTTTCTCCTCCCAAACACCCCGGGACATCACTCACAATTGGCTGGAGGACTGGCTGGGAAAGAGGCAACACACAGGCAGTTCTCCTTGACTCCTGTACCAACTCTTCTCATTTAGCAAATCATCCCATGGCCTACTTGATTTGCAGGCTGGGGACAGCACAGTGTGCTGTCAGAAGGTGGTTTGGGGCATTGTTCCTCTACCTTTTGTATTTGAGGTTGATGAAATCTGATATGTGAACATCCATGTCACATAACATAAATACAGTCCTATGAATTAAAAAACCTAACTGGTTTGGCTCAGTGGATAAAGCATCGGCCTGTGGAAAGAAGGGTCCTGGGTTTGATTCCTGGTCATGACATGTGCCGGGTTGTGGGCTCGATCCCCAATGGGGGGCATGCGGGAGGCAGCCAATCAATCATTCTCTCTCATCATTGATTTTTCTCTCTCTCTCTACTTCTCCCTTCCTCTCTGAAATCAACTGTATGTTTAAAAAACTATGTTAAAGCCGAAACCGGTTTGGCTCAGTGGATAGAGTGTCGGCCTGCGACTGAAAGGTCCCAGGTTCGATTCCGGTCAGGAGCATGTACCTGGGTTGCGGGCACTTCCCCAGTGGGGGATGTGTAGGAGGCAGCTGGTCGATGTTTCTCTCTCATCGATGTTTCTAACTCTCTATCTCTCTCCCTTCCTCTCTGTAAAAAAATCAATAAAATATATATAAAAAACTATGTTAAAAAAGAAAAAAACAAAAATAGGCTCCAAAAAACTGTGTTAAAAAAAGAAAACAAAACAAAAATAGGCTCCACACCTGTTCAGTTCAATGATGTCCCTCCTCCAAGCACCTCGAATTCAACAATGCTGAGGTGGGAGTTTCTTTGGTAAACTTGAACATCTATCTCCTAACATTCTACCAAGAGAAGCAATGGAGCCCAGGTCTCAGTTGAGGTTTCCTCCACCCTACAAACCATTAGCACTGAGTGAAGAAAATGCCATCTTGGTATACATAGGTGAGCCAACTTCCAAGGGACTTTTTATGTCATCGCTGAAAAAAGCTGAGCTTACAAACTACACAGGATAAACCAGGGGAACGTTTAAATACAAAATTGCATCATCAGTCCTTGTTTTTAATTCACAATAAAAAAACAATAATAAAGGAAACAAAAACACACATGACCTTCCTCCTGTAATCCTGTTCTATGCTCAACGCCCTCCACACACACGACTTGAATTTTTACTGCCAAGAAAAGAATAGGTAGGCAAATTAATCAATCTAAGTATGCATTGCAGTCCAGCCAGGAATGAATTGTAAAGAATGGCCCTCCTATTGTAAATTGTGCTGCTATGAACATAGGGGTGCATATATTCTTTCTGATTGGTGTTTCTAGTTTCTTGGGATATATTCCTGGAAGTGGGATCACTGGGTCAAGTGGGAGTTCCAATTTTAGTTTTTTGAAAAAACTCCATACTGTTCTCCACAGTGGCTGCACCAGTCTGCACTCCAACCAGCAGTGCATGAGGGTTCCTTTTTCTCCACATCCTCGCCAGCACTTGTCATTTGTTGATTTGTTGATGACAGCTATTCTGACAGGTGTGAGATAGTACCTCATTGTCATTTTGATTGCATCTCTTGGATGATTAGTGACTTTGAGCATGTTTTCATATGTCTCTTGGCCTTCTGTATGTCCTCTTTCAAAAAGTATTTATTTAGGTCCATTGCCCATTTTTTTTTATTGGATTGCTTATCTTCCTTTTGTTAAGTTGTATGAGTTCCCTGTAAATGTTGGAGATTAAATACTTATCAGAGATAACATTGGCAAACATATTCTTCTAAGCAGTGGGCTTTCTTATTGTTTTGTTGATGGTTTCTTTTGCTGTGCAGAAGCTTTTTATTTTGATGTAGTCCCATTTGTTTATTTTCTCTTTAGTTTCCATTGCCCTAGGAGCTGTATTGGTGAAAATATTGCTTCGGCATATGTCTGAGATTTTGCTGCCTTACAATAGCTAAGATTTGGAAACAGCCTAAGTGTCCATCAGCAGAGGAGTAGATTAGAAAACTGTGGCACATCTACACAATGGAATACTATGCTGTTGTAAAAAGGAACTCCTACCATTTGCAACAGCATGGATGGACCTGGAGAGCATTATACTAAGCAAAATAAGTCAGACAGAGAAAGATAAATATCACATGATCGCACTCATTTGTGGAATATAATGAACAACATAAACTGAGGAACAAAAACAGAGACAGAGAAGCATCCATCAGACCATCAAACCTCAGAGGGAAGGCAGGGGAGGGTGGGGGGAAGAGGGAGATAGCAACCAAAGGACATGTATGCATGCATATAAGCATTACCAATGGATACAGACACTAGGGGAAGTGAGGGCACGAGCGGGGGTGGCATGGGGGGGCAATGGGGGGATAAGAACACATACATAATACCTTTAATCAGTAAAGAAAAAAAAAAACCAAAGAATGGCCCTCCTACCAAGCTGACCGTTCTGGGTAGAGCAGGCACCTGGGACAGCGCCCTCTGCTGCCTGCTACAAGGATTGCACAGGGCATTTAGGGGGACTGCTGTGCATAGCCTGGACTGGTAATTCCCAGACCAAATTTTCTGGTCACTATGCAGGGTCAGTTTACACATTTCTGCACTCAAAACTCACCTCTCATCTTTAGTATGGTATGATAAGTTTAAAATAGGTTTAATTCGGGCACCTGGGAGGCAGGGACCTCGGGGAGGAGATCTAGGGTAAGGTGAGTTTAGTTTTGCCAGTAAAACATGCACATCATGCTCTGGTCATATGCACAGAATTCCATTTTATAACTGGGTTATAACTAGGCCATTTAGGAACAGCAAAGGTTACTGGGTCTAGGATTCTTCTGACTACCCCTTAAGAGGCACATTATTTAATACAATCAAAAGCTTCTCTTTTGCACACTTCTGCTTTTACAGCTAATACTATGCTCACCAGTCATAAAAATATTGAAAAAAATCCCCACACAAACCAAAAAGATTCATTCTGCTATTTCTGCATATATGTCAAGCAGTGATATGGGGTGTATAACTGGGGTATGACTATAATACAGTATGATATGTTTTAACTAAGTGGTGGAAGGTGTAGAGTGAAGCAAGTATGCTTTTGGATTAACTTATGGAAGCAATCACATTGTTTTTAAGCTGCAGTTTATAGACATTTTTCTACTCCTATCTAGACAATTTCTGAAACTCTCCTACCTCAAGTAATGATGTAATTTATTTAATGGCATCTCTGAATAGTATTATAAAGCACCAAGTACTGAGTCAGGCCAATCACTTAACTAGTTCAATTCTTCTAGCTACTAATTTTGAACATAGGGCCGGAGAATACAGTTTTTAACTATTCTGTGACTCAAAGAGGGAAACCACACTTTGTAAAATAGAAATTATATAACTATGCACACATTATGTACATATACACACACATAAATAAAGTAAAACATGTTGCATTTGTCAGCTTCCCATTTAGTCATAAATTACTCAATAAATTCCTTGGGAATTAGAGGGTATAGTGCTTTTTTAAAATAAAACTCTGGAGCTTATTGTCTTAATTCTTTTATCTAAAGACTAAAGTGATCTGAGGACTATAATTCAGGGCAACTTCAAATAGTAACGTGTTCTCCAGGAGAGATACTGAGTCACCTACACTATTTGGTCAACTTTAGTTGGACCTGAAACACCTGGGAAGACTTGACCTCTTTCCAGTCCAATGAATAGCTAACTAATATATAGCACTCAGTCATTCTGCAAACTACCAAAGGTACCCTGAGAATGCTGCTGTTATAAAGAACATTAATAGTCCTGCCAACGTGCCTCAGTGGTTGAGTGTCCACCCATGAACCAAGAGTTCAGGGGTTTGATTACTGGTCTGGGAATATGCCCAGATTGCAGGCTCCATCCCCAGTAGGGGGCGTGCAAGAGGCAGCCGATCAATGTTTCTCTCTCATTGATGTTTCTATCTATCCTTCTCCCTTCCTTTTACTCTAAAATCAATAAAAACATTTTAAGAGAATATTAACAAATACACACACACATACATAAATGTGTTTTCCTATATCTATCCCATTTATATTAAATTAAGGGTAAAGTGTAAACCTGAAACATCTTTGATATCTTCTCACAAACCACCTAGAAAATGGAACATACAATGATCTCAGAGATGACATAGGAAACACAAAGTTCTCTCAGTCAGAGGCCAGTGTTCTGGTCCTGACTTTGTTACAAGAGAATCCCAACAATTAAGTATCCTAATTCAAGTTCGTACTACTAAGTAAAAACATATTAGAGCATATTCCTCCTGTATCTGTGTGTGTGTATGTGCGTGCGTGTGTTTATATGTGTAAAAGAGAGATAGAGAACAAGAGAGAGCAAGAGAACGCACATGCTCTTTTTAAAGATAGTTCTCTTTTTCATATTGGGATTTCTCATGGGATATAGTGTTTCTGATTTTAAAATATAATTTACTCAGCAAGATCCCTCTTCTAATCGTAGAACCAAATTAATTCATGCACCTATACTTTCATATTGTAAGTGGGTTAACTGTATCATTTAGAAAACAAATCCTGTTATTAACTGTACTTTTTTCTACCCATTTGTGGTCAGAGGTACAAGTTTTCAGCATATAATAATAGACTTATGTTTCCGAAAAATCATCACTATATTTTCAAGGAAACTACTTTTCAAATGTATTTCTAAATACTGAAAGCTACTGGATATCTAACACATTTAATCTTTCCCAAATTTAATTCAAAGCTAAATAATTTTGAAAACCACAGCAATCACCAACATGGAAGCATTTTTACTTGAAAAATTTGTATAATTTGGGCATGGAAACCAATTGTTTTAAATTTAATAAAGCATTTTCTTCTCAGGCTCAAACACTAGGAGCAACCTAGAATAGAACTTAACATGTGAATTATAAACTTGTGAAAACAGAGACTTATAGTCAAGATATTCAGGGTTTTTCTTCACAGCATATTCCCTAATGATTTAGCCATTGTATTTCTAAATGTCCCAAGAGACTACTTTCTGAACTTGCTCTCTTCGTCAACCCAACACCTCAAAGTACGAGGATAATTTTCTCAAGTCTTAGCTTAAATTTTTCCTTGGAAATTTTACTTGCTCTGACAACCCTTCCTATGAGCCTGAATTTCATCTAATACTGACTGCCTGGATAATCCAAACTTCAGGGGCCATTTGTAAGCTGCTGCTGAAGCCTCTTTCAGCTTCCAGCTTCTAGTAGATACATGGGCTTTTTGTCTGTACGGCCCTGTGCCAGCCCCTTTCATCCTGTGCAATCTTCAAAATCTAGCCATGGTTTGGACAAGAGAAAGCTCACAGTCCCAACTATTCTCTGGCCCTCTCAAAAGGACAGGAGGAGTCATTCCCCTTCTCTGTAGAGTCAATCTCAGTCTAACAGCATGGACTTGGGAGACACAAAAACCCAGGTCCAATTCCCAGCTCTGCCACTTTCTCACCAGGAGACTTGGAGGAAGGCACTTCCCCTTCCTGAGGCTGTCTCCTCACCTGTAAAATGGGGGTGATAATATGTACTAGGGCTGTGGCTAAGATGTACGTACTTTGATAAGTATGCTGAGCAAATGGTAGGGTGTGGCACATAGGAAGTTCAAATCAGTGGCTGTGTTGTTCTGTGAATTACTATTCTCCCCTGTGCTATATGGTGTTTGAAGGGCTGTCCAACATGCTTACTAAATGTTCTCTTTTGAGCATAGAAATTAGCTTTGCAGTATGCCAGAATATATAATTATCAATTTCATGGAATCCCAGCACCAGAAGACACCTTGGAGTCTATTTAATCTGAGTCTTGATCTTACAGCCCTGAAGCTCTGGTGAGGACCAGACTTCCAAGTGGGTCCCTGAAGGGCCACACTCCCTGGGACTCAGGTCTGAGGGCCCCGGAGCTTTCCTGGATGCTTTCTCTGTGAGAATGTTCACTGCAAAACTGCAAACCCAACCTTCACACCCTCCTAGCTTGTTAGAGCCGATGTCTGCCTTGAATTCCAAATTCTCCCCTAGAACAGACCACAACGGGAGGCAGAAGTCAGGGGACCACAGAGAAGTTCTGTGCAAACAAAACTCCCCAAGAATGAGCAGCATTCCTCTGATGTCATTTCCACCCACACAGCACTTCCTTCCCGTAGCAGGTGGCACTTGGTGTAGTGCGATAGCCCAGATCCTGCAGGTGGCTACTGCTGGGACCCAGCCTTTACCAAGAATCAAAGCCTTCTGACTGCCCAGTTCCCACCTCACACCCTTAAAAGTATGGCTGCCATTTACCCACAGGCTAGGTGGGTTCCAAGCATTTTGAATTGCAGCTACTCCCCATCAATGTTTTTTGGGGGTAGCACTTGGAATTTTAGATCAGGATGGGATTTAGTAAGGGGCATACTTAATAATGTTTACAAACAAATCTGTAAAAAATAGGAAGGAGGGCTTTCAGAAAATGGCAGGTATATTAAATTGAAAGTCTGATGTTTATTTGCTAACAGGAGCTGGTGATCTACACCACAAGCTGTCTTTGGCCTTGGAATCAACTGAATAACATTAACAATTTCTGTGTGAATGTGCAGCTGCACTTTCCAGGTTCCAGAATTAGTACCTGAGTCTGTGTAATTATTTCCCTTACAGTCAGTTGTGAATATCATCCTACACTTCTTTTTTAAGGAGCAGCTTTCAGGGCTTAAACACTCAAAACTTAACATACACCTACCACGAGGACACTAGCTTTTGCTTAGATGTTAAGCAAATCAAATAAAGTACAATTACATTTAAGATCATATAACAGAAGATCCAGGAGGGGAAAACAAGCATATTTAAAGAAAAGATGCATACTAGTACTCTAAACAAAAGAGACTATCATCATGTGTAAGATATTTTTTGTTCAAAAATATCAAGAATGAGACATCAAATCTGCAAATTAATTGAAAACGTCTCAAAGGACACATATCTGCAAGTTTTGGAAAGAAACCCATCAGTTGTTTACCTAGGCAGAAGGTGCAAAAACCTAGGAATGAGTTTGCTGTTTTAGAGAAGACTTAGCACTTGAGAAATGCTTGGATAAATTCTAGACCAAGGGTATAAAATTTCAGTTACAATATACAGTTTATCAGAGACGCACACACTTAAAATCATCTTAGAAAGAGGAGAAACTGGGCGGGGGGGCGGGGGGGGCGAGGACAAAACACAAAAACTCCAGAAGCAAGAATCTACAGGAATTCCTCAGCAACCACTTCCTGATTTAACTAATCTCTCTGGCTGGCCACAAATCCTTCCCTAGACCCAACTTAAGTATTCACCTTAGAGGAAACCTTTTCAGTCTTCATTATCCTCATCAGAAACCAAGCAGAGTTGACTGCTCTTCTCTGCATAATAAGTCCATTCACATATTTTCAAATATTAAATCATGCTGGCCTTGAATCCTCCACTCTAAATATACTCATTTCTTTATCATGTCTTCCTACCATGTGCACTACATAATAAACTCACCAGTGCTGGTCTGCACTCTGAACTCTGTCTCCACCTCCTCCCTGGGCGCAGAGCTCCGCTAGGAGTGGAAGCTTCTATTGCACCAAGCAAAGGTGAAATGCTACAATATTATTAACCACAATAAAAGCTGAATCAAGAATTCAACATGTTTAAGTGCCTTTTTAAAACTTAACCGTAAAATTCAAGGCACCTATTATTTTAGGCTTTTCTCCATTTTGATCACAGCATCCATATACCATAGTCAACTGTATTTCTAATGCATTAGTAGGAAATGCAAACCTTCAAGTGTAAACATTTTTGTTTCTGGTCATAGAAAATAGGGAAAGGAGAATGGGTAAAAAGAGGTTCAAGGTCACATATTCTTTTTCCTTTAAAAGATGTGTTAACCCTAAGTTCACAACAGGATGACACACAGCATTTTAATTTATTGAAATTCTTCACTAGTCAAATTTTATTTCAAAATGGCAAAATAAGTTGGCTAAATTTTCAAAAAATTTTAAGTATCAAGTAACTCGCACGAGGCTTTTTAAACCTGCAGAAAGTACTTAACACAGCAAGCATGTGAGTCCAGCAACGCTGCCCTGGCCAGCAGAGTCCACGAGCTGAGGCCCCGCGTGCTCCTTTCCAGGTTAGAATGTCAACCGCTCGGAAAACAAAGATTTCGACCAAATATAGTTTGCACTCGCCCAGTTTTGGGTATTACTAGGAAAATAAACTCACAAAAATCCAGCCAGGCACCGACTTTTCTCCCACAGTGTTTCTAGGAATGCAAAACAGCTTTGGGACTTCAGTTGACCAAATGGACAGGGTTCGTGAAGACACCTGGGAGGCGATCACAAGCCTCCCCGGATTCCTGGAAAGCAAGGCTTCTCCAAGCAGAGCTGCTGGCTCTGGAAGGCAGCGCTTGCTGGAGCCACGACTCTAACTTCACTCGGTTCCCAGGCTCTGTCAAATCGGAACGCGGTGGAGGTTCCATTTCGTACCCAAAGAAAGCATTGACCACCCTCTCTCTACACGGAGCAAAAGTACAATTCAATGGCAGGGTTCTCCGTGCATACAAAAAAATGAGCACTATATCTGCAAGGTTCCTTCTGTCCCTAAACACTTAAAGCTAACAGAAAACTAGAATCAGTAGAACGCACTTTAAGCTTTAAGAAGTGCAGTTTCGCAAGGGGGTAGGGTCTAGTAAGACAATTAAAAACCTAGATTCCTTTCCAGAGCCAAAATAAAATAAAAGATCACCATGACTGAGCCACAGGGGCATAACTACCCCTTCCCAAAGCGCAAGCCCTCCATTTCGCTCACCCTCTCAAGAATTCCGTTTCTCCCCCCAAATTACCCTCAACGTCGCCCCCTCCTCCCTCCCCAAACAAAAAGGTCAGGCTCCTCATCGCCCAGACTGACTGCGTACAGAGCCGCGCACTGGCTGTGGCGACATCGAGGAGACGTCCGCCCATAGCGCGACCCCTGCGCGCTCCCTCACCAGCCTTCTCCGGACACAGCGGTGCTACGCGCTCCCCGGCG
>NW_006287324.1:1224184-1229482 GCF_000327345.1 Myotis davidii | reverse complement strand
AGCTCTCCTCTGGCAGAGTGATGGCAGACTTGGGCTGCGGGGGGCTGCGCGGCTGCCTAAAAAGGCATGCCTCTCCCCAGCCAGCCGCCGCCTCCCTCAGCCCCGGTTTCCCCAAAGGTTACCTGTAGGGGCTCCGCCTGGCACCGCGCCTGGCATCCAGCGTGCACTCGGGTCCCAGAAGGCGGCAGGGATGCAGGAATGTGACGGACCTTGGGTGGCGTGGAGGCGAGTCCGGGCGCCTGGCCCCACGGAAGTGAGGCTTTGTGTACCTTGCTCAACACACTCACCCGCAGCCCCCAAAGCCGGGCTACCTGCGCACGAGACAGCGCCCGCGAGCCGACCGGGTGGGGCACAGAGGAGCGCAGCATCCTCCCAGAGCCGCGGCTTCCCTTTGTTCTTGCTCCGCAAGCTCTGCGCTGCCCGCTGGCCCTCTGTCTTGTGAGCGTCTCCGAGGGACTTAAGAGCCTTCACCTTCCAATTGGGAAGGGCCTCCTGCCGAGTCCAGTGGAAAAAAATCCTCAGAGGCCCCCACCTGTCCAACTCTGGGTCCAGAGGGACAGAAAAGTTCTCGGGGTGGTGGAGAACCAGCTGTGGGCCAGGTAGCTGGAGCTGGCGGGCGCAGCCCCAGGTAGCCGCAGAAGGGTGTGTATCTGCTAGAGTGTGCAATGTCCATTTGTCCCTGCGGCTCTCAGCTCTTGCTATTCCCAGGCGGCCCCAGCTGGTCCTGGGACCTGAGACCCTCCGCCCTTTGTTTGCTAGTAAACACGCTCCTTTTAAGTTTAATGCGATTCCCCGCGTGTGCTAAGGTGGCGGTGGGACTTGTTCCTTACTTCAGTGGTCGTCTTAGGGACACAGCTATTCAGGTTTGGGGGGAGCACCTAGGTCTGGAGCAAGGTTGATTTAAGTAGTGCCCATCTCAGAGGAACAAGAAGTTACCCTCGCCCTAACTGGTTTGGCTCACTGGATAGAGCATCGGCCTGCGGACTGAAGGGTCCCAGCTTCGATTCTGGTCAAGGGCATGTACTTTGGTTGTGGGCACATCCCCAGTAGGGAGTGTGCAGGAGGCAGCTGATAATGTTTCTAACTCTCTATTCCTTGCTCTTTCATCGATGTTTCTAACTCTCTATTGCTCTCCCTTCCTCTCTGTAAAAAAAAAAAAAAAAAAAAAAATTAAAAAATACTAAAAATAAAAAAGAAGTTACCCTTGTTCTGACCCTCCCTCCTCCCTCCCCGAGGCTAACATTTTGGAGCCGCAAACCCTTCACTAGATCTACTATTTTGAAATTGGTATTTAAGTTCATTTAACTAATTGAGGCTTTTTAGAAGAAAACAATTAACTGGATACCGAATTCATTAGGTATGTGAGTGTCTACTATGTGCTGGAAAACCTGGGTTCAACAGTAGTTATGTGAAAGGATTCAGAACACACCTCTCCAGCATGTTACACTTTGGTAGGTGAATTACTTTGAGCTGAAGGCAATGCAGATCCTTTGAAATCATGAGAAAAAAATTTCCTCTCCCTTAAAGAATTGAAACTGGGGACCTTGTCCAAAATAAGAGTTATCACCAGAAAAACTTTTTATGGCTATCCACAGGGGAGGGCAAACTTCTGATTTCTGAGCATCTGCTCTTCTTATCACCCTGCAAACAACCTTCCTTCTCTCTGAAGCCCCGAAGTGCCTTACTGCATCCTTAGCTCCGAATGCCTGATGTATATACCTCATTTTCCCTTTCTGTCTGGGGTCTCTGACTCTCTTATATATGTGAGGTTCCCATATTATGCATGTAATTAAATGAAATTCTTTCCCTTGTTAGTCTGTCTTATGTAGATTTAATTGCTAGACCAACATCAGAGGGGTTCAACTAAATCTGACCCAGTAAATTCACTGCACTCAATTACATGTGGACCAGAAACACTTCCTCAATGTTTCCCCAATTCTGTTAACCGCTTCTGACACATAGAATTCTGCAGAACTGCAGGAAGGGACAATGTGTCATATGGATTTAAAAAAATAACAGCTGTATTCCAGAAATGTAAAATATGTTCGGTAGCTAAAAGTAAGTTTTTAACAAAAGTGACATGATAAGAGTCCCAGGGCTGGGGGGGGGGGGGGGTTGTCCAGGAAGGAAGAAATGTCTAAACCTGGAGATAATTTTTATGAGTTTATTTGAGCCAAACTGACAATTGCCTGAAAGAAAAATCTCAAGGGATTGAGAAAATACTCCAGAGAATGGCAATTGGACACCTTATTTTATACATCAGAGTCAAAGGAGAAGATGTAAGGATTACATGAAATCCATTGGTGGTGGATTGGGGGGTGGGAGAAAGCAAAGCAGGAAATCTCTGAGATTGGATAAAAAGTAAAATGATAGACACATACTTTTACATCGGTGAGTACAGGATAGTTAACATTTATAGCACACAGAGATGGTATGGGGGAACAAGATAGCAGTGAGGGGTTCTGTGGTCTGTGCTCTGGTGGGAGACGGTGACCTGAGGGGTCTGGAATAAGGGGAGCTCTATGACATTCCAAAGGTATGTTATCATAGATGCAAAAAGACAACAGACCGGCTCCAACTATTGACAAAGATTGACCTTTGTCAAATAGGTATGGCTAGGACATGACTACCCAGCAGGTCTGGCTTTTAGTTAGGAAGTTTTAATTTCAGACCATCCTCTGGTTACTTCAGGCTCTGAATTTGTAAGGCTTGCCATGCGGGCCTCCCCTGAGCTTGTCGGGAGTATGTGGCCCCTTTTCATCCACAGGAAAATTCATCCCCTTATTAGCTGAGGGGCTCTGAGCATAAATAGTACTATAGTTACGGTTCATCTTAAGAAGTAGAGGGCACCTGTTAAAGGCCTCTTCCCTAGTGCCTGGAATGTGATACTTAATAAATTGTAGTAATTAATAAACAATAGTAGCTATTGTTAAAACATTTTGTGAAACAGAAAAATAATTTTTACATATTTCTTATAGTACATTTGTATTTTATACACTTTCTGTTCTTTTTGCATAGATGTTGCAAAAGTTGATTTCATGACAACCTTAAAGAAATTTTAATGAGAAATTAAATGAGTGGCAAAAAAAATTAACTTTATGCTTATAAAAAATTACCACCTGAAGGAAAGTATGCAAATCATTGCTGTAAAATTTTAAGGGGATTTAGTTTATTATTTACGGTTGGGGTAGCAAATAAAGTGGGACTGAACTGACTTAATCTCTTGCTTCCTAAAGAAATCAGAGAACTGGTTGATATGCATAAAGCTATCACCTGATGATTGTTTCTGGCAAAGTGCAATGCTAAATAAAATATTTGACATCTTTAACTGCTTAGAGGCACTCCAAATAGCAGCATGTTATTTAATTTTTTTATGAGTCTATAGATTTGTGAAAATCTCATGGCTCTTCTGGCACTTTCCTTAAACAAAACAAGCAGAATAAATGTATTCCCACTAATAGAAAGCATCAAAATGTGGTTGCAGTCATCCATTTGTTCATAATAAGCTGAAATTCCTTTTCTGTTTTTTTTTTAATATATCTTATTGATTTTTTACAGAGAAGAAGGGGGAGGGACAGAGAGTTAGAAACATTGATGAGAGAGAAACATTGATCAGCTACCTCTTGCACACCCGCTACTGGGGATGTGCCATAACCAAGGTACATGCCCTTGACAGGAATGGAACCTGGGACCCTTCTGTCTGCAGGCCAATGCTCTATCCAATGAGCTAAACCAGTTAGGGCCCCTTTTCTGTTTTAAAACTGGGTTCCTGCCCTGTCCTTTCTCATGTCCAGCATTGAGCAATAGGTTGTCTCACAGAGAACAGTCTTTCCAATTTCAGGAATTTAGCATTGGTATGCAGTCAAATCAAGAAGCTCAGTGAGTCTTCTAGCTGAGAAGTATTGGGGTAGGGAGGGAATGAAGAGAAACATTTTTTTAACTGCACCATGTTGAATCTGGGGTATTTGTTTTCACTTAACTACTGTTTATAGAAAATATTTATCTCCTCTTGATTATATCTTTCAACTCTCACAATAAATCCATAGTTTATTTTACAGATGGGGAAACCGAAGCCAACAGGTATACTTAGTACCATTTTCTCTACGCATAATGTCTTCTGGTTCTGTTTACCTGAGATTATCATTCTGCAAATGAAATTAGCACCTCATGGAGGAAAATCACTTATAGATGTGTTCTTCCTAATTAATCAGTGAAACACATTTGTATGAGGTCAGTATAAAAAGTAAATTTTGATGCACCCTTATTTTGAACCCATTATTCAATGCTAAGAGCAGGAAAAAATGTGTGTTTCCTAGTCAACACATAGATTTTGTTTTTTGAAATGTTAATAAGGAAACAGACTACTATCAAAAAGCAACAACCTTAGATATTTGGATGTATGGAGAGGCCAGAATCCTAATTGAGACACCCCATCTCCCTTTTTTCCTTCAATATTTTCAGATGGAGAGAAAAAATCTGCTTAGCATCAGATTTAATAAAGATGCCATTTCAGCCTCTGATACAGAAGAGAGGACAGTGAGAGGCAATCAGCTGCTGTTATGTAACCAGACAACCCAGGGGTCCATGCTGCTTGTCACTACTTCAGCCTATTAAGCAGAGATGTGGTTGAATTATATATGAGTGTTTATTCCTATAATGCCAGCAGTATGGGAGAGCAGCAGGTCATCAACTAAAACCTGCTCTGCCTCTTCCCATAAGCCAGCTGCTTATATTGGGTAGAAGGACAAAGATTACCTGGGAAAGAAGGAATTTCAGGTATGGAAAGAAGGCATGGGATAATCATTGCAAGTTACAAGTCATGTGGGCTGGAGGAGGGTCTCAGGGGGCTGGCACCCCGGGACCAGGTTACTGGTAATAGGGATTGGGGGTTGTAAAGAGCAGGAACCTCCGGGACTAGATTAGTTCTGCCACGAGGCTGTAAATCTTTCCATAATGATAGGCAGTTTTCAGGACAGGACGATGGACTGCATTCTGAAGTTAGCTCCCATGCCCCGGGGTGTACATCTCTCAGTGAGGTTAAAATGTGCTTTCTTTAATCAGAACAGAATGATCATGGTTAACAGAGCATGATTAACATCCTACCTAATAATAGAGAAACATGGTAATTAACCATAACTTCGCTACCCTTCCCATTGGCTAATCAGCGAGATATGCAAATTAACTGCCAGCCAAGATGGTGGCCGGCAGCCAGGCAGCTGAAGCGAACATGAACATGAGGCTTGCTTACTCCAGTGATGGAGGAGGTCAACGTTCCCGGCCTGCTGCAGCTCAGCTCTG
>NW_006287324.1:1222274-1223422 GCF_000327345.1 Myotis davidii | reverse complement strand
AAAAATTTGTGTGCCCCGGGCCTCTAGTTTCTTATAATTGTGGCTGGTCCCCAATATTCTATTTCTTCCCCTAACATTTAGGCTTGCTGAAATCCAAATCCAGTCTTGCCCCTGGGCCCTGGGCCCATCAAGGAGACAGGAGACAGAGCTGCCTCAGGGCAGGGGCAGGGATCCAGCCCAGTTTCTGGATTGTCAGCCAGCACCTTCCAGACATCACAGGATAAAAACATGTCAGAGTGTAAAAGAAAATTTCCTCTCCTTAGCTCTTCCTTGTAGTCCATAATCTAATGTTAAGGGTAAGATGGAAGCCATAGAGATCTGGGATTAGTTCTGACCTTGTCACTTTAGCGAATTTACTTACCAAGTAAGTTCATTTTATAGTTGCCTCCAAAAGTCTGAGCTCACATCACAAGCTTACAAACAACCACAAGGGCACAGCACTTCACAGTTCATATAAAGGCTTTCCTGTCGTTAGCTCATTGGATTTTCCCAACTATGAATCACCATCTGAAGGTTTGAGGAGGTGAATGCCATAGACAGGTGACCCTGTCACTTCTTAATTGTGCACGGTATTAATGCTAATATTTTAAGGCTTATGTTCTAAATCCTTTATAAGTATTAACTCAACCCTCACAACAAGGGATTTTTTTACCCTTTTTGATTTTGAAATAATTTCAGACTTGCAGAAAAATTGGATAAATAACACCTTCTCCCAGATTCCCCAAACATTGACACTTTACTGTGTTTGCTTTACCATTCCTTTACCTTCCATTTATAATTTTTCCTGAATTGTTGGAGAATAAATGGCATAGGTCATGTCCTTTTATCCCTAAATACTTTATTATATTTTCCTAAGAAAAGGAACATTCTCTTACATAATCAGAATAAAACTATCACAATTAGGAAAATAACAATGATTATACTCTTATTTAAAATCTGAGACATTATTTAAATTTCACCAGTTGTTCCTTTACAGCACATAACATTATATATCCTATCTAATAAAAGAGAAACATGGTAATTGGCATACGACCGCTACCCTTCCCATTGGCTAATCAGGGAGATATGCAAATTAACTGCCAGCCAAGATGGTGGCTGGCAGCCAGGCAGCTTGAAACTAACATGAGGCTTGCTTGCTTCAGTGACGG
>NW_006287324.1:1219482-1221491 GCF_000327345.1 Myotis davidii | reverse complement strand
GTGACTGAGGGTGGCATCGCAACCTCCCAATCTGCCCTGCTCTGTGCATGACAGGGGGCGGCACCCCAACTCCCCAATCGGCCCTGCTCTGAGCCCGACCAGGGGATGCACCTAGGGATTGGGCCTGCCCTCTGCCACCCGGGAGCAGGCCTAAGCCAGCAGGTCGTTATCTCCCGAGGGGTCCCAGACTGTGAGAGGGCACAGGCCGGGCTGAGGGACCCCTCCTTCCCCCCGAGTGCACAAATTTTTGTGTACCAGGCCTCTAGTATATATATAAAAACCCAGCGAACTGAACAGCAGAACAACCAGAATGACCAGAATGACCAGAATGACCGGTGGCTATGACTTGCACTGTGCAACCAACCAGCCTGATCCAGGCTCTGATCGCCCAACTCCCCGCACCCCCACCCCGGCAGAACCCCAACCTCGATCAGCCCCCAACACCCCGATCGGGGGTGGGGCCATCTGGCCAATCACCCATGGTCCTCCCTCTGGCTGGCCTGGCCCAGTGGGCCCCTATCAGGGCAGGCTGGCCAGATCCCACCCATGCACGAATTCGTGTACCGGGCTTCTAGTAATAAGTAATACGGCCCAGATGCAATCCCGGGTCATCTGCTGTGTTTAGTTGCCATACTTCTTTGGTCTCTAATCTGCATCAGCTCCTTAGAGCTTCTTTAACCTTCACATTTCTGCTGAGTTCAGACTATTTACTTTTATAAATGCCCACAATTTGTGCTTATTTCTCATGATTAAATTCAGATTAGATTCAGGTTATGCTTTTTTTCTATGTTCTTTTAGCCAGGAATATCACTGCATTATGTCATCTCAAAGGAATGTATTATGTTAATTTTTTTTCAATGCTGAGGGACTTATCTTTTATTTCTTGGTTAAGGTGGTATCTGCCAGTAGCTCCATAATGAAGTGAATATTTCTTCCTTTATAATTAAAAAGTAACTTGTGTGGAGATATTTTGAAACCATGTAAATATTCTGCTTCTCCACAGACTCTTGCTCACTAGTTTTAGCCTCTGTGCTTCACCCCTCTGGACTTTCTAGTTCCTTTATTACTTCACACTGTGTGGCTGGTACTGTATCATAAGAAAGAGCCTTTTCTCTCCCCCCATTATTGATTTTTATGCAAGTGTTTTTGTCACCCATTTTCTAAAGAAGAGGAAACAGCAAGTCCCAGAGAAAAAAATAGCAGTTGTCCTGTATCCCAGGTCTAGTCCCTGTGAGTAACTAGGGCAAGACAATAACTCAGAATCTGATTCCTCATCTGTAAGATGAGAGTAACCATCCATGTCCTTGGGCTGCTCAGAGGATTAAATGAGAGAGTGAATTCAAGGTGCCTCCAATCGAACATACAGTCATTGGCCACATAATGACATTTCAGTTAGTGCAGACACATGTAGGAAAGTGGTCCCACAGGTTATAATGCAGCTGAATTCCTATCACTAAGAGACACTGTAGCTGTCTAATGTAGTGCAAGTCATTACTTCATATCTGTGCTGACACTGGTTAAACAAACCCACTGCGCTGCCAGTCGTGTGAAAGTACAGCACATAGCACTTGATAATGATGATAACGACTGTTCCTGGTGTATGTTTACTGTACTCTACATTTTATCATAATGTAAAGTGACTTTTCTTATTAAAAAAAACAAAAAACTAGAGGCCCGCTGCACAAAAATTTGTGCACTCGGTGGGGGTGGGGGGGTGTCCCTCAGCCTGGCCTGTGCCCTCTTGCAGTCTGGGATCCTTCGGGGGATGACCACTTGCTGGCTTAGGCCCGCTCCCCGGGGGATTGGGCTTAAGATGGCAATCAGACATCCCTCTGGCAACCCAGCAGCCCTCGGGGGATGTCCACTTGCCAGCGGGGAGCAGGCCTAAACTACAGTCAGACATCCTTAGTGCTGCTGAGGAGGCAGGAGAGCCTCCCACCACCACCGCTGTACTAGCAGCAATCAGCCTGGCTTGTGGCTGAGCAGAACTCTTCCCATGTGAGAGCTCC
>NW_006287324.1:1218323-1219352 GCF_000327345.1 Myotis davidii | reverse complement strand
AGGCTGGCGGGTGACTAAAGGTCCCAAGCTCTCCTTTTTTTCTTTTCTTTTTATTCTGGGATTTATTTACCTTCTATGGCTGTCACTGGAACTGAGAACTGGCTTTGGCTCTTAGGCTCGGCTCCAGCTCTGAGAGCTCAGCTGCTGAAAGCAGGTACCTGGGTTTGTTTGGCTTCTATAATTGAAACACTGTTGCAACTCTAGCTTTGAGGCCCAGCTGTCTGAAAGCATGTTTCTGGGGTTTGTTTAGCTTCTATAATTGTAACATTGTTTCTTAGAGTGCAGCTCAGAGCTGGGCAGTGGCAGGTGAGGAACCTTGGCTTCCTCCATCACGGGAGCAAGCAAGCCTCATGTTTGCTTCAGCTCCCTGGCTGCTGGCTGCCATCATGGTTGGCAGTTAATTTGCATATTGCCCTGATTAGCTAATGGGAAGCGTGTCAGAGGTATGGTTAAGTACCATGTTTGTATATCTTATCTAATAAAAAAGAAATATGAAAATTGACCATAACCTGACACCCTTCCCATTGGCTGATCAGCAAGATATGCAAATTAACTGCCAACAAAGATGGTGGCCGGCAGCCAGGCAGCGGAAGTGAACAGGAGGATTGCTTGCTCCAGTGACGGAGGAAGCCAAGGTTCCCCACCTGCTGCTGCTGGGCTCTGAACTTGCAGTCTAAGAAACAATGCTGCAATTATAGAAGCTCAACAAACCCATGCTTTCAGACAGCTGGCCGAGCTGGAAGTGCAACAGTGTTTCAATTATAGAAGCCAAACAAACCCAGGTACCTGCTTTTCAGCAGCCGAGGTCTCAGAGCTGGAGCTGAGCCTCAGAGCTAAAGCTGGCTCTCAGTTCCAGTGACAGCCATAGAAGGTAAATAAATCCCAGAATAAAAAGAAAAAAGAAAAAAAGGAGAGGTTGGAGCTTCAGTCACCTGACAGCCTGAAAATGGCTCTCAGCCCCTCACCCAGACTGGCCAGGCACCCCAGTGGGGACCCCCACCCTGAAGGGGGTGTGATCAGCTGCAACCA
>NW_006287324.1:1215774-1217804 GCF_000327345.1 Myotis davidii | reverse complement strand
GGTTTTTGTGTGGCAGGGGGCGGAGCCACAACCTCCCTATCTGCCCTGCTCTGTTCATGACAGGGGACGGCGCCCCAACCCCCTAATCGGCCCTACTCTGTGCCTAATAGGGGGAAGCTCCCCAACCCCCTGATCGGCCCTGCTCTGTGTGTGTGACAGGGTGCGGGGCCCCAACCCCCCCATGGACCCTGCTCTGTGTGTGATTGGGTGGAGCTGCAACATCCCCATCGGCCTTGCCCTGAGTGTGATGGGGAGAGGGCCCCAAACCCTTGATTGCACTGCTCTGTGGGTGACAGGGGGTGGCGCCCCAACTCCCTGATCCACCCTACTGTGTGTGTGACAGGGGGTGGTGCCCAAACTCCCCTATCAGCCCTACTCTGTGCATGACAGGGGGTGCACACCCCCTGATCGGCTCTGCTCTGTATGTGACAAGGGGTGATGCTGCAACCTCCCCATTGACCCTGCCTTAGTGTGACAGGGGGTGGCGCCCCAACCCGCAATTGGCCCTACCCTGAGCGTGACTGAGGGTGGCATCACAACCTCCTGATCTGCCCTGCTCTGTGCATGACAGGGGGCGGTGCCCCAATTCCCCAATCGGCCCTGCTCTGAGCCCGACAAGAGGCTGCACGTAGGACCATCATCCCCTCATCCAGGCTGGCCAGGCACCCAAGCGGGACTCCCACCCTGATCCAGGACACCCTTCAGAGAAAACCAGCCAGCCCCCACCCGTGTACTAGGCCTCTATCCTATATAGTAAAAGGGTAATATGCCTCCCAGCACAGGGATCAGTGGAGCCACGAGGCCTCCTGAACCTGAGATCAGCAGAGCTGCCAGGCCTCACACTCTGGGATCAGCGGAGCTGCGAGGCCTCCTGGCACCGGGATCTGCAGAGCCTCCCTCTGCCTGATTGGGTCTGCCCTCTGCCACCCGGGAGCAGGCCTAAGCCAGCAGGTTGTTATCTCCCGAGGGGTCCCAGACTGTGAGAGGGCACAAGTGGGACTGAGGGACACTCCCCCTGCCAGTGCACAAATTTTTGTGCACCGGGCCTCTAGTTATGCGATAGGATTAGTCTGCTCTACAGCAGTATGCTGACAGCAGCCTCATACATCTTTTGTTTACTGTGTGCCTCGATTGTGTCATTTTCTCTTGTGCTCGATTTAATCTTGTGTTCTATTGTACAGTAGAGTGCTGTGCCAGCTTGTAGCCCAGGCGCAATAGGCTGTACCTTGTGGCCTAGGTGTGTGGTAGACTGCTCCATGTAGATCTGTGATGTTTCCACCACAACAAAATCACTTAAGGACACATTTCTCAGGTAGTTTTCCATTGTAAAGTGGCACATAACTACTGTAACTGTTCAAGAAACAATACCTGTTATTAAAAGGATGGGACTATGCCCATCCTATCTAATAAAAGAGAAACATGGTAATTAGCACACAACTGCTACCCTTCCCACTGGCTAATCAGGGCAATATGCAAATTAACTTCCAGCCAAGAAGGCGGCCAGCAGCCAGGCAGCTTGAAACTAATATGAGGCTTGCTTGCTTTAGTGACGGAGGACTCCAATGTTCCCCGCTTGCCGCTGCCGGCCTCTTAACTGCAACTCTAAGCAACTATGTTACAAATACAGAAGCTAAACAAAACCCCAGAAACCTGCTTTAGTCTGCCAGACTTCAGGCAGCATCGCAACATTGTTTCAAATACAGAAGGTAAACAAAGGCCAGAAACCTGCTTTCAACAGTGGAGGCCTAAGAGCTGGAGCCAAGACTCAAAGCTAAAGCTGACACAGAATAAAAAAGAAAAAAAGGAGCTGTTGGGAGCTTCAGTCACCCCCAGCCTGAAAACAGCCCTCCGCCCCTCACCCAGACTGGCCAGGCACCCCAGTGAGGACCCCCACCATGAAGGGTGTGTGACCAGCTGCAAACAGCCATCATCCCCTCACCCAGGCTGGTCAGGCACACCAGTGGGACCCCCACCCTAAAGGGGCTGTGGCCAGCCTGCAAACAGACATCAGACCCCCACCAAGGCTGGCC
>NW_006287324.1:1207855-1215391 GCF_000327345.1 Myotis davidii | reverse complement strand
ACTAGGTCTGGCATCGCAACCTCCCAATCTGTTCTTTTCTGTGTGTGACAGGGGGCGGTGCCCCAACCCCCAAACGGTCTTACCCTGATCGTGACTGAGGGTGGCATCACAACCTCCCAATCTACCCTGCTCTGTGCATGACAGGGGGCGGCGCCCCAACTTCCCAATCGGCCCTGCTCTGAGCCCGACCAGGGGCTGCACCTGGGGATTGGGCCTGCCCTCTGCCACCTGGGAGCAGGCCTAAGCCAACAGGTCATTATCTCCCAAGGGGTCCCAGACTGCAAGAGGGCACAGGCTGGGCTGAGGGACCCCTCCTTCCCCCCGAGTGCACAAATTTTTGTGCACTGGGTCTCTAGTTTATAGATAAGAAAGTATAGTTATCGAGGGAAGAGAGGTCTATAAGACTACTTGCTTCTGAGGATCCTTCTGACCCTGAATTGATCCCTTCACCAACTATTTGTTGAGTGCCAGCACTCTGTGAGGCTCATTTCTAGGATCTGAAGGCATAGAAGTAAATAGCAGAAAAGGTCCTTGTTCTTACTACCTTCTATTTTTTTCCAGGTGAGTCTGAATAGACAAACCAACAACACAACCAGACCAAATGTCACAATAAAACTGACCCACGACCTGCAGAAAACAGGCCAGGAAGCCCAGCTGCAGTCTCTGTACTGTGGGCCCCACTTCCAACTTAAGAGCATGCATAGAAAGCCAAATACAGTCCCTGACCAATCACCAAGGATGCCCCATTTGTAGTTAGCCCATGGCTATGGGCTGAATTCTGTCCCTAAATATTCATATTTTGAAATCCTAACCCTGTCTGTACCTCAGAATATGACTCTTTGGAGTTAGGGCTTTTCAAGGGGTGGCTTGGTTAAAATGAAGTCATTAGAGTGGCTCTAGTTCAATCTGACTTTGTCCCTCTATGAAGATGAGATTAGGACCCAGAGAGACAGAAGGAATACTCTCGCAGAGAAAGAGCATGAAGACATAGCCAGCAGATGGCCATTGCAAACCAGGGAGTGAGGCTTCAGGAGGCTCCCACCCTGCCAGCACCTTCATCTGACTCTTCCAGGCTCCAGGGCTGTGAGACAATACATTTCTACCTCCCAATCTGGGGTACTTTGTTATGGAAGCCCTGGTAAACGCATACACCCACCTATAGCTTCCCCTGGCCAACAGTCTCTAGTGAGGATGCACCCAAACCTTCCCTTTGTTACACCACAAAACTTTCCCATTACGCTGCCTGCTTTGGTCTCTACCAAGTGCAAGTGATGGTGACTGACTTCCTTGCTTTAGCCAACTCTGAATAAATAGCCTTTTGAGTTCTCCTTTGGGTGCTCTGTGTTTATTTCCACGCACAGAGAGGGCAGGCCTATCAGAAAGCTGCCGGGAGGACACTTGATTCCATGCCCTTCCTTGGGAGGATTTGAATACACACTGAAGACTAGAGAAGGCATTTCCTCTTAGAAATAGACCTACAAGAACAAACAGCCCCTTTGTGATATTTCTTTGATTATTGTTTCAAAGACCTGTCGTGAACAAGCTAGCAACATAGTTAATTAATACTTACCTCAACTGCTGGGTATTCTTCCCATTGATTAGCTCTGCGGTTTGTTATACATCTCTCACAAAACCTTTTTTTTTTCATCTCTCACAAAACCTTAACCATTTTGAGTTGAAAACACCATGCCATTTCAGAAGTCAAAATCCTATAGCAATTTAAATTGTTTTCAGTCAGTGGTAGAAATGGTAGAAAATAGCGTTGGTTGTATAAATGCATGGATAATAATGGCACACACATGAGACATCAGAAGCATGAATACAAGGTGAAAACTGTGAACTAAATTTTTAAGACCTACTCATTGATGTTTTAAAAGAAATACTAGGTTATCTGATATTTCTCTTGTTCAGCTCAAGTTATTCTCCCAAACAAATTTACATATTTCTAGGTCCCATCTCATGCAGTTTACATTTAATACATGCCCCAGAAGAGAATCCTTACATGATTGGGATTGATTATAAGTTACATGTGAAATAGCACAATTTAGATAGCCATAAATTTCTCAATTTAAAATTCAACAAAAACAAACAAACAAAATTGCCAAGGAAAGCTGCATTATATTACATGAAAGAAAAAGTTTTTACATTCCTGCCTGGTGCCTGCCCTCTGCCTCCTCCAGCTCATTTCTTCTCCTCCTTCACATTTCAGCTTAAATCACATTTTCTCAGAAAAGAGCTTACTGCTAACCCAGATGTGTTAAGTCCTTTTAAAATATAACTTCATGGCACTGAGTGCTTTCCTTTTGTTGCCCTTAACAAAACTGTAATTACATCCAACAATTTATTGAGTGTCTTCTGGATGCCCAGACCTGGTCTAGGTGCCGGGAAACACAGGGGAAAGGTAATCAAAGAATCTCGGGCCCCATGGGGCATACAGACAATAAGCAAATAAATACATAATTATATAGTGTGCTAGGCAATAAAAAGAGCAACAGAGAAAAGCAAAATGGGGAAGGCGGAGAAGCGGGGAGATAGGCTGGTCAGAGAAAGCCTCACTAAGGAGGTAATGAAGCAAAACCCACTGGAGCCTCAGGACAGGAGGGAGCAGCAGGTAGCCAGGGTTGTAGATGAGATTCATTTATTAAATAGCACAGGAAGTACATACTTTTAAAGTATAATGATATGCTTTCTGTGGCACTCTTTACCCTGCTTGGACCAATAAAGCAAGGACGTCATGTCATCTGCTGTGTTCCCCATCTAAATATTTGCTAGGTGGATCCCTAATGACCATGCTAACTGTCTTCACCTTCACTTTTCAGCTTGGCACAGTGTGGCTTTTCCCTGACTGTGCTGTCCTCTTGCTTCTAAAATCGGGTCCTTTCCCTCAACTCATCCCTTCCCGGAGGCTTTCCTCAGGGGCGGGCTCTAAGACTTCAGCACCCATCCTCAGCACCAGCAGCACTTACAGATGATGTTCCCCAGCAGGAGGCACTCACCGACCTCTGCCCCAGGCCAATCCATGCAGGCACCTGCCTGCTGGCACCTAAAACTCCTCAGCCCCACAGAGAAACTCATTATCCTTGCCCTGGTTAGCTCAGGCTGCCCTAACACAAATGCAGAGACTGGGGGACTTAACAAAAGAAATTTAGTCTTCACAGTTCTGGAGGCTGGAAGTCTAAGATCAAGTGCTGGGAGATCCAGTTCCTGATAAGGACTCTTCCTGGCTCCCAGACAGTGGCCTTGCTGTGTCCTCACAGGTGGAGTGAGGAAGAGGACACTGACTAATGACCTCTACACCCAATTACCTCCAAATGGGCAGCCACCAAACACCATCACACGGTGGGATTAGGACTTCAACATATGGATGTTGGGGAAACACAAACATTCAGTGCCTAACAATCACTCCCCCCACATAAGTCTACTTCTCCCCTAGGAAGCCCCATCTATGCTTTTAATGGGCAGTGATCATGGTTCTGAAAGAAGATGGGTAATAAATGTAACCTTTGTGGCATTTCTCCTGCTTGAATGTATTTACCAAGGGGCATAGATCTGACTTAGTAAAGCTCAACTTAAAAAGAAAATCTGAAAATTGTCTGGAATGAACAAGTATAGGCCTCTCAAACTCTAAAAGCAGCAATATTTTAGGCCTTCGGTACTCAATATGGTTTAGCATTGGCAGAAAAATAAAACAGTGATGCCTTCCAGCAGTAGTGTTACATGTTAACTGGAGCATGGGCTAACACTGAGCTTTAATTTATTCTTCTCACCTAACACTAGTGGAAAGAATTTCAAACTCAAATTGTAATAGAGCTTGGCTAAAAGCATCACCTTCTATCTGGTTACCCAACCTAGGAAGCTGTAAATCAAACAAGATACATACATGTCTGATCCCTAACAGATAATTAAATTCCTTAACTCCTATATTTGCACTATCTCTTAAACATATTTTTTTTCACTCTGGCAGGTGCTGCTTAGTGGTTAGAGCATTTTCCTGTACCCTGAAGGGTCTCAGATTCGATTCCTAGTCAAGTTCCATCCCCTATCCTGGTCAGGATGCATGTGGGAGGCAACCAATTCATAACGCTCTATCCACTGAGTCAAACCGGTTCTGGCGGATCAGATTCTTATTATCTCTCACCAAAACTGTTATACAGTCTGGCTTTTCTACCTCTAATTTCTACATAATTCAAGTCATCCTTCATGGCCACCATATTGTGTTCCTAAAATCCATACATGCATACATAAATTCAGGGTGGGGCAAAAGCAGGTTTACAGTTGTGAGTACGCAAAACAGTTTATTCTTTATTTATTTTTATTTTTTAAATTTTGTTTTATTGCTTAAAATATTACAAAGAGCAGAGTTTATTCTTGTATCATTATTTATTAATTATTGCATTGTTTTCCATATGATCAACTGTGAACCTGCTTTTGCCCTACCCTGTATGGTACAATATTAGAAGGCAACCAATTCATATGTCTCTCTCATATAGATGTTTCTCTCTCTCTCTCTCTCTCTCTCTCTCTCTCTCACTCTCCCCCTCTCTCTTTCTCCTTTCCACTCTCTTAAAAAAGATGGAAAAAATATCATTGGGTGAGGATTACCAAAAAAATATATATATTTCTTTTCACTTCTATCACTTTGGATCAGATTGAAAGAGCAGAGTTTATTCTTGTATCATTATTTATTAATTGTATTATTTTCCATGAGAACAACTGTAAAACTTACTTGTACATACATACATATTTCCCTAAATCTGTATTTATTTATGCACTTGTTTGCATATATAACATATATTATTCATATATGTAAATAAATGCAAATATATATGTTTATCTCTATGCACAGATATATCTACAAATCATATAAACATGTCTATATACAGATTTGCCAGTCTGCCTTCCCCTCTTTAAAATTGTCTTTGGCTCTTTAATACCTTCAGAATAAAAGCTAAACTCTTAAATTGGTGTTTAAAGTGTTCATTTGCTAGTTCAAACCTCATTTTCCAGCCTCATTTTTTGCAAAAAATATGCAAATTTTTTTCATATTGAAAAAAATTACCAAATTCATTATTTCTTTAAAGAATATTATTTCTTTACCTTTCTTCTTTCTTTAATTAGATCCATGGCTCTCACACAGTGTGTAGTGGGCCCAGATGCCACAGCGAGCTCACTGAGGAGCTTCGGGACATTTTAAATTGCTTAGGGGCAACACTGTGGGATAGTGCAGTCTGACAGTTGCAATATTAGCTTGTGCCATGTTGTTATTGACGATATCATATCTCTTTCAAACTGTGTTTCTGACAGTTGTCAGATTAAAAGTGTCATGTGAAGCCCGGCTGGTGTCGCTCAGCGGTTGAGCGTCAACCTATGAACCAGGAGGTCATGGTCCATTCCGGGTCAGGGCACATGCCTGGGTTGCGGGGCTTGATCCCCAGTGTGGGGTGTGCAGGAGGCAGACAATCAATGACCTTCTCTCTCCTCATTCATGTTTCTATCTCTCTGTCTCTCTCTCTTCCTCTCTGAAATCAATTAAAAAAAAAAAGTGCCATGTGAAAATAGTCTAACCAGCAATGAGGACAGCTGTGTTTGATCTGATTCCAAGTTTGAGAAGTTGTGAGTGTTCTCTTGGCACATACACTATTAAATAACTTTGGGTACTTAAGAATGATGCAAAAGTATTGTTCCTTCAATTTGTATGTATTGCTTTTAAAATAGCTACACTTGATTCTTGTTATTTGTAGTAGTCATGATCTAGAACAGTGGTTTTCAACCTGTGGGTCGCGACCCCTTTGGGGATTGAACAACCCTTTCACAGGGGTCGCCTAAGACCATCGGAAAACACATATATAATTACATATTGTTTTTGTGATTAATCACTATGCTTTAATTATGTTCAATTTGTAACAATGAAAATACATCCTGCATATCAGATATTTACATTACGATTCATAACAGTAGCAAAATTACAGTTATGAAGTAGCAATGAAAATAATTTTATGGTTGGGGGTCACCGCAACATGAGGAACTGTATTAAAGGGTCGTGGCATTAGGAAGGTTGAAAACCACTGCTCTAGAATGTTCCCTGCAACAGTGAATTAGCAAATACAGAATCATTGCTCCCAGTGAAAATACTGAATTGGATTCTGCAAGCTCCTGATCACAGCATTTTAATCCATTGACTAAGTCACAATCTTGTTCTACTAGTGTTTCTGCTTATGGGCATCTTACTTACTGTGGACACATTAGTATTGAGCTCCCAGCCAGCAGCACGGTAACACGCTTGGAGGAGGCAGACCTGACACACGTGTTTTCTTCTGTGCTCAGGAACAGACAGCATTGCATCACCTGCTCAAGGTGTTCCAGTGAAATCACACGCCAAAAGCACAAAAATGTAAGAAATATGGTGCTTAATAGACCACAAAAAGACATTTGTTTACAGTATGAGAGTTGAAACAAAGAAGAAAGAATGTCCCCTTTTTTTAACCTCAACTGGAAACATGTGTGTCACAGGAGTCAACATTTTGATCACTGTGTATCTGAAAATGACCACGTCGGTGCCATCAGCATTGCTTCTGGGGGCTACAAATACATTGTAGCACATAGAATTCCAAAATTTGGAATCCAGGAAGGATGAGGATGGGCTGCATCAAGCTATTAGAATATATATACTGTTAAAGTTATTTAAGCCCAATTAATTAATAGGAGGAACCAAACTATTACATTTATTTTAACCTTTGAGGCCCTTGAAAAATGTCTGAGACACTGAGGACAGAGTAAACTAAAATTTGAGCACCTCTGGCTTCTACTCTTCTTTCCTCCCTAAGTTATTGGCATCTTAGTGTTCTTTCCTAACCTTCTTGTCTCCAGTTCGCATGAGCCACTTCCTTTTTTGGGTCCTGCATCCTAAGTGTCAGGTGATTCCGTAATGCCACTTATCACAGTACAAACTTCTATCATGAGATGGGAAACTCTGAAATTCAGGGGAGTATTTTATTCTTTGCCCCCCCTACCCCCCCAGACCACAGTATTGTAGTTCCACCAATAGTAACAACTACAATTTTGCCAGCTCTTTTTTCTAGCTTTCCATTGCTAACCATTCTAAATCGTCTCAGTCTTTCACATTTTATTTCCGGGATCCCTAGATTTGGAGGGATGGAGGAAGGGGTAGGATCTAATTTGGGTTAAAAAAAAAAAACTTTTTTTTCTGTGCGTCAGTAATTTCTGAGTACAGTGTTATCCGCATCTCAAGCACTGGGTGCCGCTGTGGGTTCTGGGGCTGGCACCACAGCTGAGGCACTGCTCATTGCTGCTTCACTCCAGCAGCATCTTAACTTACCTATGGACTTCTTCCTTCTCCCCAAACTGTGCCTTTGCTATGGAATAGGACAGCACATTGAGGTCTCTCTACCCTTGGGGTAGAAAATTTCTCTGCACTGTATGAAAAGAAGTTCATCCAAAGACATTATTAAGAGAATGAAAGTACTATAACGCACAGAGACAACACTTACAAATCAAAAAATAAACAAGAGAATCAAA
>NW_006287324.1:1196303-1207814 GCF_000327345.1 Myotis davidii | reverse complement strand
GAGTGTATGAGTGTATACAAATGACCAATACATCTGAAAAGGTGTTTGACCTCTCCAATTAGGGAAATGCAAGTTAATCTGTAATTATTCTCTATATTAGCATAACTAAAATTTAATACAAGACTGAAAATATCAAAAATAAATGATTTTTATAGCAGTATTATTTCTATTACCCCAATCTGGAAGCATTCCAAAGTTCTTCAACCATACTAATGTAATTATATTAGCATAAGAGTACTAATTATAAATTAATATATATGAAATTTATTAATTAAATTTTATAAGCATAATAATAACATAAATAGTTCAGACACAAAAGAACACCTGTTATATAAGGATTGCTGTACCATTTGACATGCCCACCAGCAATGGATAAGTGATCAGTTTCTCCACATGCTCACCAGCATTTTATTTTAGTTGCTTTAAATGTGTGGGGATATCACATCCTGGGCTTAAATAGCACTTTCATAATGGTTAATGATGTTGAGCAACTTTTTGCATGCTTACTTGCCATCTATATATCTCTCCATGTCCTCAGATGTTTTTTAATCAGACTGTTTATGTTTTCAATGTTGATATTTGAAAGTTCTTTATTTAGTTTAGATTTGAATCCTTTGTCATACATGTGATTGCAAATATTACCTTGCCTTTTTATCATCTTGACATGGTCTTTCACAAAGCAAAAGTTTCAAATTTTGATTTACTTGGCTTTGCCATATTTTTCTTTATGGATCATGCTTTAATGTCATATCTTAAAACTCTTTACTGAGACATAGGACCTAAAGATTTTATCCTTTGTTTTTTAAAAAGTTTAGTAATTTTCCCTAGCTGGTTTGGCTCGGTGGATAGAGTGCCGGGCTGTGGACTGAAGGGTCCTGGGTTTGATTCTGATCAAGGGCACATGCCTGGATTTCAGGCTCAATAGCCAGTAGGGGGTGTGCAGGAGTCAGCCAATCAATGATTCTCTCTCATCATTGATGTTTCTATCTCTCCACTTCCTCTCTGAAATAAAAAAAAATATTTTTTAAAAAAGTTTAATAATTTTATGCTTTACATTTAAATCTACTTTAATTTTTAAATAAAGATCGAGTTTCATGTTTTTGCCTGTTTTATCCGATTACTCCAGCACAATTTGTTGAAAAGTCTACCCTTCCTCTATAGAATTGTTTTTACACTTTTGTCAAATATTAGTTGGTCATAATTGTATGGGACTATTTCTGGGTTTTCTGGACTAATCTGAACCGTTGATCTATCTATCTTTACCATTCCCAATATCACACCGTTTTGATTACTGTAGCTAGGTAAGTCTTAAAATTGGGTCGAGTAATTCCTCCAACTTTAGTCTTCATTTTCAGAATTATTTCAGTTAATCTATTTCTGTTACCTTTCCATATAAGATTTTAAAGTAATTTTGTTTATCTCAAAAATTCTTCCTGAAATTTTGATAGAATTTTGTTGAACTTGTACACCAATTTGAAGGAAATTGCCTTCTTTACTATGTCGAGATTTCCATGAATCTATAAATTTAGTATATGGGGATTTCTTTACATTTTCTTTTGATTTCTTCCCTCAGCATTTTGTTGTTTTTCTAGGACAGTTTTTTTTGTTAAGTTTATTTCTAAAAATTTTATTTTTAAATATCATGTTTTCATTTTTTCAATCCTATGTGTGCATTGCTAGTATGGAAAGATATAGTAGATTTTTGGATGTTGATCTTGTCTATGCTATTGTATGTATTCAGTGCTATAAACTTCTCTCTTTCTACTGCTTTAGCTGCATGTCATGAATTTTGATAAGTTGTATATTTATTATCATTCAATTCAATGTATTTATTTTTTTAGACTTTGGCTAAAGGTATATTTAGAAGTATTTTGGTTATTTTCTACATTGTGATAATATCTTTGTTATATTTCTGTCATTGTTATCTAGCTTGATTCCATTATGGTCATATAACATGATTTTAATAATTTTAAATTATTTGCTGTTGGCTTTATGGTCCAAGATATGATCCATCTTGGTACTTAGTAGTTGGGTACTTGAAAATAATGTTTTCTGCTATTGTGAGGTGAAGTGTTCTATAAATGTCAATTAGATTCTGTTAATTAATAAATAGTTGAATTCTTCCAAATCCTTTTTGACTTTCTGTTTAGTGGTTTCTCAATTCCAGAGAGGTGTTGAAGTTTCCAGTGATAATTGTGTATTTGACTGCTTCTGCTTTCAAATTTTGCAGCTTTTTTATTTGGTTCACACACATTTAGGATTATTATGTCTTCTTCATGGGTTGACTTTTTTACTATTATGTGATGTTCCTCTCTGTCTCTGATAATATTATTTGCTCTTAAAGCTGCTTTATTTGAGATTAATATAGCCACTGATGCTTTCTTTTAGTTAATGTTTGCAGGGCATATACTCTTTCATCAATTTGCTTTCAAACTATGTATACCACTAGAGGCCCAGTGCATGAAAATTTGTGCACTTGAGTGGTCCCTCAGCCCGGCCTGCACCCTCTCACAGTCCACAGCTCCCTGGGGGATCAAGCTGAAGTTGGCAGTCAGACATAACCTCTGGCACCCCGGGAGTCCTCAGGAGACATCCTTAGTACTGCTGCAGAGGCAGGAGAGGCTCCCGCCATCTCTGTTGCACTTGCCAGCCTTGAGTCTGACTTCTGGCTGAGCGGCGCTCCCCATGTGGAAGCACACTGACCATTAGGGTGCAGCTCCTGCTTTGAGTGTCTGTCCCCTGGTGGTCAGTGCATGTCATAGCTACTGGTTGTTCCTGGTTGTTCCACCATTAGGGTCAATTTGCATATTACCCTTTTATTATACAGGATTATAGTTGAAGTAAGTTTCTTGTAGACAATCTCTGACTTTTAATTGGTACATTTAGTCTATTTACATTTAATGTAATTATTGAAATGTGAAGACTTAAGTCTGCGATTTTCTGTTTTGTTTTCTGTTTATTATCTCTGGTTTTTATTTCTGTTTCTCTTTTCTTAATTTTTTATTACTAACACTTTTTTAGAATTTTATTTTCACTTGTATATCTTGTTTTTGAGTATATCTCATTTATAACTTACTCAGTGATTACTTTAGCTATTACATTGAAGGTACATACCTGTCAAATTCTACTAGTATTGATATTTCATCAGTGTAAATTAAGTATAGACATCTTATTTTCCCTTTATATCCATATATATTTCCTGCATTTACAATTACCTTAAAAATTTTTTTTTACATAGTGAAACACCATATTAGACATTGTTACAAGTTTTGCTCCCACTAGAAAATATAATTTAGAAGATGTAAGGAAAGAAATTCTATTGTATTTATTCATATATTTGATTTTACATTTTCTTTTGTCCATCCTGATGCTCCAAGACTTCTTTTTTTACAAATTATTTTCTTTCTCTTTAGAGAACTTCTGTTAACCATTTTTTTTTTAGGGTAGATCTGTTGGTGATAAATTCTTTTAATGTTACGTCATCTGAAAATATCTGGATTTCCCCTTCTTTCCTGAAGGACATTTTCACCAGAAATTGAATTATGGATTGACAGCTATTTTTTCTTTATGCACTTGAAAAATGTTGTCTGGCTTCCTTTGACCACCATAATTTCTGGTCAGAAATTTTGTTATTTGGATTGTTTTCTCCTTTGTTGGTAATGTATCATTTCACTCTGGCTGCTTTTGATATTTTTCTTTGTGCTTACTTTTCAAAAGTTTTCCTATAATGTGTCTTAGCAAGGATATCTTTGGTTTTATTCCATTTGAAGATTTATCACTTTTGATCTGAAGGGTTATACTTTTTGCCAAGTTTAGGAAATATTCAGTTGCTATTTCTTTGAATATTTTTTTCATTCCTATCCTCTTACGGATCTCCTTCTGGAATTCTGATGACATAAATGTTAGATCTTTTGTTATAATCCCATGTGTTTGAGATGCTATTCAATTTTTTAGCGTATTTTCTTTCTCTGTTGTGCAGATTTGGTAATTTTTATTATTGTATCTTCATGTTCACCAATGCTTTCTTCTTTCTTCTCCATTTGGCTGTTGATCCCATCATTGAGCTTTTTATCTTGGCTATTATAGTTTGTAGTTTTAAACTTTTAATTTGGTTCTCTTTATATTTTCTACATCTTTTCTGAGATTTTCTACCTTTTAAAAAATATTTTTTATTGATTTCAGAGAGGAAAGGAGGAGAAAGATAGAAACAATGATAGAGAGAATCATTGATCAGCTACCTCCTGCATGCCCTCTCACTGGGGATTGAGCCTGCAACTGGGCATGTGCCTTTGACTGAAATTGAACCTGGGACCTGCCAGTCTGTAGGCTGATGCTCTATCGACTGAGCAAAACTGGCTAGGGCTGAGATTTTCTATTTTTTACATTTATTTCTTTCCATATTTGGACATTAAATATTTTTTTAAAATATATTTTATTGATTTTTTACAGAGAGGAAGAGAGAGAGATAGTTAGAAACATCGATGATTAGAGAAACATCGATCAGCTGCCTCCTGCACATCTCCCACTGGGGATGTGCCCGCAACCCAAGTACATGCCCTTGACCGGAATCGAACCTGGGACCTTTCAGTCTGCAGGCCGACGCTCTATCCACTGAGCCAAACTGGTTTCGGCGACATTAAATATTTTTATGATAGCTGCTTTAATGCCTTGTCAGATCATTCTAACATCTGTGTAACCTTGGTGTCGATGTCTGTTGAGAAATTTTTTATGTTTCATCTGACAAGTGATTTTTTAAATTGAAATCTGGATATTATAAGATTCAGGAACTGATTTAAATTTAGTAGGGCTCATCTGACACCACTCCAGTGAGGGATAAAGGGTGTCAGATAGTAATGAAAGTCGGGCTCTTCATTTGGCCTCTTTTGGGACAGGACAGGATTCCTTGATATTACTGGGCAGGGGTGGGAGTTAGATACCCCACAAGGCACCTGCTAATACCACCTTGATACCCTGACATACTTTTCTTTATTTGGTGTATTAAAAATGATAGATCTAAAAGTATTTCTCTGTCAACAATCAAATCACAAGCCCAAAGAAAACTATGTATTTAGACAGGACTATTTTGGCTGATCTTTCCTTTAGAAGATAACACTCCTGACAGAGAAAACCTTTGTGCGTGGAAGGCCAGCTGTCAATTAGTCAGAGGAAAGATAACTTTGCTAATTTTTTTCTTTCGTTTCCCCATAAGCAGACTTTGAAACAAGTGCAACTTTGGAGATGAGCTCAGGAAACATCTGTAGGAGAGGAAGTGGAGAAAAAAGGCCTGTAAGTAATTAGATAAAATAAGGAGTGCATTGTGAAGCAAATAACCAGTGTGGTCACTCAGAGTTCAATCCTTTTGGAGTTCTATGTACTCCAGCATCAGACACACAGCTGGGGGTGTGATGGAGCCAGTGTTTTATGCATTAGTTCCTATAAGTCTCTGTTTAAGGGCTGCCTGGGGGACGCGGACAGTGGGAAGAGGTGTTAATTTTTTGATGCTGACTAAGAGGACTCCCAGCTACCAGAGAATGTTCCCAGGCACAGAAATGAAATGATGGCAGTTGGAAGTCAGCTTGGTGCACTACCAAGGCCAGATCTGATGGACTATCGACAGAGCACCAATAGCATTAGCAAAACCAACCACTAAGCAGGTACTTAGGAAGTACCTATCATGTTTTGGTGCCCAATCTAAAATACCTAGATGAAAAAATTTCCCCTTAAATGGAGCTCTTTCTTCAAGATATTTGCTTCTCCTCTCTGTTTTGTTTCAGCATCCTCACTGCCCTTTTTGATCTTTCCCTATTCAATCTTCTTCAAGAGCAGTCCCCATTGCTCTTAGGCAACACCATGCCTCATCTTTCTAAGAGAACACCAAGGAAATCTACAATGTGATGACAGCAATTGGTTGTGCTACCATTCCAGACTGAGTTACTTTATAAGAAGGGAACAAATGAGCGTCTAATAGGCAATTTTAGGCATCTAAGCCTCTGAGTAGCTGCCTGTTGTGGGGTATGAGGGGAATCCAGGTTTGCTTTTCTCTGGCTTTGATAACACACAACTGCAAAAGAGTCGCCACCTACGCTGTTCTGGAGCCAGCCCACATTTGGCTTTGGTTTAAGCACAAACAGCACCTCTCTGAAGATTTGATTTGGCAAGTGATCCATGTGGATGAGTAAGTTAACACTAGGACCTGGTGCTTAATGTAGGTGCCTGGGTGGCAGAGGTCTGCCGTTTCTTGAGCCACAATTCTTTGGGGAAAATAATTTAACACCTTGGCTCTTCATCTGTCAAGAGATTGGAGATAATATTGAACTACCACACTGGGACATTGTAAGGATCAATTGAAAGTATAATTGTTTAATTTTCCTACAATCACATAGGATGCTTTCCTTGTTGGGGACTCGGTGATGCTTTATAGGAGGGAAGTGCTGTTTCTGTTCCTTGGTTGCTGCAAGCTTTAGAACAATGTAAAATATGAAGAAACCAATTTAAATGTATGGAGGAGAATGTGTCCTCTATTTCTTGAAGGATAATAGCAATTTTACCCTTTCTTCATGTTTTATCTTGGCCTGAAATGTAAAGATATGGAACTAAAAATAAAAACTCTTTTGAATGCCTTAAGTGTGCTTGTCAAAATAATCACATGGTTAGAAACATTCCACCCCCATAAGAATTTGAAATTTATTTGAAGATAAAGATTCCTTTTAAAACTGTCTTTCTCTGCCACCTCTAATGGCAGTCAATAATGAGATTGTTTTTGACATAAGAGCTTGAAGGAAAAACCAAGTATATTGTTTAGTATTCTTTAATGTCAGAGCAAGAATTAATGCAAACAAGAAATTGGTTTTAGGTATATATCTCCTATAGCAAAGTATTGAATGCTTCAGCACCTGTTTTTCTCTAGCATTTGTATTAGATTCCTAATGCTGCTGTAACAAATTACCACAATCACAGTGACTTACAATATGAAATTTGTTACTTGTCAGTTCTGAAAGTGAGACCTGTGAAATCAAGGTGTTAGTAGGGCCAAAGGCTTGGCTCTTCCCTTAACTCTTTCAGCTCCTGGTGGATCCAGGTGCTCTTGGTTTAAGGCTAAATCTCTCCAATCTCTGCTTTGTCTTCACACAGCCCTCTCTGTGCACCTCCCCTCAGTGACACTGGTCACAGGCTTCTGGGCCCACTCTGACAATCCAGGATGAGCTCATTTTGAGGTCCTTAATTACATCTGCAAATAAGGCCACATTCACAGGTTCTGAGGGTTAGCACTTGGACACATCTTCTTAGGGACCATTGTAGCATATCTTCTTTTAAAAGAGGCATTACACAAGATTAAAATTATAATAAAATGGATGTTATGTCAGAAAAGCAAACACATTTTAATTTTTTTTTGTTTTTAATTTATCTTTATTGTTGAAATTATTATGATTGTCCCCTTTGTTGTTTTTCTTTTTGTTGTTGTTTTTTCTCTAGCATGCACCTGCCCTTCCTAGGCCTTCATCATACTATTGTCTTTGTTCATGGGTTATAATTTTCTAGGTTAATCTCTCCACACAACCCCACCCCACCCGACCCCACCCCACCTTCTGAAATTCGTCAGTCTGTTCCATGCTTCTATGCCTCTGGATCTATTTTTTTCATCAGGTTTTTTGAGGAGCTCACCACCAGGGAAGCCCCCAGGCATTCCTCCTGACATGCCTCCTGCACTCTGGTACAGCTTGGTAATGATGGGGTTGCAGACTTTTTCTAACTTTTTCTGCTGATGTTCAAATTCTTCCTTTTCTGCAATCTGGTTCTTCTCAAGCCAGTTGATTATTTCATTGCTCTTGTCAAGAATCTTCTGTTTGTCCTCATCATTGATCTTGCCTTGAAGTTTTTCATCTTCAACAGTTGCTTTCATGTTGAATGCATAGGACTCAAGTGAATTCTTGGAAGACACCTTGTCCCGCTGCTTCTCACCTTTAGCTTTGTACTTCTCAGCTTTTTGGACCATGCGCTCAATGTCTTCCTTGCTTAGATGACCCTTGTCGTTAGTGATGGTAATCTTGTTCTCTTTTCCTGTACTCTTATCCACAGCAGAGACATTGAGGATGACATTGGCATCAATATCAAAAGTGACTTCAATCTGAGGAACACCACAGGTGCAGGAGGTATGCCTGTGAGTTCAAACTTGCCAAACAGGTTGTTATCCTTGGTCATGGCACACTCACCTTCATAAACCTGGATGAGCATGCCTGGCTGGTTGTCAGAGTAGGTCGTGAAGGTCTGCATCTGCTTAGTGGGGATGGTGGTGTTGCGCTTGACCAGGACCGTCATGATGCCGCCAGCTATCTCAATGCCAACGGAAACAGGTGTGACATCCAGCAGCAGATCTTGGACATTTTCAGATTGGTCTCCAGAGAGAACGGCTGCCTGGACAGCTGCACCATAAGCAACAGTCTCATCAGGGCTGATGCTCTTTTTTTTTTAATATATTTTATTGATTTTTTACAGAGAGGAAGGGAGAGAGAGAGTTAGAAACGTCGATGAGAGAGAAACATCGATCAGCTGCCTCCTGCACATCCCCTACTGGGGATGTGCCCGTAACCCAGGTACATGCCCTTGACCGGAGTCGAACCTGGGACCCTTCAGTCCGCAGGCCGATGCTGTATCCGCTGAGCCAAACCAGTTTCGGCAAAGGGCTCATGCTCTTATTCAACTCTTTTCCACTGAAGAAGTCTTATAGGCATTTCTGAATCTTGAGGATATGAGTAGAGCCACCCACCAGGACAATATCATGGATCTGGGACTTGTCAAGTGTGGCATCCTGAAGGGCTTTCTCTACAGGGTCCAGGGTGCCATGGAAAAGGTCAGCATTCAATTCTTCAAATCGGGCATGGGTGATAGAGGTATAGAAGTTGATTTCTTCATAGAGCAAATCAATCTCAATACTGGCCTGGGTGCTGGAAGAGAGTGTACGTTTAGCACTTTCACAAGCAGTACGAAAGCGACGGACAGCCCTCTTGTTCTCACTGATATCCTTCTTATGCTTGCATTTAAACTCTGCAATGAAATGGTTGACCATTCGGTTGTCCAAGTCTTCTCCACCTAGTGGGTGTCTCCAGCTGTAGATTTGACCTCAAAGATTCCATCTTCAATTATGAGGATTGACACATCAAAAGTGCCACCTCCCAAGTCAAAGATCAGCATGTTTCTTTCAGCTCCAAACTTTGTCTAAACCATAAGCAATAGCAGCAACAGTTGGCTCATTGATGATTCTAAGTACATTGAGACCAGCAGTAGTTCCAGCATCTTTGGTGGCCTGATGCTGACATTAATTGAAGTAATCAGGTACTGTGACAATAGCATTGGTAACAGTCTTTCCAAAGTAGGCTACTGCAATTTTCTTCATCTTTGTCAAAACCATGGGTGACACTTCTTCTGGATAAAAGCTTTTTTGTCTCTCCCTTGTATTCTACTTGGACCTTGGGTCTGCCAGTATTATTCACCACCATGAAAAGCTAATGCTTCATGTCAGACTGAACAACAGCATCAACAAATCTACGTCCGATCAAGCGCTTAGCATAAAAGACCATGTTGGTAGGATTCATTGCTACTTGATTCTTTGCAGCATCACTGATAAATCTCTCAGTATCTATAAAGGCAACATAACTCAGGGTGGTTCGCTTTCCCTGATCATTGGCAATTATTTCCATTTTTCCATGCCAGAATACACCCATGCAAGAGTAGGTGATGTCAAGATCAATGCCAACTGCAGGTCCCTGTTTTAAGTATTATGTTTCGTCTTACATATGTCTCCTGTTTCCCCCATTGACCACGAATGAGTGAGATCATGTGATAATTTATCTTTCTCTCATGGGCTTATTTCGCTCAGCATAATGCTCTCCAGGTTCATCCATGCTGTTGCAAATGGTAAGAGTTTCTTCTTTTTGCCTCCAGGTAGTATTCCATTGTGTAAATGTGCCACAGCTTTTTAAAAAAAATTTATTTTATTGTTTAAAGTATTACATATAGTATTACATATGTCTCCTTTCTCCCCATTGGCTTCCCCCCAGCCATCCGCACCCCCTGGCACATGCCCTCACCTCCCTAGTGTCTGTGTCCATTGATTATGCTTATATGCATGAATACAAGTTCTATGGTTGATCTCTTACTCCCACTCACCCCTCCCCTGTCTTCCCACTGAAGTTTGACAGTTTGTTCATTGCTTCCTTGTCTCTGTATCTATTTTTGTTACTCAGTTTATAATGGTCTTTACATTCCACAAATGAGTGAGATCATGTGATATTTATCTTTCTCTGACTGGCTTATGTTGCTCAGCATAATGCTCTCCAGGTCCATCCATGCTGTTGCAAATGGTAAGAATTCTTTCTTTTTTACAGCAGTGTAGTATTCCATTGTGTAGATGTACCATGGCTTTTTAATCCATTCATCTGCTGATGGGCACATAAGCTGTTTCCAAATCTTAGCTATTATAAATTGTGCTGCTATGAACATAGTGGTGCATATGTTCTTTCTGATGGGTGTTTCTGTTTTCTTGGGATATATTCCTAGAAGTGGGATTACTGGGTCAAATGGGAGTTCCACTTTTAATTTTTGAGGAAACTGTTTTCCATTTTTCACCTTGGCTGCAGCAGTCTGCATTCCTTCCAGCAGTGCATGAGGGTTCCTGTTTCTCCACATCCTCGCCAGCACTTGTTTGTTGATTTGTTGATGACAGCTATTCTGACAGGTGTGAGGTGCTATCTAATTGTCATTTTGATTTGCATCTCTCACATGATTAGCAACTTAGAGCATGTTTTCATATGTCTCTCAGCCTTCTGTATATCAACTTTTGAAAGGTGTCTATTTAAGTCCTTTGCCTACTTTTTGATTGGATTTTTTTTATCTTCTCTTTGTTAAGATGTATGAGTTTCCTATAAATTTTGGACATTAGGATCTTATCAGATATAACATTAGCAAATATGTTCTCCCATGCAGTGGGCTTTCTTGTTGTTTTGTTGATGGTTTCTTTTGCTGTGATTTTTATTTTGATGTAGTCCCATTTATTTATTTTCTCCTTAGTTTCCATTGTCCTAGGAGCTGTATCAGTGAAGATAGTGCTGTGACATATGTCTGAGATTTTGCCGGTCTGTGGATTCCTCTAAGATTTTTATGGTTTCCCATCTTACATTTAAGTCCTTTGTCCATTTTGAGTTTACTTTTGTGTGTTGTAAGTTGGTGGTCTAGTTTCATTTTTTTTGCATGTATCTGACCAATTTTCCCAACACCATTTATTGAAGAGACTGTCTTGACTCCATTGTATGCTCTTGCTTCCTTTGTCAAATATTAATTGAGCATAGTGATTTGGGTTGATTTCTGGGTTCTTTATTCTATTCCATTGGTCTATATGTCTGTTCTTGTGCCAGTATCAGGCAGTTTTGAGAACAGTGGCTTTGTAATATAGCTTGATATCTGGTATTGAGATCCCTCCTACTTTGTTCTTCTTTCTCAGGATTGCTGGAGCTATTC
>NW_006287324.1:1194681-1195200 GCF_000327345.1 Myotis davidii | reverse complement strand
CTGGATTGAGTTTTGGAAGATTGTATTTTCCTAGGAATATGTCCATTTCCTCCAGGTTTTCTAGTTTCTTAGAGTAGAGTTGTTCATAGTATTTTTTTAAAGAATTCTTTGAATCTCTGTGGGGTCTGTTGTTATTTCGCCTCTTTCATTTTTGATTTTATTTATTTGAGTCCTCTCTCTTTGCTTCTTGGTGAGCCTGGCTAGAGGCTCATCAATCTTGTTTATCCTTTCAAAGAACCAGCTCTTGGTTTCATTGATCTTTTGTATTGTTTTTTTTTTGTCTCTATGTCATTTATTTCTGCTCTGATCTTTATTATCTCCTTCCTTCTGCTCACTCTGGGCTTTTCTTGTTGCTCTCTTTCTAATTATTTGAGATGTAGAGTTAGATGATTAACTACCATTTTTTCTTGTTTTTTGAGGTAGGCTTGTGGAGCTAAAAGCTTCCCTCTTAGGACTACTTTCATTGTGTCCCATAGATTTTGGATTGTTGTGTTTTATTGTCATTGGTCTTCAGGATGC
>NW_006287324.1:1189441-1194377 GCF_000327345.1 Myotis davidii | reverse complement strand
TTAAGTATTTTGGGTTGTTTTTATTGTAGTTTATTTCTAATAATATGCCATTGTGGTCTGAGAAGATGCTTGGTATGATTTCAATCTTCTTGAATTTGGGGAGGCTTTGTTTGTGACCCAATATGTGGTCTATTTTTGAAAATGTCCCATGAGCACTTGAGAAGAATGTATATTCCATGGCTTTTGGGTGAAATGTTGTGAAGATGTCAATTAATTCCATCTGATCTAGTGAGTCATTTAGGATTGTTGTTTCTTTGCTGGTTTTTTGTCTAGAGGATTTATCCAGTGATATCAGTGGTGTATTAAAGTCTCCTACTATGACTGTATTGTTGTCAATCTCTCCCATGATATCTTCCAGGAGTGTTTCTATGTATTTGGGTGCTCCTGCATTGGGTGCATATATGTTTATCAGGGTTATATCCTCTTGTTGAATCGGTCCTTTTAGTATTATAAAGTGGCCTTCCATATCTCTTGTTATAGCCTTCATGTTGAGGTCTATTTCATCAGATATAAGTATTGCTACCCCAACTTTTTGTTTTTCATTTCTATTTGCCTGAAAGATATTTTTCCATTTCTTCACTTTCAGTCTGTGTGAGTCCCTTGTTCTGAGGTGGGTCTCTTGTAGACAGCATATATATGGGTCATTATTTTTTTTTCCATTCAGCCACTCAATCTCTTTTGATTTAAGCATTTAGTCCGTTTACATTTAAAGTTATCATTGAAAGGTACTTGTTTGCAGCCATTTTTATTTTTTGTACCTGCTTTCCTTCTTACCTTTTTTCTTTTTACACTAGTCCCTTTAACATTTCTTACATTGCTAGGTTGTTGGTGATAAACTTCCTTAGCCTTTTTTTGTCTGTGAAGCTCTATATTTCCCCTTCAATTTTGAATGATAGCCTCGCTGGATAGAGTATTCTTGGATTCAGTCCCTTGCTTTTAATCACTTTGTAAATTTACTTCCATTCTTTTCTGGCCTAATGTGTTTCTGTTGAGAAATAATTTGATAATCTAATGGGAGATCCCTTGTACATAACTTTCTGTCTCTCTCTTGCAGCCTTTAAGATTCTCTCTTTGTCCTGAACATTTGCTGTCATAATTATGACAGTTCTAGGTGTGTGTCTTATTCAGTTTGGGTGTGTTTTGCTTCCCTGTCTTCTAATTCGCTAATTCGGTCCTCTGCTTCTCCTAGTCTACTGTTGAAACTTTCCATGGTGTTTTTTATTGCAGCTATATCACTCTTCATTTCTCCTTGATTCTTACATAAGTTGTTGATTTTTTCATCCATCCTGTTTATGAACTGTATGCCCCTTATTCTACATTCTTTTCCTGACATATTTCATGCCTCTGTTTCACTGAGCTGTTTTTCTGGTGATTTCCCCTTTTCTTTCCTTTGGGGGTTTCTTTGTCTACGCATTTTTTATCTCACCGACTGATCTAGATGTAGAGTTGTGCAGGGCCTGCTCCATGGGTGACAGTGGCTCCTTAGGCTGCGTTTACTCCTTGAGGAGTTGTGGTAGTGGCTGCTCCTCAGTTGGCAGTGGCTCCTCTGGTTGGTGCTGTTCATAGCATTGGTGGTTCTTCTGGCTGGTGAGGGGAGGCTGCTCGCACAGCTGCTGTACCTAAGATGAGGTCAGGCTTCTCATGTGGCTGCTCCTCCTTGGATGGGGGCTGGCTGTGCACTGCTGCTGTTCCTTGGATAGGGAAGCCTGCTCGTGAGGCTGCTGCTCCTTGGAGAGGGGCAGTTTGTTTGCAGGGGTGCTGCTCCTCATATGGGTGCCAGCTGCCTTCACAGTTGCTGCTCCTTGGATGGGGGAGGTCTGTTTGTGCAGCTTCTGCTCCTCAGATGGAAGCGGGCTGCTTGAAAAGGTGCTGTTTTTTGGACGGAGGCAGGCTACTCACATAGCTGCTGCTCCTCGGATGGGCCAGGTTGCTCATGCAGCTGTTGCTCCTCGGACAGGTGTAGCATGTGGGCTGCACACAGCTGTTACTTCTCAGATGGGGGTGGGCTGCACGGGGCTGCTGCTTCTCAGTCGTGGGCAGGTTGGTCATGAGGCTGCTGCTCCTCAGACTGCTCTCATGGTTGCTGCTCCTTGGTTGGGGGAGCAGTACACTCACACAGCTGCTGCTCCTTAGACAGGGGCAGGCCACATGAGACTGATGGTCTTAGTCCTGGGGTAGGCTCCTTGCACAGCTGCTGCTCCTTGGACAGGAGTGGGCTGTGCACATGTCTGCTGCTTGTATGGTTGGAGTGCTCTGGGCTAAAGCGTTGGGCCAGTCAGAGGGGAGTACACTTCAAAAGTCACAGGAGTGTGTGCTCATGGTGGCTGGAGACTCAATGACTGTGGGAACACAGTCGAGGTAGAAGGTCCCTGGCAGGGGGTGGCTGTAGAGTCCCAGGAGTTATCTGAGGGCACCCTGGATGGAGGTGAGGCTGGGTTCCCAGTTACAGCAGCTCTCCCCTTCAAAAAAACTAGGCCTGTGAGGAAGAGCCAGCTTCCTGGTACTGTTTGCAACAGTAGCAGAGACTTCCTAGTTAGGCTAGCCTGGTTAGCCTGCCCCCAAATGTCCTGCGGGATCGAACTGTGACACACACACACACACACACACCACAACCACATACTTCTCTTATGCTCCCTTACTCACTCATGCTCTCTCCCTCACTGCTGCCTTCTTCCTGCCTCTGTAGTTGGGTCTGAAGTGTTATTGACCCATTCGTGGATGGAGTTTCCTCTCCAGGTGTCTGGTTATGTGACTTGCTCTCTAACACACTGGCCAGACAGGATAAAATTCACCTTGAAAAGACATGACACAAAGGGAACAAAGCATGAATGTACTCATGACACCAATAACCCCAATATAAGTGATCACCTGAGAAAAGAGAATTAGGGGAGGTAAAAGAGAACACAAATGATAAGGAAGAAAGAAAAAAGATAAGAGAGTAAAGATATATATATATGGAGAAAACACCACAGAACCAATAGATAAACCAAAAAAATACAAACACCAAACACCCAGCAAAGAGGATGGGGCCAGAATCTGTAGAAGTTGAGTTTAAATATAGAAAATAAGATTAAGAATTGGATGAGTATGGGGAGGACCTCAATTCAGTATAGAGAAAGTAGAAAAGGGATGAGTAGATAAGAAGAAAGAGGAGAAGAAAATAAGAAATATAATAAATTTACAAAAAATTGCTTTAAAAAAAAGTATAAAAATAAAAAAATAGCAAATAAAAAAATAAAATAGAGTGATGTAAAATAATGTGAAAAGAGATAGAAGCTAAAGCAAAAAACAAAAAAGGAAAACAAAGAAAAAAGAAGAAAAAAAGAGTTAACAAAATAATAATAAAATTAAAATAAAAATGAAAAAGTGAAATGTTCCTTTGGCTGGCTTAAGATCCCAGTCTTCTGTATTGTCTGCGGTTTCTCAGTTTCCTGTTGCAGGGACTGAAGGCCTCTCTTTAAGCCATTCCCTGTGGACTTTCAGGGACTATTCAGATTTTTTGTTTGTTTTTAATCCTTTGTATTATTCAGGGTAGTATCTGGGTGTGGCTGTATTGGTTGCCTGGAGACTGGAAGGCGGGGCTATCTCTTCAGGACAAAATGGCTGCTCAGGTCCTGGGCTCAGGTATGACTCAGCGCCAGACTTGCTGCCACTTCTCCTGGAACCCCTCCTCTCCCCAGCCTTTCTTCAGACTCCACAAGTCCGCACTTTTTCCCGCACCTCAGCCACGGGATAAGTGTCTGTATCTGAAAAGTCCTATGAACTAGATTCAGTAAAGAAAGGCACAGGCCACAGAGAGGGTAAAGACTGTGCCTCTGCGAGCTCCTCTCCTCCCAGCACTGTGTGGTCTGGTCAGCTCTTCAGGATGCCCCCTCTGGGATCTGCCTGTGGACCCAGATCTAGAATCCCCTGCCTCCAGCAGTCCTGTGGACCTTCTTTCCACAGTCAGATGCTTTGCCTGTCCCTAGGGACGCAGCTTGGTGCCATGTGGTTTCACTCTGACCCTCTGGGCTCAGAGGTCTGGCAGACTCTCCTGCCCAGAATCTTGATTTTACCTTTCTCCAGTGATCCTCTGCCCTTCCCGGCTGCAAATTGTCACACCAGCTGAGTCTTCTTTGCCTATTTGGGGTGGATATTATTCCTTTCAGCTGCTCATTCTATCTGCTCCAGGAAAAAGCTTGGGACATATCCATCTACTCTGCTGCCATTTTTGAAAAAATAGAGTGTTTTTACTTTAATTGACTTCTAATTTCATGCCATTGTGATCTAAGAAGATGCTTAATATAATTTCAGTCTTATTGAACTTGTAGAAATTTGTTTTGCATTCTAACATGTCATCTATCTTTGAGAATATGCACTTGAGAAGAATGTATATTCTGAAGCTTTGTGGTGAAATGTTCTCTGTCAGTTAAATCCATCCGATTTACTGTGTTATTTAGACTGTTTCTTTGTTGACTTTTTTTTTTCCTGGATGGTCTATCCCGTGAAGTCAGTGGTTTGTTAAAGTCACCTACTATGACTGTATTACTGTCGATCTCTCCCTCAAAATCCTCCAGAAGATTTTTTATATATTTAGGTGGTCCTATATGGGTATATATGCATTTACCTGTGTTTTATCCTCTTGTTGGATTGGTCCCTCTAATGTTATGTAGTGATCTTGATTTTCTCTTTTATTAGCCTTTATTTTGAAGTCTATTTTATCTGATATGAGTATTGCCACCCCAGTGTCTTTTTTCTATTTCCATTTTCATGGACAATTCTTTTCCATCCCTTTACTCTCATCCTGTGTGAGTCTGTTCTTCTAAGGTGGGTCTCTGGTAGACATCAAGTTTTCTTATGCATTCAGCTACCCTATGCCTTTTTATTGGAGCATTTAATCCATTTACATTGATGTTATTATTGATAGGTACTTATTTTTGTCATTTTTATTCTTTAT
>NW_006287324.1:1181003-1188455 GCF_000327345.1 Myotis davidii | reverse complement strand
ACCATGGACCCTGCCTTGAGTGTGACAGGGGGCGGTGCCCCAACCCCCCAATCGGCCCTGCCCTGCTGGTGACTGAGGGTGGCATTGCACCCTCCCAATCCACCCTGCTCTGTGCATGACAGGGGGTGGTGCCCCAACTCCCCAATCAGCCCTGCTCTGAGCCTGACCAGGGGCTGCACCTAGGGATTGGCCCTGCCCTCTGCCACCTGGGAGCAGGCCTAAGCCAGCAGGTCCTTATCTCCCAAGGGGTCCCAGACTGTGAGAGGGCACAGGCCAGGCTGAGTGAACCCCCTCCCCCCCTGAGTGAACAAAATTTTGTGCACCGGGCCCCTCTACTATATATCTATATATCTATATATATATATAACTACATATATAACTATATATATAACTATATAACTATAACTGTATAACTATATATATATATTCTTCTTATTACAGCAGTCCCTTTAACATTTCTTGCAATGCTTGTTTGGTGTTGATACACTTCTTTAGCCTTTTTTAAAAAAATATATTTTATTGATTTTCCACAGAGAGGAAGAGAGAGAGACAGAAAGCCAGAAACATTGATGAGAGAGAAACATTGATCACCCGCCTCATGCACATCCCCTACTGGAGAAATGCCTGCAACCCAGGTACATGCCGTTGACCGGAATCGAACCTGGGACCTTTCAGTCTGCAGGCCGACGCTCTATCCACTGAGCCAAACCGCTTTTGGCGCTTCTTTAGCCTTGTATCTTTTCTCGGAAGCTCTTTATTTCCACATGTATTTAGAATGATTGATGGATAGGGTAGTCTTGGTTTCAGATCCTTGCTTGTCATTACCTTGAATACTTTATGCCATCCCCTGTGGCCTTTGGTGTTTCTTTTGAGAAATCAGCTAACAGCCTGTTTGTAGGTCCCTGGTAGAAAACTCATTACTTTTGTCGTGCTGCCTGTATGATTCTCTCTTTATCTTTAATATTTGGCATTTTAATTATGATGTCCGTGGGCACTGTCCTGTTTGGATTCTTCTTGCATGGGGCTCTCTGTGCCTCCTGAACTCATGTGACATTTTCCCTCCTAGGTTTGGGAAGTTTTCTGCCATTATTTCTTCAAAAACAGGATCTCTATCCCTTGCTCAGTTTCTTCACCTTCTGGCACTCTTTGATATGAATATTGTTATATTTCATGTCCCAAAGGCCCTCTTGTTTTTTGTTTTTTTTTGAGGTGGGGGGTGGTGTCTCTGATTCAATGATATTTTCTATCTCGTCTTCTAATTCAGTCATCCAATCCTCACCTTCCTCTAATCTGCTGTTTATTCCTTCCAGTGTATTCTTTATTACTGCTATGTCATTCTTCATTTCTGACGGGTCATTTTTCATAGTTTCTATAACTTTTCTCATGCTTTTGAGCATCCTTGTATTCATTACTCTGAGCTCTATAACTGATAAATTGCTCATCTCCATTTCAGTTAGCTCTTCTGGAGAATTCTCTTTTTGTTCATTTGGGGCTTGTTTTTGTCTACCTATTTTGGCTCCCTATTTGGGTTTGTTTCTATGTATTATGTAGATCTACTATGACTCAGTCTTTTTGGAGGGTCTATAGTGCAGGACATAGACTGGCTCTAAGTGCCCTGTTTGGAGCTATCAGTAATCCACAACTTGTGACTTCCTTTGTTGGAGCTGGGTGCCTTTGGAAAGGACTAGGATTTATCTCAAAGTCTGCTTTTTATATCCCCAGGCCCAGAAGCAGATCAGGCAAAGACTCAAAATATATGGAGATCCATCTCTGCCTGCAGGCTGATTGCCATTCTGTCTCTTAGTGATCCTCAGGCTGTAGACCATAGCAAGGCATAAACTTGATAGGGTGGAGTGAGAGGTTTTCCAATGACTGGCACAATTGCTATCTACCCAGGTAAAAGCTGCCTGGCTAGTGAAGGTATGCTTGAGAAAGATGTCTTATGCAGCATGGGGGAATGACTCAGCATAGGAAACCATGTGGCTGCCCTCTGAGCTCTATCCCCAGAGCCACCAACCCTGGAATCTCCTTACACAGCTCTAGTCCACTCTGCTCTCCCTCTGCTCAAGACCAAGGTGAGTGGATGAACATGAAATTTTGTGTGTTGGCTCTTTAAGATTGTGCCTGCATTTCTAGGCACCTCTCTCTGGCAGACAGATACCCTGCTGCTTTTTAGAGCCAGATGTTATGTGGGCACCTTTCTCAGTTCTGGTGCTCTGGGCTGGGGAGCCCCACTCAGGGTTTAGAACCCAGCATTCTCAGTGGGAACCACCTACAACTGAGATATCACTCTGTAACTTCAGCTGCTGCCCGTGGAAGCCCCAGCATCCCTTTTGCACCTCTGCACTTCCTCCTAGTGACCTAGTCTCTATGTGCTCTCCACCTTATATCCTTGGTTGAGGGTTCTCTCCAGCTAGTCTTCAGTTGGTTATTCAGGATAATATTACTATATTTTAGTTGTAATTCCAGTTTCACTTTGGGATAATGTCATTGTAGCTTCCACTTAATTTGCTACCATCTTGAAATCCTTAGGGCAATAGTGTGTTTTTATCTCTTGCTTCAGTTTTGGCACAGAGACTACTAAACAGTGCTATATCAGAGCTGCCCCAAAACTCTGCAAAGATGAGATATCTTATATGTCCACTGTCTGACACACTAGTTACTAGCCACATGTCATACTGAGTACTTAAAAAGAAGCTAGTTTGATTAAGAAACTGAATATTTAATTTTATGCATTTTAATTAATTTAAATAGCCATATAAAATAAGGATGATAGAAAATATTAATGAGTAATAAAATCAATTAGAAACAGAATTTATTTTCTAAACCTGTGGCAGAGATGGTAAATTCTTAATCTCAATCTAGATGCTGTGGTACTGATACCTGCTTATTTCTTACTAATCTCAATTTTGTTCAGACATTAGGAGGTCCTGTGCTTCCAGGACCCATCTCCAGTACCAAGGATGTAAATCTCAATTGATCTAATCAAGAGGTCCTTAACTTTAGCAGCACAATAGCATCACTGGAGAGACTTTTAAATATCTGGATGCTCAGAACTCATTTAAACCAATGAAATGAAACCACTGAGGATGAGACTTAAGCATCAGTATTTTGTAAAGTTCCCCAGATGTGATACTTAATTTTATGTATCAACTTAGAGGGTGTTTTGGGGATGAGATTAAGATTTAAATTTGTGAACTTTGAATAAGTAGATTGTCCCCTATATTATGGATGGGCCCTCATCCAATCATTGAAGATCTGAATAGAACAAAAAGACTGGCCTCCCCAGAGAGAGGAGGAAACCTTGCAGAAGATGGCCTTCAGACTGAACTGCACTTTGGCTCTCCTGGGTCTTTCATCTGCCAGCCCACACTGAAAATTTGGACTTGCCAGCCTCCATAATTGCATGAACCAATTTCGTGTAATAAATCTCCATATATACTCTATACTCTGGATATCACTATTACACACATCCTATTGATTTTGTTTCTTAAAAAAAAACTGGACTTATACTGATTTTGGTGCTAAAGATGATTCTAAAGGAACAGAATCTTAAGGATAAATCTTCAGACTTTATTTTGGGGTTCCTGGAAATATAATTTAATTATATTTAAAAACTCTATCGACTCAATTGCCAGTAGTAAAGGGGTTACATATAGTCTATTGCATGATCTCGAAATAGAAATACTCAAAATATTACCACTAAATAGTCCTAATCAAACAGTATAAGAAGTAAAGTTTCTTGTTACTTTCAAACAAGCTTGTGTCAAACTAATGGGTATAATAATATTGGCTGGTTGCTCCTAATGGTGTTGGACAAAGTGGGGAAAGAAAAGAGTAAGCTCAGGGAGTTGAATTCCTATCTCAAGTTCCACATAAATGACCTAAGGGCTTCTGTGTCTTCCGTTTTCTGTAATCACCAGACAGAGATTGCTGAAAACCAAACCCAGAATCTCATCCTGTAAGTTGCTGAGCTACAAAGCCTTGATGGTTATTATATACAGTTTAAGTGAGGGCACTGGTTGGGAAGGAATGGTACCCTAAAAGTTGGAATAGGTATGTGTGGGAAGATCTTGATAAAGCTGTGGACATGGAGTCCCTAAATTCTGATGAACCTTCTTTGCCATTAGAAGCAGCCTTTCCATCTCTGTCAGGGGGAATTAAGCCTGCATTGATTAAGAAAGCTGTAGAGACTTTCCATGTTATTCTCCTTTCAATATGGTAGCTTGAGTGGTTAGAAGAGGCTCTAGTAGTTTGCGTGATTGGTTGACTAAACATGAATCAAAAGGTGGCCTATAGTGAGCAAACTGGAAATGCTGGACCTGCTTTGGTTTATTGTAGACGATGGCATTCAAAAGCTTAGGGAATTTGGAATGTTAGGATGAACTTGTCATTTAGGACCTATTCATTTACATTTAGTCTCCATAAAACACACCTTTCATTACAACTATGAGAAATAAATTTGTTAGGGAAAATATATCATCCTTGAGGAGCTCCACAGTGGTTCTCTGCAGGTCAGGCCTTCCCATAGAATCTTCTATCACTGAATTGGAAAATCTAAAGCAGTACTCAGTCACAAGAGGCGAGGTAGGCACAGAGTCAGTTAGTCTGACTCATAGATCTGCAGCATTGGCTAGTTGGTGAGAGTGCTTCTAGATGTGAAATAGATAGAAAGCCTACTAAATTATTACTTGAGCTGTACAAGCAGAAAAGTTCTAGGTCAAGTAAAAAAGTCTAAACTGAATCACAGAAACTGAGAGTCACAGCTTCTCAATGAATTTGGACCAATTCTCAGATCTAGAACTTCTTGAATTAAAGAATAGGCAATCCGCCCTAACCGGTTTGGCTCTGTGGATAGAGCATCGGCCTGTGGACTCAAGGGTCCCAGGTTCGATTCTGGTCAAGAGCATGTACCTTGGTTGTGGGCACATCCCCAGTGGGGAGTGTGCAGGAGGCAGCTGATCAATGTTTCTCTCTCATCGATGTTTCTAACTCTCTATCCCTCTCCCTTCTTCTCTGTAAAAAATCAATAAGATATATTAAAAAAAAAAAAAAGAATAGGCAATCCATCCTGACCCAGTGGCTCAGTTGGTTGGAGCATTGTTTCATACACCAAAAGGTTGTGGGTTAGGTTTTCAATCAGGGCACATAACTATATTGTAGGTTCACTCCTTGGTTCAGGGCATATGGAAGGCAACTGATTGATGTTTCTCTCTCACATCAATGCTTTCTCCCATCTCTCTTCCTTCCCCTTTCTCTAAAATCAATAAAAACATATCCTAGAGTGAAGAGTAAAAAGAAAAAGAGGCAATTTCCTTGAGGAAGACCCTGATACAATACTGAAAATTCATACTATAAATCTTTTTCACAGCCTTCCTCACAAGGACCAACAGCTTTTTACTGGGATAAATGTATACTGGGCAAAAATAAATAATTAAAACCTTTGGGGACAATTGGGTACTGTCTCTGAGTTGTCCCCAGTTCAAGGAGACCCAACATGTCACTGTGGTTCACCAGCAGAGTAGGGACTTATGGAGGTCAGGTGATCAATGAAGTTTTAGCTTAGGTCCATCTCAAAGTAGGTTTAATGTTTCCTTGAACACATCCTGTGATTATTTCCCTAGTTGTGAAAGGAATAATTGGAATAGGCATACTCAGCAGCTTGGCAGAATCCCCACATTGGTTTCCTAACCTTTAGAGTCAGGCTTATTATGGTGGGAAAGGTGAAGCTGAAGCCACTATAAGTGCCTCTACCTAGAAAAATATTAATTCAAAAAGCAATATCACGTTCCTGCGGGGATTGCAGAGATTATTTTCACCATCAAGGACTTGAAAATGCAGGTGTGGAATTCCCACCACATTCTCTTTCAAATTAGTGATTTGTTCTATGCAGAAAACAGTTGGATCTTGGAGAATGACAGTGGGTTATGATAAGTTTAACTAGGTATTGTCTTTAATTGCAGTTGCTGTACTAGATGTGGTTTCATTGTTTGAGAAAATTAGCACATTTAATGGTATCTGATATGCAGCTATTGATCTGGAAAATGCCACTTTTTTTCATCCTTGTCATTAAGACCCATCAGATGCAGTTTGATTTCAGCTGGGATCCACAACAAGAAAAGGCTCTTCAACATATTCAGGCTACCTTAAACATTGGGCCATAGTATTTAGCAGATAAATGTTGTTTGAAGTGTTGGCAGATAAAGATACTTAGACCCTTTGGCAGGCCTTACAAGTGAATTGCAGAGTCAGCCTTAGGATTAGGGGGCAATGTTCTGTCGTTCCCTGAAGATAAATACTGTTCTTTAGAGAATCAGTTCTGGGCCTGTTACTGAGCTTCAGTAGAGACTGAACACTTAACCATTGGTTACCATGTAACTTGAGCTGTCTCTCATGAACTGGGTGTTACCTGACCCACCAAACTATAAAGTTGGGTGGGCTGAACAGCACTCCACCACCAAATGGAAGTGGTATATATATGATTGGGTTCAAGTAGGCCCCAAGGCACAAGTAAGTTACAAGAAAAGTGACCTAGATGCTTCTGGTCCTCACTGTGGCCTTCTCTTACACACTGCCTTCTCTTTTCTAGGCTGCACCTTTAACCTCATGGCAAGCCCCTATGATCAGTTATGAAAGGAAGGAAGAGTTGGGCCTAGTTTATGGATGGCTCTGGATGGCATATAAGCACCATCCAATGGTGAAGAGAAATCATCCCAATGGGCAGAACTTTGAGCAGTACACCTGGTTGTTCACTTTGCCTGGAAGGAGAAATGGCCAGACATGTGATTATAAATTGATTCATGGGCTGTGGCTTGTGGTTTTACTGGATGGTCAAGATTTGGAAAGAACATGCTTGGAAAATAGACAACAAAAAATCTGGGAAAGATTTATGTGGATAGACTTCTCTGAATGGGTAAAAAAAAAAGTGTGAAAATATCTGTGTTCCATGAGAGTGCTCACTAAATGGTGACCACAGAAGAGGAGGATTTTAATCATCAAATGGACAGAATAGTTGGCCTTTTTCCCAGGGTACCCTTGTCATTGCCCAGTGAACTCACAAGTAAAGTGGCCATGGTTGCAGGTATACAAAGTAATGAAAACCAAGGGACTGAATCTGAGACTAATCTACCCAGCAAGACTATCATTCAAAAATGAAGGTAAAATAAAGAACTTTGCAATGGTAAATGGGATTTTTTGCTTAGTTTCTCTTTCTGAGAATTCATTATTGGTGTACAAAAATGCCATCAATTTCTGGGTGTTAGTTTTGTATCCTGCTACATTGCCAGATTCATTTATTAAATCTAGTAGGTTTTTCTATGTACAATATGATGTTACCTGCAAATAATGTGAGTTTACTTCCTCCTTTCTAATTTGGATGCCTTTTATGTTTTCTTCTTGTCTGATCGCTGTGGCTAGCATTTTCAGTACTATGTTGAATAAGAGTGGTGAACG
>NW_006287324.1:1178741-1180896 GCF_000327345.1 Myotis davidii | reverse complement strand
AGTGAAGGTAGGTGAGGGTAGGGGTGAGGGGGAGTGATCAACCAAAGGACTTGTATGCATGCATATAAGCATAAGTGATGGATGTAGACAACAGGGGGTGAGGGTGAAGGCAGGTTTGGGAGGATGAGGGGACATTGGGAGGATAAGGACACATTTGTAATATCTTAATCAATAAAGGGGAAAAATAGGTGTTGGATTTTGTCCAATGCTTGTTCTGCATTTATTGTTGTGATTATGTGATTTTTGTCTTCCAATTTGTTTATGCGATGTATCATGTTTATTGATTTGTGATATTACAATAGCCTTACATCCCCAGAATAAATCCCACTTGGTCATGGTGTATGATCTTTTTAATGTATTGCTGGACTTGATTTGCTAACATTTTGTTGAGAATATTAGTATCTATGTTCATTAGGAATAATGGTTTGTAATTCTCTTTCTTTGTAGTGTCTTCATCTGGTTTTGGAATTAGGCTAATACTGGCTTCATAAAAAGTGGTTGGAAGCATTCCTTCCCCTTGGATTTTTTTGGAATAGTTTGAGGAGGATAGATATTAGTTCTTTTTTGAATGTTTGGTACAACTCCCCTGTGAAGCCATCTGGACCAGGGCTTTTTTTTTTTTGATAACTGCTTCAATTTTTTTTAATAGTTATTATTGGTCTATTCAGGTTTTCTGATTTTTCCTTATTCAGTTTTGGAAGATTGTATTTTTCTAGGAATTTGTACATTTTATCCACATTGTCCTGCTTGTTGGACACCACAGAAGTACAAAAGATTGTAAGAAAATACTATGAACAACTATATACCAACAAGCCCTCAGTAAAGTTAGCTGTTAGTCTCTCTATAGTGGTGCATGTTATTGCATTTCCCAAGAATTACCTCTTACAGAATCTCACCATTTCCTGTCTTCTCTGCCAGAGGATATACCAGGCCTTGGAACAGCTTTTCCAGTGTTCTTCAATTTCTCTATAATTCTGTGTCCTTTTGTGTCATAGGCACTATTATTTTTATGTAAGAACACAAAGCAGTCTTCATAGAATTTTAGTTTCAAAGAGAGATACATTCATCAAAAGATTGTTTGATGTTTCCAAAGACCTGAGTGCTTCACTTCATACTATTCAATGATAGATAATTTGCTTGATTCTTCTTTGTCAGTTTTCATCCAGATGTTTGATGTTACTTGACAAATAGAGTGCCCGAGTGTTGCTCTTTTGTCAGTGTTGAAGGCTCTTTATGAATATGCTTGAAATCAAATAACAAAGATATATTTCTTTTTTACTTTTCTTTTCACTACACAATCATATTTGTATTCTTAAATCACACAACAAACCACCACAGTCATCCAGATGGTAACTCACATCACATGAATCATGAGTCCAAGGCAAGTCTGGTCTCTGCCTTCTGCAAACATATCTGATAGTCACTATCCAGGAACATTATTTCCCTACTTCATCTCTGCATATTTGAGCCATGTTATGAGTCTATGAACAAAAAGAAAAAAGAGATGATGAAAAATCTAAATGAAGAAAAAACAGAATACAAATGAAATGGTAGAGTTGAAACTTAAAATATTTATCTACAAAGTGGTAAAAGAAATAAGCAGGCTGATTGCCCCCCTTCCCCTCACTCCTGCCCCCGTCTCTCCCTGCCCCCCTACCCCCCACACACACATGCTCAAGATTGTCTGTCTTCATTTGGGACAGTGAGGCAAAAATCATGGTTAAACAGAAAAATGCAAATCTCACATTTTTTGATTTCATTTAGCCTACTGCATTTATTAAAACTTATATTTAACATTTTGCCTATCCAAAATATACCATATGGACCACGTGGGTGAAAGTGCTATAAGAACCTTTATTTGTGGAGTCTCAGATTGTGTAGGCTTCAAAATAGCCTGAATGTTAAATTGCTATTAAAAAAAGATTTTGACTTTTAAAACCTTTATAAAAGGAAAGGAAAAACAGCTTGGTAAAATTTTCTTAAAGTCCCCAGGACAGGCTCACAGGGCAAGGAGACCGCTGAAGAGCAGGTAGTGAGTCAGTGCAAAGACTTCCTCATCCAAAGACTAAGCCTTTAGACTCAAACAAGGAATTTGTTCAAACTATTGGTGTGTGTGTGTGTGTGTGTGTGTGTGTGTGTTTAAAACTCAGGAAAC
>NW_006287324.1:1170859-1178580 GCF_000327345.1 Myotis davidii | reverse complement strand
TTGGTGTGTGTGTGTGTGTGTGTGTGTGTGTTTAAAACTGAGGAAACAAACAGAAACCAATGACCTCTTTATTAGCATCTCAAAAAGAGGTATCTGTGGGCACACTTGGGAGTCTAGATACTGGTTCTTCATTGCCTCTATAAAGTCTGCATCATTTGAAGAGACTGTTGATGACTTTAGGTCAAAATCCAGTGAACAAATTGACATAATCTTTTTAGTGCAAGTTTTGAGGCAGCTATATTACAGGCCTATTTTTTTTGTAATCCACCCCCACAACCTTAAAAATATCCCCATGCTTCTTTTTAAGGAACTATGTGTAAAGAAAGAAGAACTAAGGTAGGAAATAAGAACTAAGAAAATCTGCTAGAATTAGAATACATAGCAAGTTGTACAAATGTTATAGATCAATGTTACATTTTAAAAATTCAATCTCATGTTGAGAGAACTTGAAAATTAGAACCTTTAAAAACCATTAAAATGTGGTTAAGTAAAAGTAGTATAAATTTACTACTTTTGAAATAGCTACAACTGTTTTAATATGAAGACATCTTTCTTTAAAAATGTGCAATTTGTTGTTTTTGCTTAATAACAAACACAATTTCAGTGCAGTTATTAATCCATACTGTTTAATCCCATCCTATAAGGTTTCTTCTAATCTTTGGGTGACAAATTCCAAGAGTTAAAAAATGTCAAACATTATATTTGGAACAGAGGCCTGGTCGCCCCTAACTGCCCTCCCCTGTTGGTCTGGTCATGTCTAACTGTCCCTGCTGCCAGCCTGGTCACCCCTAACTGCCTTCCCCTGCTGGCCTGGTTGCACCTAACTGCCTCTCCCTTGGCCCGCCATGGTGGCTTTGTCCAGAAGAACACCCTGCCCTCTAGTCCCCCAATATCCATGTATTTTTATATATGTATGTATGTATGTATGCATATTGGTTTTTTTTGTTAATCCTCACCTGAGGACATTTTTCATTGATTCTTAGAGTAGAAGGGAAGGCGAGAAACAGAGAGAGAAACATGGATGTGAGAAAGACACATCAATTGATTGCCTCCTGCACATGCCCTGACTGGATCCAGCCAAAACAACGCCTCCGACAGGGCTAACTGCTGGCGGCCCGCTGGGGCTCAGGTGTTGAGTGTATGGCGATTTTTTGTTTCTGCTTCCACTTCTGGTAGAGGTCTCACTTGTAGGAGCTGCTGATGTATGAACCACTTTCTGTCTTGATCTTCTTTTTGTCCTCCTGTCCTGACTGTCCCAGAAACCACTTCTTCTGGTCCCACTTGAGCTACTGCCGGCCCCTGGTCAGGTTCTGGGCCTCGTCCCTCACCAGGTCCAGTACAGCATCAGCCACCTGCTGCTCAAAGATGCCCCTGTCCCTACCAACCTCAGGCCCCCTTCACCGTCAAAGTCCTTGGGCTAATGTGGGACATAGCAATCATGGTCTAGCAGCCAGGCCTCTTCATTCCACCTCTTGGCTCCCCACTCAGGTCCTGGCTGCTGCCGTTTCCAGCCCACAGCCTCTGTGAAGATGTCCTCCATGCTCTCTCTCTTCCTCCTCCTCCTCCTCCTCTTTCCCAGGCTGCTCCACCTGCTACCCTGGGCAGCTCAGTGCTGGGCCAGCCAGGCCCTCCTGACGCTCCTGCGGGCCCTCCTGGAAGCTGGCGATGGCCTTGCAGTCCTTCAGCTGCTTGGCTGCATCACCTGGTTGCTTAGGTCCCAGCTGGAGGTGTTGATCTCAAAGATGGTTGCTCATGAGTGGTACTGCTTGATGCGTCCACCAGTCTCAGCTGCTGCAGCTCCTCCCTGAAGCTCGAGTTGAAGAGGAGGGTGCAGACCCAGCCCTGCGAGATTCAGCTCCTTGGCCCATTTGATGAACTCTGGCAAGGGCGCCGGCCACCAGCACACATACTGCTGCTGGGCATTGTCAGCCACACAGCCCAGGTTCGCAGCTGCAGTGACACCTCCAGAGTGTTCTGCAGGCCAGAGTCCTCATCGTCCACTACGCTCTGTGGCACCCAGCCTACCATGCTGTCCACACCAACCGCACATGAGAGTTCCTTGTGGGAGTGGGCAAGGGTGAGGGCAGGGCCCAGGAACAGGTGCAGGTCCAGCAGGTTGAGGACCTCATTTGGGGCCACTAAAAGTAGGCTGTGCCCTTCTGCCAGCCCGGCCACACAACCCACGGGGTGCAGGAAGAGCTTGCCCTCCACTGGAAAGCTGAAGTTGATGACGTTGTCCAGCAGCAGGATGTCCAGACCCTGGGCCACCAGGTTAGTCATGATGAGGTGAAGCACTTGCCCTAGGTGAGCTTGGCCAGGCTGATCTTGTGGGCCGTCTGGTTCCGGGCACTGTAGATGTGGGCACAGCTCACCCAGGGACCCAGGCAGTTTCACTCTGGCCTGGGACCTGGGCAGCTTCGCTCTGGCTCCAGCTTTGTCAGGAAAGACGGATGTCCAGAGCATATTACCCTTTTATTAGTATAGAAGATTATGGTATTTTTGTTCAATTAAAGTAAAACAACAAAAACCAAACATGCACATTGTTTTTCTCAAAAAGCCTATTAATAAGTTGATGATGCAGCTTCTATTTGTGTCATAGAATCAAGAAAACAGTGTATCTCTATTAGGATAAGCAAGTTTATATTTTTCTCAGTTTTTATTTTAAATTATTATTATTATTATTATTATTATTATTATTATTTTTATTTTGCTTAATTCTCACCTGATCAATTTTTCCATTGATCTTTTAGCCAGAGTAGAAGAAAGAGGGAATGACAGAGAGAAACATCGATGTGAGAGAAACACATTGATTGGTTGTCTCTTGCACATGTCCTGACCAGGGCCCATACCAGGGAGGAGCCTGCAACCAAGGTATGTTCCCTTGACTGGAATCGAACCTGGGACCTTTAGGTCCACAGGCCGAAGCTCTCTCTACTGAGCCAAACCAGCTAGGGCTCACAGTTTTTCTTCTAAATTAATTTCCTAATGTATTGATCTTTTGGTTATGTTGATTAAAGGGCTCCATGACTCACCTACTCAATCCTCTCTTTTGTGCCTTAGCAGAGAGCTTTCTTGGCAATTAATTGCTAATGTTTCTTTTGGTATCCTTTTCCTCCCTGGTGTTGTGACCAAATCCTTCAGAAATTTATTTTTGTGCTTTTAAGTGCAAATATAATTATGTGGGAGAGAAATCTTTAGAAAACTCTTGCCCCTTGCCTTATGATTTGCATATTGGTATGCCTCAAGATCAACATTTCTTTTGCTTCCTACCATAGCTCACCTGATATGCACGGACACTTCATAATTGAAAGAAACTGCTTTTACCTCTGGAGTTTCTTTGGGATTTTCAACATATCCAATTAACTTTTACCTTTGAAGCCAAAATTATAATGAGCAGAACAATACATTGACTACTGTACCTGGGTTGTTTGAAAATAGAGATTATTTGGAAAGATAAATTTTCTTGATAATTCTCTTTCTAGACTTGGCTGAATTTAGTGCACTGTAACAATTTTTAAATTACATGAATTTTCTTGAAATAGTTTGAAACAGAGACCATTTTTAATAGTATGTATGGCCCAGTTAATTAAACTCTTTCAGTGCACTAAATGGTTCTGAAAGGCCATAAATTTTAGGTTTAATTTTATACTCAACATACTTATTTTTCTAAAGTCATATGGATATCTCATCTGCATAAACATCTCATCACCTTCTTATAGAATTTCAGGTCAGCACAATCTCCCCTCCCCACCTCCACATTTTATCATTTTTAATTTCATGAATATCTTCAAATATTAATGGACAAATGGTGAAAAGAGTTAGGTCCCCAGAACATTAAGGGTAACATTTCTGAACAAAGAAAGAAGGCATTCTCATACTCTCCTAGTGATTGACTGACAAGATAGCATATTTGAAGATAGGGGATATCCAGAACAATGTTCTATCTAGACTGTGCATCAGACACCTTCATATGCCACCCCAGATCCTAGACTCACCTGCCTTCTAGAATTTGGGCCAGTTGTTTCTGGTTCAGCCATAACCTATATATTAATAGGCTAATATGGAAATCGACTAAATGGTAGAATGACCAGTTGCTATGACATGCACTGACCACCAGGGGGAAGACGCTCAGTGCAGAAGCTACCCCCTGGTGGTCAGTGCGCTCCCATAGAGGGAGTGCCACTCAACCAGAAGCTGGGCTCAAAGCTGGTGAATGCAGTGGCAGTGGCAGGAGCTTTTCTCTCCTCCACAGCAGTGCTAAGGATGTCTGACCACTGCTTTGGCCTGTTCCCTGCTGGACATCCCTTGAGGGCTCCCAGACTGTGAGATGAGATAGGCTGGACTGAGGGAACCCTCCCCTCCTCCCTGAGTTCATGAATTTCATGCACTAGACCTCTAGTAACTATATAATTTGTCATCCAACACAGAAAATTTTTAGAGTAAGGAGATGCTTTTAACAATTACATTGTGACCATAGAGCTATAATGGGAGAATGTCTGGGGAATCAGAACATATAGCGAAACTAAGTCTGAACAAGTAAACTTCTGGTGGCCACCATCTGATAGTGATGACATATCTTTTGAACATGGTATTTTGACTATGTACCTCAGACTAAAGATAAAAATAACATGCACATATTGAATGATAATTAGTTACTTTTCAATCATATGGGGTAGTAATTCTGGTGTGACCCTAAGTATTTTAGGATTGAAGAAATAAGTGAATATTGTGAGGATAATTGGCCTCTAGTTTCTCCTTTCTGAGTTACAAGTATGGGAATGGTGAAGATAATGTATTGCCAGCTTAGGCCCAATCCCCTGGGGAGCAGGTCTCAGCCAGCAGACGGTCATCCCCCGAGGGGTCCCAGACTCTGAGAGGGCACAGGCTGTGCTGAGGGACACCCCCCCACCACTGCCGCAAGTGCACAAATTTTTGTGCACCAGGCCTCTAGTTCTATATAATAAATAGGTAATATGCAAATTGACCACCACTCCAACACACAAAGATAGCCGCCCCCATGTGGTCAAAGATGGCTGGCAGGGGAGGGCAGTTGGGAGGAACCAGGCCTGTAGTGGAGGACAGTTGGGGGGATCATGCCAGCAGGGGAGCAGTTAGGCATCGATCAGGCTGGCAGGGGAGTGGTTAGGGGGTGATCTGGCTGGCAGGCAGAAGCAGTTGGGGCAATCGGGCAGGCAGGCAGGCAGGCCAGTGGTTGGGAGCCAGCAGTCCTGGATTGTGGGAGGGATGTCCAACTGCCTGTTTAGGTGGGATTGGGCCTAAATGGGCAATCGACATCCCTTGTGAGGTCCCAGATTGAAGAGGGTGCAGGCTGGGCTGAGGGACACCCCTCCTCCTGTGCATGAATTTCTTCCCAAAACACACAACCTGAAACTAATCATGACAAAACAACCAGTTACCCTCACTGAGTGATCTTTTACAAACAAGTGGGCAAAGTCATTTAAAAAATCCTACATCAGAAATTCAGTTTAGGTTATATTGCAGTAAAAAAACCCTCAAATCTCAGTGGCTTAATTTAATGTAATACAGGTTTATTTCTCACTAATGTTACTTATCCATTATGGGAAGGTTTGTACTCTGCTCCAGCCATTATCACTCTCATTCTGGAATGCCAACCTCTATCTGAAGCATCTTGGTTGCTTTGCTGCAGAGAAAAGAGAGAACAGGGCAAAATGCATACCATCTCTTAAAGTTCCTGCCAGGAGTAACATAGACTACTTCAGCTCTCATTTCATTGGCCAAAGCAGGTCACATGGTCAAAGTTGACATCAAGATTGTAGGGAAGCATAATGCTCTTAAAGAAAAGCACCAAATTTTTTAAAGGGGTTATATAGAATACTACAGGCCCGGTGCACGAAATTCATGCATGGAGGAGGGGGTCGGGGGGGACGGTGTTAGCCCAGCCTGCACCTTCTCCAATCTGGGACCCCTCAAGGGATGTCAAACTGCCTGTTTAGACCCAAGCCCAGTGAGATCTGGCAGTTAGGGACCCAATTGCCCCCAACTGCCCTCCCCTGCCAGCCTGGTCTCCCCTAACTGCCCTTCGTTGCTAGCCTGGTCGCCCTAACTGTCCTCCACTGCAGTCCTGGTCACCCCCAACTGCCTTCCCCTGCTGGCCTGGTCACCGCCAACTGCCCTCCCTTGCAGGCCTAGTCCTTCCCAACTGTCCTTCCCTGCTGGCCATCCTGTGGCAACCATCTTGTGTCCACATAGGGGTGGCCATCTTTGACCATGTGGGGGCAGCCATCTTGTGTGTTGGAGTGATGGTCAATTTGCATATTACTTCTTTATTAGATAGAATAGTAACTCATTCTAAGCTCAAGAACATATTATAAATGAACCAAAGACTTAAATGTAAAAATGTGAGACAAAAAATATTTTAAAAGATTCATGGGATATTCCTTTTATTACTATAGATGAGACAAGTTTCTTCTCCTTAAAGACCACATTCCAAAGTCATTGAGAAAATGTATATATTTTGCTATATATGAAAACCAAAAACTTCTTGGATAAAATAATGAATTTTTTCAAAAGACAAATTGCAACATGGTTAGAAAATAATTGCAATTTATAACATAGTTAAATTCTTCTTCTCAATATATAGTTTGTAGCTTCCAGTCAAGATGTTGACATAGGTAAACATAGTACTCACATCCTCACACAATCACATCAAAACTACAACTAAACTACAGAACAACCATCATTCAGTATGCTGAAATCTCACTAAACAGAAGTCCTATAATTTCATAATTAACAGAAGTCCTATAATTTCACTTCTGGCTGTGAAAATCCCCAGGATTGTGCCTGAGTGAGATGAGGGCTGCTGGAGTCCCAGGTGTTCATATTAAAGGCCCCAGCCTAGACTTACTCACTGAGGGACTCACTCACCCTGAGTTCCAAAACCGGGGTAACAGCTCAAATGGGGAAGAACTGAATTGTTTGGCATGAAGGCAGGAGCTGGGGGTAGCTTTCTCCCAGACAGAAGTGCTAATAGAGGCCATTGTTCCTTTTTTGAGAGACCCCCCCCCCCCCAGAGCCAGCAGGTGAGTGCCATATCGCAGTCCCCATCAACTTGGCTCACACTGTCTGCTCTGCCCTGGTGATTCCCTAAGACCCTGTCCCACCTAACTGCAGACCCACCCACGCTGTTTCCAGTGGATTTCCATACAAACAGCCTGTCTTGGCTCATGCTGCAGACTTTCCTAAAATCTCTGAAAGGTTCACAAACCCCAAACAAGCATCTGGCCTCAGTGTTCTCCATAAGTTTTGGTAAGTGAGCCCAAGCTCTCACTATTGGCAACTGGTCTTGGTTCACAGCTTGGCCTATCCTGGGCACCTCAAAGCCCAGGACAAGAAGCAGCCATCTGTAGGTTGATTTGTAGCTTGTACTAGGGGGCACTGGCAGAACACAGGAGGTGGCTGACCTTGGCCTGCACCTCTCAGGAGGCCTCAGAGCCAGCACACCCAGTGAACAGTTTCAGGCAGTATCAGAGCATTATTACCCAATCACCTGCATGAACAGATTGGATGGGCACCAGATCCCAATGACATGAGTCCAGCTTCATGGGGCTGGCCCCTGCACAGCAGCTCCTCCTCTATAATCACAACTGGTCCTAGCTACTGAGGCATTTATCCTACAGATAAACTTAAGCACTGGTGGAGTAAAGGAGCTGTATAGTAGAAATACACATAAGGAAGTGCCA
>NW_006287324.1:1168739-1170813 GCF_000327345.1 Myotis davidii | reverse complement strand
AGATGGACAGTCTATTGTTGCAGAGGAACAGACTGTTGGTTAAACAGAGAACAGAGGGCAAAAAAGATCATTTGGGCTGAAAACATACAAACTACAGACATGTTAATGGTTTACACCCTTCCTTGCTTACATCAAACACAAGGCTTTGCATAATGTAGTTGATGATTCTTCTCTCAAAGAATTGGTTGGCCCTCTAGAAGAAGTTCAGACAGTTGGTGGGGTGCTAGCACTCACAACATCACCTGCTTCTGAAGTGTAAAGTGAAGCCTTGTCCACACAAAGAGCTTTCAGGTTCTCTCTACTACCACATTCTAAAACATGAGCAAACCATTTGAAGGAGTAATTAATGCTAAAATAAATTACTCCAAACCCCAGAAAAAAGACTCTGTAAAAACAGAAGTAAATCAAGTAATGAAGAAACTTTTAAAAGCTCTAAGTATCACTAGGATGTTTGAAGGCAATTGTACCTATAAAATAAGGAATATGAACTGAATGCCATGAGAGGAACAGTTCGTATATTTATTAGAAGGCTGGGAAGATAAGGATAAGGAAATCTCTTTGACTCTCGGACAGAAAAACATGAAAATGAAAAGCTTTGAAACTCAAGAGGATAAATCCAGAAGGATATCTGGCTATTAAGCATTCCAAAAGAAAAACAAAGACCATGTAGAGGTAATATTGATCAAATACATTAAAGAAAATCTTCCCTGGAGCTGAAAAGAGATATATCTTTAAGACTACAGGCACATATAGTAGGTAGTCAGAACACAGCCCTGGGGCTAAAGTAATTGGAAAGCAATCTCTTCTATTGTTCCTGATTTCTAAGTGAAATTGAAATTTCTAAGTGTAAACATCTGGATAACTTCAAAGTTAACCAGAGCAAAGAGTTAAGGAGCAAGACTTTAGACAAAATGAAAATCTCAGAAAATTAGGATGTTCTCAAAAACAAAACACCTTCTAAGGATGGTGGCATGTCAAAGGCACACAGCGGCTCACTGAAAGAGCCAAAGTGTGAATAATTTGAGCAAGAAAATAAAGTAGCATTGGATTATAGCTTGAAGTATAAAAGAAATATCCACGTGTCCATACTTACATGTGTGAACGGAAGCGAAGAGGCAAATCTCGCGTGCAGAGTATTCCAGATAGTGTGTATAGAAGCTTCTCCTTCAAGGACAAAGAGCCAAATGTCCCATCCCTAAGTGTGGGCTACACATAATGACTAGTGACTTCCTTCCAAAGATGGTAGTATTAGCAGGAAAAAGGGGAAAAAGTAACTTTACAGGGGAGAAATCTGACAACACTACTTCGGTTAACAGCAAGGTTAACACCAATAGAGATCAGTCAGATTGATGGCATGCATTCTTGATGGATGTGATGGAGGAGCACAGCTCCTTACTACCTTCCTCCCAAACTCATAACCCCACTCCAAACATTGGGACACGATAGATTACTTCTCAACTAATATTAAGGATAGTATTGTTCTTAATCTTCTCAGTTTTATATCCACTATTGGAGGATAAAATAACAACAACAAAAAGACATTAGCTAAACCCCAACTGAGAAACATTCCACAATACACCTGACCAGCACTCCTCAAAAACTGTCACATCATCAAAAAAAAAACAAGTTGAGGAACTGTCACAGCCAGAGGAGCCTGAGGAGACATGGAATAGTGTAACATGGTCTTCTGGGTGCAGTTCTAGATCAGAAAGAGGACAGTAGAAAAAAACTAAGGAAAGTTGAATCCAGTTTGGATTTTAGTTCATAATAATGTATTAATATTGGGTCATTTAATTTGACCAATGTGCCATGATAATGTATGATGCTATTAGTAGGGAAACTGGTAGGGATATATGGAGATTCTCTGTACCATCTTTGTAATTTTGATGTAAATTTGAAACTATTTTATAATAAAAAAAGTTCTTTAACAAATTCCAATTCGATATCCTACCCTGAGTTGCTGCCTTCTCTGAAGTGGGTGAGGAGCCACCTGGTGGGTGAGCTATGTCCTTGGAACTCACCTGACCTGGGCAGACACTCTTCCCTGATTTTCTGTCACATGCAGGTCCTTTCT
>NW_006287324.1:1164615-1168710 GCF_000327345.1 Myotis davidii | reverse complement strand
AGGAAAGCCAAGGACACTAGGATTAGGTGCATTTCTGTTTATTTATTGTTGTTCCGTTCCTAGATCCTGAAGCCTTTCGTGTAATCACTACAGATCTAATTGTTTAGACTTAACCCACCACCAGCCAGCCAGGTCTCCTAATTCCTTTAACTGTAACCACTGAGTCCCTACCTCTTCTTGATTTCATTTCTGCCTCTCACAATTTGGTTTATTTCTACAAAAGAATCAAAATATGTTAGATCATCGAGTCATTTTTTGAGTGATATTGAAATGAAACAGATCCAAAGAGAAATGGAGGGTTCACTGTCAGTTTTGACTTCATGGGTAAATTGGTCCCTGTGAACAGGATATCAGGGTCAATATTGACCCCTTCTTGGCCAACTGGACAATCCTGACAACATACCTGTTTTAGTTTATATGTGCTATGCATACACACAAAACCACAAATGTGGACATGTGTGGGAGTGTGTGCATGTGCGTGCGCATGTGAAGTTTTAGTCCAAATTAATTTAGACCCAGTTCTTCTTTTAGCACACAATATTTTTTTTCTGAAGGGAAAACTCAACCAGATTAGAGGAGCAACTATTGGCTAAAAATACAAACTTCTAGTTTTTTTTGAATATTTTAAATTATTTTTTGAAACTTCTGGAGTAAATGTAATTTAAAATATTTCCCCTGTTTCTTACAGCTAAGCCAATAAAGCTCCTAGAACTCTTTCGAAAGAAAAGTTAGCCTGTGTCTGATTCATTAATTAATGCAGCAAAGTGTAAAAAATAGAATTAATTTTGGCTTTTAAACCTTGGTCTATATTTGCCTTTAGAAAAAGAGGTCACATTTTTCTTCATGGAAATGAACTTGAGAATATTATGCATTTGAATGAATCATTGACCATGGTAAGTAATCCTCATTTGAGTGATATGGTAAAATTTGTAGAAGCAATCTCCAAGAAAGCAATCTAAATTTAGAGTTGTGCTTTGGGTAAGATGTTGTAGATTCTCAAAATAATGTATTTACTCTACAGCTTCTGCAAATTAACTTTTGGCAATCCCAACATGCCCAGGTTGCAGGCTCAATGGCCAGTAGGGGCTGTGCAGAGGGCAGCCAATCAATGTTTCTATCTTTCCTTCTCCCTCAAAAATCAATTAAAATAGGGGAGGGGAGTACTTTTTGAAAATATACTTCTAGACTTTTTGCCTTTTCTGATTGATCATATATTTGAAAATATCCATGCTGGCAATGTTTTATTTTTTCCTTTTAAAAACCATTGTAGCCCTTTTGGACAGGAAATAAAGATGAATTCAATTAACACCTTCCTGAAACAATCCACCAAATCTCAGGATGGGTTTCAGAAGTGAAAAAAAAATTGAGATTTGAATGTTTGGCTTGTGCACGAAAGTTAGGGTGCCTTTAAAAAATACTATTTTTCAATGCTTTTGAGTACTCAAAGGCAATTGTGTTTGATGTTTACTCTAACTCCCATCAAGAAATTTAACAGGGATATGATCACTCACACTTCAAGGAAAAAGCCATTTATACCTCCCAACTCTCTGTTATCCCTTTTGATTTTTAGCATTGAGAAGTTAGTTTGAAAATTTTAAATATTTCTGAGAATTGTCCATGTTAAAGTAGGTCCAGATCTTTTGAATGAAATGGTAGATAAAATTTTATAAAGGGATGAGAAGAAATAAACCATGATTACAAGCAACAGGGTGGGTGAATCTCATAAACATAACATTGAACCAAATGAGCAAGACACAGAATATACTGTGTGATTTCATTTGTATAAAGCTTGAATGAAGCAGAACTATAATCTATGGAGTTGGGGTATGATTTTGATTGTGAAATCATAACTGGGAGGAACATGAAGGTGACTTTGTGGTTCTTATAATATTCTGTTCCTTGACCTAGGTGCTGATTACACAGGTGTGTTATTGGGTGGAAATTAATTGAGCTGATTACACTTATAATATGGGTACTTCTCTCTTATTTCTGCGTATAACATGCTTCAATAAAAAGTTCATTTAAGATAGTCTGACTCAGTTCTTTGCCTCAAGACACATGACTGTTAGCCGAAGATTCTTAGTAAAGCCAATCTGCATTTAATTAGAGAAAATGTAAATCATAATGATAGACACACTGGAAGGTTTGCCTGGATTTTAAGTTTACTTCAAATGTTACTAGGGTTTTGTTAGCTAGTGATCTGAGGAAGCCACTTGCACCAAATTCCAGCAGTTTTAAGCATCTCACTGTATATATATATAATGCTGGGGGTCAAAAACATTTCAGATGTACTGAAGTCAAAGATACTTTGCTCAGAACTTGGAGAATTGAATCTCGATTGCCTAAAAATAATGCTGCAGTATGGGCATTATTTGTTTCTATTTCAACCAAAATTGAAAACACTTTGTAGATACACTATTTTCTTAAGGTACTGAGTCAAATATATACAGCAAGTGAACGCCAAACAAATTTGACTGTGTTTTTACTATGCTTATTTCTTAGGCCTACTCAACACCTGCCATCAGCATTGCCTCGGAAGGAAGTTACAGGCATCCAGGGGGCATTAACTTTACCATTCATTCAATCCAATGTCCCTTAAAACAAATAAGCAGAGATACACAGAGAATAGAAGTTTTGACGTGGCTTGCTAGCAAATAAAACTGGTATTAACTTAAATGGCTATTTAGAACTAAAAATAGTTCAGCTTGTCTATCATTCCAATTAAAAAAAAACATGCATTGAAAGTTGATCTTTAAATAGCATTTAGCGTTATTACACAGTGTGCATATTTTTGCAGGTGTAGCTGAAGAACTTATATGCATAATCCATGGACACAGACAATAATGTGGTGAAGGTTTGGGGAGGGGGTAGGAGTGGGGCTGAGGGGGTCAATGGGGGATAAAGGGGACATCAGTAATACTTTCAACAACAAAGATAAAAAAATTTAAAAAATAGTATATATCCTGGAAGCTGTTATCACAGTAGACCCTGGCACATTAAAAAAAAAAAAAAAACTTGTCCATCATTTAGTTGTTGCTATAACAACGGCCTAATTCCAGCTAGAGAGAAGGGGATCACTTGGGCTGGCTCACAGGGAATTCCTTGCTCCCCCCCCCCACCCAACTATAAACTGCCACTGTGTGTGTGTGTGTGTGTGTGTGTGTGTATAACATCATACCAGAAATACATTTCTGGTGGCCATGAATGAAGGACATCTATTTTGTTGTCTCTTGTTTATTGCTGATAAGTACTGTAATTACTTCCAATGTTTTAAAAAATGAGTCAAGACTTTATGTTTAAAAAAGCTATTTTACATCATTTTAAAGTTATTTTAACTTTTCCTTTGCTGTCGGAAATCTTGTTACCATCTGCTGCCACCAGCTATTTATACCTGAAGGGGGTGTTTGATGCTACCTATGGAAATGCCTACTAATGCTCCCCAGATGGGAAATGGTGATTTGGAGGAGGTCCTCTGTGACTTGTGTGATCCCAGCCCACTGTCAACATGTGGATTTAATTCTGAGTGGAAGCACTCAAATTATAACTGGTTTAGTGTCCTATGTAGGGGCTGGGGTCATGCTTGAATTAACTCAGGGGACAGGGCAAACTTCTCTTTAGATCTACATAATTTCCTGCCTTTAAATGCATTAATTAAAAATATTCATTATAAAGCAAAATAATAGAAATGTATCTTTTGCATTATGAATCTATAAGCTGTGATATTTCCCTTTAATCAATTTCAATTTTCTACAACCATGACATATTAATTGAATAACATAACATAATTATATCTTACTAGACGCCCGGTGCACAAAAATTTGTGCACTTGGGGGGTCCCTCAGCCAGGCCTATGCCCTCTTGCAGTCTGGGTCCCCTCGAAGGATGTCCACCTGCTGGCTTAGGCCCGCTCCCTGGGGGATTGGGCAAGCTGGCAGTCAGACATCGCTCTGGCAGCCTGGCAGCCATTGGGGGATGTCCACTTGCCAGTGGGGAGCAGGCCTAAACTGCAGTTGGAAATCCTTAGCGCTGCTGAGGAGACAGGAGAGGCTCTCACCACCACCGCTATACTGGCAGCCATCAGCCTGGCTTGTGGCT
>NW_006287324.1:1144181-1164530 GCF_000327345.1 Myotis davidii | reverse complement strand
CCTTTCCTTTTTTTTTGTTTTAATTCGCTCCAGCTCTGTGGCCATGGCAGCTGGAAGCAGGTATCTGGGTTTATTTACCTTCTATAATTGAAATTTTGTTGCCTTGAGAGGAGGCATCAGCCAGCCAGGAAGTTGGCTTACTCCATCATTGGGGCAACCAAGCCTCCTGCTTGCTACAGCTCTGTGGCTGCCGGCAGCCATCTTGGTTGAGTTAATTTGCATATAGTCACTCTGATTGGCTGGTGGCTATGGCTTGGGGCATAGCAAAGGTATGGGCAATTTGCATGTTTGTCTATTATTAGGTAAGATTACTTAAAATACTCTAATTTCTTAGGTCTTCATCTTAAAATAATTTAAAATATACAGAAAGTTGACAAATAGAACAAAGAATTCCTGAATTCCTTCATCAAATGTAATCAAATATTAATGTTTTATATAACCACAGAATAATTATTAAAGCTCATTTTAAAATTGGAATTCTGCAGTAAGGGGGAGCTTTCCCTCCTATCTATCACCTATCTTTATTTCAGTATGGATTCATGGATGTGTTGCAGTACTATAATTAGTTATTTTTCTCAATTTGTCCCAAATTTGGCTATTGGGAGCTCTTTTAAAAATGACTCCTAAGCCCTTTGCCATAGCAGCATCATTCTTTGACCACTGCCTTACTCTCTGGTGCCTTAGGTTACTTCTAGATTGTAAGGGAGGGCAATGCAGAGAAGGCAGCTTGCTATTTGAGCCTTGGAAAGGGATAGGGTTAGGATCAGTAAAAACAAAATGGTAGAGGGCCATGGGCAAGACATTACTTCCCTCTGTAAAGTTTATGGGATTAAGAACAAAACCAATTATGTGCACAGTGAAAATTAAAAGAAATATTTAAAAAGATGTTCAAAGTTCATCCCAATCACCTCCTGCCTCAGTACTAGAATTTAATCACTACTTCTGAAAACCTCTGGCTTCTTTTATTGGAAAATAGTATTTGGAAAACCAAATCAGACTGCTGAGTGAATTATACTTTTATTTTTTAATCTTAAAGTAATTTTGATTGTTTCATCAGTTTTTGCTGTTAATAAAGTTTATGTTTTAGAACTATAACTTTATTTACAAACTGTATTTCTAATATAAACTATCACTTTAAAATGTTTATTATTTCCTTTCTGATTATAAGAGTAATATATATGCACACTGGGGAAATATTTTTAAATAAAGAAGGTACAAATGAGAAAGCATAACTTAGTTCTCATTTCCAAGTGCTAATTACAGTTAACATTAAAAAAATTATATATTTTTTCTTTGGATTATTATGTATTTTAATAAATAAGAAAACTTACTGAACATAGTGCTATCATCTACTTACAAAAATGTAACACTACCTTTTATACATTTACCATTTTATTAAAAATTATTCTAAAACACTCTTTTAATGAGTGTATAATATTGCATTATATGGACTCTATTTCTTGGAATAATGTTTCAAGGCTTAATCTTATATTTAATATGATAATAAATATTCTTATACTGGAGGCCCAGTGCATGAAATTCGTGCATAGAGGGGTATCCCTCAGCCCGGCCTGCACCCTCTCCAATCTGGGACTTCTCAGGGGATGTCCAAATGCTGGTTTAGGCCCAATCCCACAGTTAGACATCCCTACCACAATCTGGGACCACTGGCTCCTAACTGCTCACCTGCCTGATTGCTCCTAACCACTTCTGCCTTCCAGCCCAATTGCCCCCAACTGCCCTCCCCTGCCAGCCCAGTTGCCCACAACTGCCCTCCCCTGCTGCAACCCACCTCCTCCTCCGGTACCCGGCTACTCCGCGTGAGGCAGTAGAGATGCCAGGACCAGCCTCCTCTGCACCATGTGGATCCATGGGACCCCCAGGCCTCACCGCATGGAGTGGCCACCGGGCCCTGCCTCTGCTGTATGCATGACCGTCTTGTGGCAGCCATCTTGTGACGATGTTGCGTGTAAGGGCCACCCAGGCTTTTATTAGTATAGATATAAATTTTTGACACATTTGTTTTTTGGAAATCATTTTAAAATAAAAACATTTATTTTCTTATTTTTTCCATAAGCTGGTTTATAATATTGTGTTTGATAGCTTTTAAATTAATTATGGGAGCATTTTAGAATGGTACATAAATGAGTACCTTCTCAGCAGTCTGTCAAACTCAGAACCTTAGTCTTATACCTTTGGCCTGTGCTGACAAGGATCATGTACATAGTTTTACTAAACAATTCTGAAACAGTGATTTTAGTTAAGATGGCAATTCAACTTTGGTCAGTACCGTAGGTATTCATATCCATCTTCATAAGAATTTCACAATTATTATCCATAAAAGAAATTGATAGCATTGTGGAACTTACTCTTCATTTTTGTTGGTTTATTTTGAATGGTGAGAACTGTATTTCTAATTGTTTAACTGTGTCTGTAATGGAAATTTCATAGCTAAGAGTTCAGTCTTTAAGAGATATATAAATGGGTCAGGCTGGTAGGTATCCATGCTTAAAACGAAGTTTTACACAATTTAATATTTAAAGGAGTGTTATGAACTTTCAGTGCTATATAAATTTTAAAGAAAAAGAAAGTACTGCATAGATTGAATATTCCTGGAAGGCTTCCTGAAGGCAGTGGAATGTGTGCCATTTCTGAAAGCCAGCTCAACTTTATTAGGGCAATACTTACATCATCACAGTAAGAATTATGCAAGTGAAAGGAGTTAGGAAGAAGATTTCATGATTGTGGAATAGCAAGAGTTTCTTATGATAAGCTTAATAAAAATATTTCTTGTGTATTATTCTCTGGACGCTCTTATTTTGACCTGAAGAGTTCTTCCCATGCCCAGTTGCCCAGAACCAAATTTTAAATCCCAAGCCTAAGGCAAAAATTCCTTTTCTTCTTTAACAATGAAAAATCAATAAGGAAGACCTGGATTATTAAGAGACTATGCATCACTTATTGTGATGAAATTTTGCAATGTGATTTATTGTATAGACACTATCAACAGTATATCATGGTCAATTTGTGTGATGAGTTAATATTTATTTTGTCTCTTTATATTTCTTAAAATATATATTATTGGAAGGAAATCATCTAACAGATTTTTAATGACATTGTTAATGTATGAAATTTGACACATGAAATTTAGAATAGCTTGTCAAACTCATTCATCATGCACCTGAGTGTATTTACTGGCCAAATATTGTTGAGGCAAAAATAGATGCAGGTTGAGGGATGGAGGTTCTGGGTCACACTGGAGTTCTCTCATTCTCCCTCTTCCCCACAGAATGGATCTCAGAGTGGATGAAGACACTATGACAAAACCTTGAACAAATGGTGGGCGTGAGGTTTGTAATGGACCTCTTCTCTTCCTCAGACCTCAGTCATGGATCTCAGAGTGGATGAAGACACTCCTACAAAATCAGTAGCTCACAGGTTGGCTAGGCACCCCAGTGAGGACCTCCACACTGAAAGTGCTATGGCCAGCCTGCAAACAGCCATCAGCCCCTCGCCGAAGCTTGCCAGGAACTCCAGCGGGGACCCCCACCCTGAAGGGGCTGTGGTCAGCCTGCAAACACCCATCAGCCCCTTACCCAGGCTGGCCGGGCACCCAAGCAGGACCCCCACCCTGACCCGGGACACCATTCAGGGCAACCCAGCCGGCCCCCACCCATGCACCAGGCCTCTATCCTATATAATAAATGGATAATATACAAACTGACCCTAATAGCAGAACGACTGGGAATGACTGGTCACTGTGACACACACTGACCGCCAGGGGGCAGATGCTCAATGCTAGAGCTTCCCCCTGGTGATCAATGAGCTTCCACAGGGGGAGCTCTGCTCAGCCACAAGCCGGGCTGATGGATGCGAGTACAACGGTGGTGGTGGGAGCCTCTCCTGCCTCCTCAGCAGCACTAAGTTTGTCCACTTTGAATTTATATTAGTTCACACAAACTCTCCATCAATGCTTTTATTCTGGCCCTCCGGTCCCGTTTAAGAACCCATTGTGGCCCTCGAGTCAAAAAGTTTGCCCACCCCTGCTTTAGTACATTTATAATTGCATTTGAATTTATATGTGTATTTCTATTTCTACTACTACTTCTTTTTGAGAGGCAGCATATTTCTGCCATGGAGAAACTCCAAGGTAGGAATTGGAAGATACATATAGGAAAATATAGTTTATCAATGAGAGCAATTCAGCCAGATTATTTAGATTTCTAGCCCTTATAATCCGTAATATGATTCCATTGTTAGTTAATTTTCCATTCCTTCAAAGTGCTTTCATCCCAGTGCAATTATGCAGCTGAAGCAAGATGTAAGCATTCTTACTTAGTAATAAGTTAAACAAATTGAGAATCTTATGTAAGATTTATGAGCACCAGGATATTGATAAAGGTATTATGGATGTAATAGTAATGAAAATTAGACTTACAGCTAATGAATGAAAGAGGGTAATATCCTTTGTGAGCACTTGGTCACTGTTCAATCTATAGCACAAGTGGAAATTAAAGGAAGAGAAGGAGAAGTCAAATAGAAAGAGGGACACAAGGTTTAAAAATTCTATTCTTTTTGCTGTACAGGATTAATATATAAATATACTTTCTATAAAAAATTTAGGCAGTGTAAAAAATAAAACTAATTTCTAATTCTATCACTAAGAGATAATAATTGCTGAGATTTTTATTATTTCTTTTATGAGAATATTTTAAATGAAATTAGTTATACATTATGTATTCACAACTTATTTCAGTTAATATCATATCATAAATTTTTTTCATCAAACAAATTATTTGAAAAACTCTTACCTTTAGTGTAATGTAGTACGCTATTAAATGACTTTGTCATATCCTCTTTTAATAAACACTAGAGGCCCAGTGCACGAATTTGTGCATGGGTGGGGTCCCTCAGCCTGGCCAGTGATCAGGATCAATTGGGGCCATCTCACCCAATCCTGTTTGGGGCCAGTTGTGGCCAGCTGGTGGGGGGAGGGACTGTAGGAGGTTGGCTGGCCTTGGGAGGTTGGCTGGCCATGGGAGGTTGGCTGTGGTAGCACACCGATCACCAGGGGCAGCTCCTACATTGATTGTCTACCCCTGGTGGTCAGTGCGCATCATAGCTACCTGCCAGTCGTCCGGTCATCTGGTTTTCCAGTCGTAACGGTCACATAGGCTTTTATATATACAGATTTAGCTGAAGTGCTATTGGTCCATTGCTGATGTCCCATACATATTCCAATGTACCAGAGAGATGAAGGCTTGCATGTTCTCTCTGCAGGAACCCCTTGGTGTCTGCTCATTCAAAAGGAAAGTTTTGCCTACATTTCTAAAGGATTGCAAAACAGTCTTATGCTTTTGTCTTGCTTTCCCTCACCGCCATTTTAGCTGAGGGAATCCTGCTGAGAAAGTTCTGCATAAGGAAGCATGTATGCTTCCACTTAGGCTTCCACCAAAGGTAATATTAATTAAGCACAAACTAGTAGGATAAGAAGGCGATTGAACCATAGGCTCAAGGCCTTGATACCCCCACTCCTGATAAGAACCCTTCTTCCATCTGAGGTCTGAACTGTCTTTCTAAGAGCAAGAGTAGGAGAATTGCAGTATTTCTCTTCAGTTGAACTCTACTAGAGTGCAAGCATTTGATTTATTGACTGGGGAGATGATGAAATTGTTCGAAGACAAAAGTTTCCACTTGAATTCAGATTTTCCCATAGTTTTGTAGGCTGATGATATCATAACACAAATTACTTGAACTATTGCAAATTATGTATGAGACACTATACAAGCTTTCTTCTTTGATTGCACATTTTGTCTTCAAAGTATTCAGTGAAGTTGTACTGCAGGCAACATGAACACCATTAACAATTTTTTTATTTACCACAAAGTACTAGGAAGTAGTTAACTTGTACCTTAGTTTTCCAAAACTGAAAACCAGGATATCAAAGTAATTTGCTATTTCTCAAAGAGGGTGGAAGTTCATTATGAATATTTTAAAAAGACAAGAAAATCACTTAAAATGAAGCATTCATCTAAAAATGATTTTTTCTTGCTATAAATTCATATATAAATCTCAAAAACTATCATAAACACCAGCAGCACTTTTTGAATTTATAATAACCTGAAATCATAATGATGTTCATTTTCTTTGAAACTGACATGATTTGACACTTGCACAACTGTTGACTTTAGCAAATTGGTAACTATATCTGATATTAAAAATATTTAAAACCACCAATGGAATAAAGGCATTTAAAGTTTAAGTAAAATTTTTTGAGGGTTATATTGAACTCATTTAAAAATAACTTGTATAGGCACTTCACTTTTAGCACTTGACTAAAGCAATTTTAAAAATTATAAATAAAATTCTTTTTCACCTGAGGCCTTGAAAAAAATTGATTCTGAGTGTCATAAACTGATTGAGATATAAATCTTTGCAAAATGATTATCAGAATAAGCACTATTGTAACTCAGTTTTAAACAGCCTTGTCATAAGCAAGATCTTGCAATACACAATGTGCTCTAGTGTTTCACAAGTAAATCTTGGTAGAGGCTTTCAAACATTCTGGCAAACCGCATAGTCCTGTACCCAATTTGAGCATTCAACTTGCAACTTTTGTGTCCCTGACCTGGGAAGAAGTTAACCATTCCCCTTTTTCTTAGTAATAGCTATACTGTCTGAAATTTAAATTGGTGACCACATTAAGCCTGAAGTACTTGGTATCTCATTTCATAGATGTGTTAGTTAACTTGCTTTAAATATTCAAGGCCAACTTGCACTATTCCATTATACCACTTGAAGTTATTAACTGATAAATAATTTCCAGCTTTTAATATATAGTGATTTATAGGTCAGTTAATATCTTAAGAGGTTATACTCATTGTCACACAATCCACAGTTGCTTATTATACTCTTTCTTTGTGACAGTATTAGAGTAAAAACTAGTCCAGACACTGATCATGTCTGTGTAATGGATGGTTAGACAGGAGGTCAGATTGAATCAATTCAGTTTCCCATCTGGTGTCTGATTTATTCTGTGAAGCCGCTGAAGGCAGAGAGGATCTACAGATGACTGTTACTGCAACATAACCATATGTATGTGTTTTCTATCAGAGGATGTCAATGTGAACAGTGACATTGCCCATGGCCCCACTCCATGTTAGTGAAGTGGCCTAGGATAAATGCCTGTGGTCTAACACTTCCTGACGACAAAGACAGTCAAACATTGGCACATGGTGATGGACACGGTAATATGCTGTAAGACTAGACACACATATTTAGGGAATGATTTAGATACTGTCAGGAAGGTAGAGATTCTCTAGACTAAGCTGGAAGGATCCCCAGAGATTGGTTGTTTTAGCCTGTTTGGTCTGCTGTACCATAGACTGGGTGACTTGTAAACAGCAGAAATGTATTGCTCACAGTTCTGGAGGCTGGAAAGTCCAAAATCAAGTCACCAGCAGATTCCGTGCCAGATTCATAAATGGACATCTTCTCACTGTGTCCTTAGAAGGCATAAAGAATGCATAAGCTCTCTGGTTTCTTCTTACAAGGGCATTACTTGCATTCGTGAGGGTTCTACTCTCATGACCTAATCACCTTCCATAGACCCCATCTCCAAACATCATCACATGTGAAGTTAGTTATTAACATATGAAATTTGAGGTGGACACATTCTGTCTAAAGTATCCTTTAAGCCATGAGCGTAAAAACTTAGAAATGGTAAGTACACCCCCTCCCCTTAAAATACCCCCTAGTCATGGCAAACCCAGGTGTGCAGCAACTCTTCCTACCTAAATGGTTCTGCCTGCAACCCAGATGTCTTTGGAAGCCTCTGTAAATGTTAGGACTCTGTTTCTGCTGATTGCAACTCACTCACAAACTCTGAGGAGAATCTTTCATTGTTTAACACATTGAGAGTTTATGCTTATTTTATTGAGTGAACTATCTAATGAATAAAAAATGTCAGTTTTTATGAGAGCTTCAGTATAATTAACTGGATAATTCTGATAAAAGTGGCTTTAAGATAAGTAAGTACATAAAAAGATTCTCAATATTATTAATCATAAAGGAAATGAAAATTTAAGCCACAATGAAATACCACTTCACACCCTTTAGGATGCTATTAAACCCTCCTCCCCAAAACAACAAGTGTTGAGAGGATGTGGAGAAATTGGAGGCCTTGTGCATTGCTGGTGGCAATGTAAAATCTGCAGCCACTATGGAAAAGAATATCATGGTTTCTAAAAAATTAAAAATAGAATTATCATATGATTCAGCAATTCTACTTCTGGGAATATACCCAAAATATTTGAAAGCAGGGACACAAACAAATACTTGTACACCAATGTTCATGGAGCATTATTCACAATAGCAAAAAGATGGAAGCAACCTAATTGTCCATTGAGGCATGAATGGATAAAGAAAATGTGGTTTATACATACAATGGAATATGATTCAGCCTTAAACAGGAACGAAGTTTTAATACATGTTACAATATTGATGAACCTTGAAAATATTAGGCTAAGTAAAATGTCAGACACAAATGGATAAATATAGGATTTCACTTCTTATTTGTGATACTTAGAATACAGTGTATTCAAATTCATAGAGACAGAAAGTAGAATATAGATTACCAGGATTGGAGGGAGAAAGGACTAGAGAAGCTTAATGAATACAGAATTTAAAGTTTAATGAATACAGAATTTCAGCTTGGGAAGGTGAAAAATTCTGGAGATGAATGGTGGTGATTGTTGTACAACAATTTTTTGAACATACTTAATGCCACTAAATTTCACACTTAATATAGCTAAAGTGGTAATTTTTTTAAAAAGTAGCTTTGAGACTCATTCAGAGTCCTAGAAAATAATGGATTTTTAAGTCAGTGGAACTAGGTTTGACTTTGATTCTTTGGTTGAGTTTGACTTTAATTGGGGCCTCTTTTCTTATACAGGCCACTTCCAAGGTTCTGAGAGGGGCCCTAGTCATGTGGTCACTAAGTTAGATACTTCTAAAATTTGCAAAAATAAACTTCATCTCAGTTGCTTAAGGCCATTCTCATTCCACATTGTCTTTCCCACTGTTGTGCTTTGTCATGTGTCGAATGCATTGGAGGTGCTGACAGCCAATTTTGGGATGCAGATCAGAGGGAGCTGCATGAGGGACATATTTAATCTAGTCTAGAGGGATCTGTTTATATGCTTTTGCTGCCATTTCTGTGCGCTTCATTATTGACAGGTGTCCCAGGATAGGATTGACTTCAAAGCTTGTTTTCTGGATCCATTCACCTCACCACACATACCAAGAAGGAAGTGTGTGCTGGATCTCCCATGGCAAGCAGACCCTGTCTTAGGTGCCTGGATGCAAAGTGTGTAAGAGTGGAGCCAGCAGCCAACCATTTCCAATTCAAAAACAGTCTAGGATTAATTACTGATTAAGAAAGTTCTAACATCTCTGAAAGTTACAGTTCATGTTAAATTTGACATCAATCCTAAAAATTTACATGATGTTATCAATACTGAGTTGTAAAGATAAAAGAAACTTTTCTCATCTGTCATTGGTAAAAACAAATTTGTGCAATTATGCTTAGAACAATATGTAGAATTATATTTCTATTCTTTCAATAGAAAATGAAAAATCATAGTTATACAATGGCAAGGTCAACAATTCTATATATGTAAAAGCTTAAGCGACCATTAAAACATGTAAACTGAAGGACCAGCCAACCGGTCGCTATGATGTTAACTGACCACAAGGGACCAGACACTCAAGGTAGGAGCTGCCCCCTGGTGGTCAGTGCACTTTCACAGCCAACCTCCTGTGCTCCCTCCCCACAGCAGGCTGGTTCTGATCAGGACTGGGTGAGACTTCCCCAATCGGCCCCGATTGCCAGCCAGGCCAAGGGACCCCACCTGTGCATGGATTCGTGCACTGGGCCTCTAGTATATGAATAAAAATATAGGTAAAAACTATGTTTCTAGGAAGTTAATTGATTAAAATGCTACTTTACTGGATTTTAAGGCCTTTCTGATGTTTGTTTTTAAAGTTCAAATTTATTTTTTCCATTTCTAATAAATATTCACTTTCATATGTACTTTTGTATTTGTGATTTTGTATTAGAAGGAGCCTAAAATTTTAAACAGTTTCAGACTCAATAAAATCTGGATCTGCTCTAGTGTGGGGCTTCAGATAATACTACTCTGGACATAGTTCCTATAGGCTTAAAGTGAGTAATAACCTAAAAGGGTTGTTATGAGGCTGAATTTAGGCATTATTAGTTTCTGGCACATAGTAGGGTCTCAATAAATGCTAATTTTCTTTCCCCTTATGTGATTTCTGATTTTTTTACATTGTATATATTTATTATCTTAACTTTGACTTTCTATCTTTTCTACCTGGTTAATAATCTTTTTATCTCCCAGGTAAGTTTTGAGTTCATTGCACTCCTACCTGGTCTCTGTCTATGGTCTCTTTCTCTTTAACCCAGCTTTGTTCTTCTGTCATAGGGACTGTTAGAGTCAGACCTAATCTGTGTTAAAAATCTAAACTGCTTAAAAATCTTTAATGGCTCCCTTTTACCAAGAAGTAAAGTTGAAATACCTCAATATGGAACTTGAGGTCCTTAGACTCCTGCCTACTTTTTGAGATTTAATTCATGCCTTCCTAGAATTCTATGCTCCAGGAAGCCAGGTGTGTAAGAAATGCACCTCTATGTTTCCTATATTTCCCAGTTGAGACAAGAATGTACTCTTCCTGATTATAATTAATTCATTCATTTATTCAGTCATTTATTCACCCATTAGTTGCAGAAATACTTATTGGGTCAATGCTTAATTTGTACAAGACATTTTACTAAGTATGAGTATGTGTTGTGTGGAAAATTAGCTTCATGCAAAAATCACTCCAAGCACCCTACCAGGGAAACCTGCCTAGAGATCACAGAATGAATGTTGTCTCCCAGCCTAAGTTAAAGGCCCCATCCCAGGGTTTATTAACCCGCAGCGGGAACAAAGGGAGAAGGTGGGGCAGGTCAGCACACAAGGGATAGATGTTAGCAGTGGAAGAGCCATGCTTCCTGGGCTGTGCAATGTTCCCAGTCCCATCTCTTTCTATCACATTAGCCTTCCTTACTGATGATGTGGATGTTAGGCCAAGAGTTATGGTTGCAGTAAGGGGGCCCCCAGAGAGGAGATGGCAGGGACCAGACCACACTCTTGCTGTATTGGAGAGAGCCTGGCACATTTGCCCACTCAAGCTGTACTGCACCCATTACTGTGCTGAATGAACTTCAGCTGTAAACTGTATTGTGGTTCTTGTACAGAATATATATGGGGCCATGATGGTGGTCCCACTGGGGCTACTGATGTGTGGCTAGTTTAGGGGTGACAAACCTATCAGGACACATAGGTAACATGATCATGACTTGGCTTTTGCAATACTTTTGGTCCATACAGAAGTATACTTCTGTATGTTGCATTATACTTTCTATTAACTCTATCTTTGGCATGTCTTAGAGATTACTGATTTATTTAGATCTGTACAGATTCACTCCCAGCTTGGCCAGGGAGCAGAGGAGGCTTTCCGTGGGGGAGAGGGGGTTGTGGAGTCAAAGATGGCAAGAGTTATCCAGATTGGTAGGGCTGGTTAAAGGCACAGAGACCTTTCAAGAGCTATAAGCCACTGGCTCTGTCTGGGGCATGAATCCTACACAGAGGAGTAGAAACCTGTGGCTGGGGGAAAATTACCAAGGAGCAATTGGCCTTGATTGCCTTGTGAAAGAACTTGGAGGTTATCAAGAAGTCCAGAAGGAGCTGTGAAAAGATTTTCAGTCTGGCTTTTCTTCTTTTTACCTTTAAACTCTTATCTCTACCTGTGATGGTTAATTTGACTAGACCTCTACACCAGTTACTATTCTATATGTTTCTATGAAGGTATTTGTGTGGTTGGAATAAACATTTAAACCAGTAGACTTTGAGGAAAGCAGATTACCCTCTGTAATGTAGGTGGGCCTCATCCAATCTGTTGAAGGCCTTAAGAGAAAGACTGACCTTCCTGAGCAAGAAAGGATTCTGCCAGCAGATGGCATGTGGGTGGAAACTACATATTACCCTGGGTCTCCAGACTGGTGAGCTGCACTTCAGATTTCAGACTTGATAGCCACAATTAAGCTAATACCTGAAACAGTGAGCCGAGGTTTTTTTCTCATGTCCTATCTCACGAAGCCAAAGAATGAAACCACAGACCAGAAGATTTAAGCAAAAAGCGTGGAAAATATATTGCAAGCAGATTCAGACTTGCCCCACGGGGCGGCGGAGGGAGGGCGGGGGGCCAATAATGGCTTTCCATGAAGCCCTGTAGTCTAGGGGTATATATTGCTACAAGCCTGCTCTGTATCTGTCCATGTCACCACCTGATTGATTCCCTCAATTGTTCTTGGCCAGCAACAGACCTGAACTTTCTCTTATTGTTGCAGCCTCTCCCTAGTTTCACATACCTCCTGCTCTGAATCTAAAAGCATCCTGTTATTTCTGTATGGTTGGTTTCTGTGATTAGATTTGCTCAAATTGCCTTGTCTGCCCCTGCCTATGTTAGACCTGCCATTGTTTTCCACTGGAACCCTGACTGGTCTGCCTTCATGTCAAGTTAACTCTTCTCAATGTAAGCCCATTTTTAAATCTCTCTGTCTGTCTGTCTCTGTATATACACATACATATTCAGTTGATTCTACAGCTCAATTCAAATATTACCATATTTGTAAAATATCCCCAGATCCTCATTAATCTTCTCTTCCTAGCCACTCCTGTAAAATTTTCTGTATAATACTATTCAGGACTCAAACATGATTCATGCTTATTTATGTACATTTGTCTTTTCCACAAAAATGTGAGTAACTTGGGCACCAGTTTTCATTCATCATGAATTCTGAGACTAACTGTGGTTGATACTAAAAAGGTGCTCAATAAATATTTATCTAAATAAATGAAAGAAATGAGGAAAGATTGTGTGCAGTTGCAATTTCCACAGTGACTTCAATGCATGGTGCACAGCAGGCAGTGCATAAATATTCATGATAGTGATGCTGATACTGGAAGCACTTATTTACCAGGTTTCTGTGAGCCACATACTAGACTGGGCTCTAAAAATACCACAAAACCTGAATGAGCTCACACAATTTTATCTTTTATTAAATCAAGGAATTCTGCCAAAGATTTCTAGAAGCAGTCATGTCTTAAACTACCTCTCCCACCATAACCCCACCCGAACTCCCAAGCCCTGAGCTCTCTTTAGTATGAAGATAATGCAGGGCATGTGACCAGAGAAGAAGAAGTGCATAAAACAGTAAAAATGTAGTAGGGTAATGTATGGAGCCCCAAGGTCAGGGACCACACCTGTGTCAAATGGGGCAGCTTCCATTGCTCTGACCCTTCTGAAACTCCCTGTGTCCTTTTAGTCCCTCTTGAGAAACACATTCCTAGGAACATGGGGTTTAAGCAAGCTCCAGGCAGGCCTTGGGGGAAGGCTTGGGGAACTGTAATAGGAGAAAATAGGGTAATAAATCACCAATTTGTGACACTGTACAGCTGAGAGAGATGACTAAAATGTGTTTGCAATTTATTTTCCCTTTAAAAGAAAAAAAAAGTTACTTCTTACAGTGTCAACACCAGGTTTCTATCAATAAATTTCTGGCTTATTTGTCCCAGAAGATATGGGCACATCAACATCTATAGGAAACTCCAGTTTCCTGGTGTGGGTGCCTTCAAAGGGAAGATGATCCAGTTAGAACAAAGACAAATCGCTCTTCACTGGGCTTTCTAGCAAAGCAGAACCATAGAGAGACGCCACAGGGAAAAAAGTAACTCCAGGTTTGATGTTCTGATTTCTCCCTCAAATGATTCTGCACATTTAGAGCCCATCTGTGGTCCCTGCACCAGTGGTTGAAGGCCTCACTAGATTTTGCATAATTTTTCTCCTTGCCTTCCGTCACATGCCCTTTATCAGATTTCTTTCTACCCAAAGTGACTCTTTGATACTGTTAGCCAGTTGGAGACTAGTAGGGGAGACAGGAGGGGATCCCACAAGACAAACAAACAAGCCAAAACCCACTCTGCTGCCTTGCAAGCTCCTCTGGCAAGTAGCTACAAATTAGAAATCCATAGCACTTACATATTCTTTATCTGAAAATAATGGTGATGATGACCTGTGCCACCTAATTCTTCTTTCAGTGATTTTGCTGAGATGAACTGGGATGAACTAGCTCTATCTGAGATGATGTTCAGTAAAATATACCTTGTGATGCATCTGCCAACTATAAAAACTGGTCCCTGTGATTGTCATGCTGGTTATTGCTCCTACTGCTGGAGTGGTCTCTTCCATTCACATGACTCAGATTAAATATATGTCTAGACCAGTGATTCTCATTCCTACCTGCAGAGCATCATCACCTGGGAGCTTAAATCATCCTAATGCCCAGGGCGTACAAATTACATAATAATCTCCAGTGTGGATTCAGGATTAGGACTTTTTTTTTTAAGTATATTTTATTGATTTTTTACAGAGCGGAAGGGAGAGAGATAGAGAGTTAGAAACGTCAATGAAAGAGAAACATCGATCAGCTGCCTCCTGCACATCTCCTACTGGGGATGTGCCCGCAACCCAGGTACATGGCCCGGACCGGAATCGAACCTGGGACCTTTCAGTCCGCAGGCCGACGCTCTATCCACTGAGCCAAACCGGTTTCGGCCAGGATTAGGACTTCTTAAAGCTCCAGGTATTTTGAGTGTGCAGCCATAATTTAGAACTACTGGTCCTGACCTATGTTCATGTGGAATCTTTCCCAGGCTATTATCAGTGCTACCTTTATTCGTGCATAGTCAGAGCTCCAAGTCTTTAGGAAGGTATTGAATTCTATGGTGAAGCAGAATTCTGAGAAGGTCCCTCAGTTTTCCATCCCTGATGTATACTCCTGTATTATTTCTTCCTCTTGAGTTAGGGGGAGCTGTGAACATCATGGATATCACCCTTTGATTAGGTTACCTACATAGTAAAAGTGATAAAATATTGCATATGTAACTAAGGTCTCAAATCAATTGATTTTGAGTTCAAAAGAGAGTTTATCCTGGAGATATCTGACCTAATTAGACCCTTTAAAAGAGGCAGAGACTAGAAGCAGCAGAGATTGTGTTTCCTGCTGGCCTTGAAGAAGCAAGCCACTGTAAATTTTATCACTGCAAAAAAACACATTTGATCAACTATCACATGGGCTTAGAAGAACTTCAGATGAGATGGCAGATTCAGCTGACACCTCAATTGAAGTTCTATAAGACTGAGAATAGGGACTAGCTAAGCTGTGCTTAGACTGCTAATGTATGGAAACTGTGTAATAATAAATGCATGTTGCTTTAAGTCACTAAATTTGTGTCAATTTTTAATATATCATAGAAGACTAATCCAGCCCTGTACTGACCTGGGGCCTGAATAACTTTGCACAATGCAAGAAGGGGTGTTTAGGAGATCACCACTCTCTTTGTGGTATGACCAGAGCTGGTGGCAGCTCAAAAAGTAGCAGAGAGAGAAGAAGAGACAGCACCTTGGGTCACTGAAAAATGACAAGTATATGACAGGCACAATTTATAATAAAAAATCAACATATAGTCTAAATGCATATAGAAATGAAACATTGGTTATTTTTTCAGAAAATTGTGCACGCAAATAATGTATATGATTGCTTGGAATCTGCTGCTGGTGGACCTTTGGTTCATAGAGTCCCAGAGAAGATGGGACCAGAAGTACACATAGGCCAGCAATCACTGAGCCATCAATGTTGACCAATGACTAACCCATGAAAATGTTGGAGCAATGTTCATCTTTTTCTTTTTCTATAGGATACAGTTGGAGGTGTCCTGAATTCTGTCTTTCCTGTATTTTACTCTAGCAAAGGAGAAACTGAGTGCAGCATGATCATGCAATTATCATGGGCTCCTCAAATTTCTTTTGGATCTGGGATTTCAGATGAATATTGGGTTGGCAGATGTGACTTCCTGCTTATGAGAGGGATTTAGTGCGTCTGAGTCCAACCATGTGGGACATGTTATCACTCCTAAAAGAAATCTTACATTTTTCTATTTTTAAGAAGTGAAACTAAAGTGTGTGTATCCAATTTTGCTCAAGATGTAAAGGAATAAGCATTGCGGTAAAAAACTGATCTGATAAAATGATTCATTTTTGCAATAGGGAAACCTAGTAACTTGATCAAGCATGAGAGCTGCACTATTTAAGTCTTTATTATGGAATATCTCAAACATGTATGAAGTAGAGAGAATAATACAATAAACATGACAAACACATCTCCAGCTTTAGCAGTCATTGGCTCATGGTCAGTCTTGCTTCATCTCTCTCCCTCCTATTTTTCCTAACCTATCCTGGATGAAAGAATCTAGTTTTACAGAAAAAAAGGATAGCAAATAGACAGCACTTGTTTTTTGATTTGTTCTGCTGAGCTTGATGATGACCTCTAGGTACCCACACTTGCACTTGGCTCCCAAATCAGCCAGGCGACCTGGCCAATGGGCACATGAATGAGCAGAAAAGGAGGCAGAAAAAGAATTTCTGGATTTCAGAAAAAAAATTTTCTGAGTCATCATAGACACCTGTTCTAGAAGAGGAGAGTCATGTCCCGGCCAGGATGAAGCATACCCTACGGAGACAAGGGAAACAGAAGAACACCCTCATTTTTTCTACAAGCTTCTGAGCTCCGTACTGTCTCTTCTCTTCAATCCTTTGGGGAGGGTGTCAGAACCTTGTCTAGGACCATCTGGAGGGTAATCCCTCCAGATAAGAAAGCCTCCTCACTTTGAAAGAATACATTAGAGAAACTCCAGGACATATTGCAATGCTCAGTCACTCTCAGGAAATCCTGTCCCTGTTGCCAACCTTCCTTACTCTTGTCTGTTTTATCAATTTTCTTTTTATCTGGTCCTTCTGTTTTCAGAGGAAGGTCATATACTTTACTTGCAGAAGAACTTTTTATGCCCTTGATAAGCACCACATTCTGTCTAGGCTTTTGCAATATCTCTCTTAACCCTTATTTAGGGACTGTTAATTTTATAAATCAACTAATCAGCAACCCTTATAAATCTCTTTGGATCTTCTCCATAAGTCCAAATCCATTTTAAGATGGCAAGCCCTAAGCTGAGAAAGATATTCTAGAAGGAATTGAGAATGAAAACACATTAAAAAGCTCACATTCTTTTATTTAAGACTTGTGGATTATCATTATCTATGGAGATCAGCCTGCTTTTTAAAAATTAGACAACATAAATATAGTAGAAAAGAAGAAGATAGCATCTGTCAAGGCATATGGGGTGCTTATCTGGATTCCCTTTGAGAGCATTTGAAAAAATAAGTCCATGTAGCATCTTTAAGTGCTCCATATATTTAGTGGCATGAACAGATAGATGGCAGGAACTCTTCTGATCACCACTGCCATCATCAGATCTTAGAATTGTCTTGTAAGAAGTTTGCATACCTTTTCTGTACAAGGCCAAGTAATAACTATTTAGGTTCTGTGGGCTCTCTGGTCCTTTGCAGCTGCTCACCTTTGCTGCTATAGCTATAAGTGACCTGAACAACACGGAAATGAATGGGCCTGGCTTCTCCAATACAACTTATGGCCACTGAAATGTGGTTGTAAGTTTCACATATCATTAAATTCTTGTCTATGTATTTTCAACCATTTAAAAATTTGTACATTTTTATCTCAAAGGCTGTACAGAAACAAGAGGCTAGCTTGGATTCAGCTTGTGGGTTGCAGTTTGTCTATCCCTGATCCAGCACCATTGTCCAATAAGCCTCAGTGAAAAGAAAGGAGGAGATCATTAGAGAGATAATCTGTACCATTTCAATTTTCCTATAGAAACTACATTTGAAAAAAATGACAAGTTAATATTCTTTAGTTTGAGTGGATAGCTATGGAGAGACCCTAAAAGCTATATAGGGTTTTAACAGGACAAATCTGAGTGGGACCTGTAGCATCTTTGCCAGATCAGGGATCCCATCCTAGGAGGCCCAGGGTCCTTTTACATGCATGTTGACTATACCTTAAGTATCCAAAGTCATGATTTATACATTGATAAAAATTCGTCTATCAGAATTGTAAATTTACATAAAATGTCATTAAATTAAAAACATTAAATGGTATTAATTACATAATTTATTACCTCAATGAAAAGAGTTGGAAATTCTGTGGAAGGTTTAGGACCTATGGTATTTATGAAGAGATTCATTAAAGGTAACTTATTAAGAGATCTTCCCTGAGTATGTGTGAGCCAGGACTCAGTGTTACTGCTCAGAGCCTGGCCTCACCTGTCTGAAGTTGAATTTCTCCTATTTCTTTTTTCAAACTTTATTTTTATTGTTGACACTATTATAGATACCCCCATCCTCCCCTTCCCTCTCTGCCTACCTCCGCTCAGCTCCCCCCTCTTCCCTCTGGCCATCACCACACTGTTGCTTGTGACTATGGATTATGCACATATGTTCTTTTACTAATCCCTTCACTTTCATTCATCCAGTCCTCCCCACCCACCTCCCCTCTGACAACTATCAGTCTGTTCCATGTATCTATACCTCCAGTTCTATTTTGTCAGATTATTTTATTCATTATATTACACATGTAAGTGAAATCATATGATATTTGTCTTTCTCTGACTGGCTAATTTCATTTACACAATATTCTCCAGGTCCCTATGTGCTGTCTCAAAGGGTAAGAGTTCCTTCTTTTTTACAAATGCATAGTATTCTACTGTGTAAGTGTACCACATCTTTTTTATCCACTCACCTACTGATGGACTCTTGGGCTTTTTCCAGATCTTGGTTATTGTAAATAATGCAGCTATCAACATAGGGGTGCGCATATTCTTTCTGATTGCTGTTCCAGGATTCTTAGGATATATTCCCAGAAGTGGGATCACTAGGTCAAAAGGTGGTTTCATTTTTAATTTTTCTCAGTAAGCTCCATACTGTTTTCTACAGTGGATGCACCAGTCTGCATTCCCACCAGCAGTGCACTAGGGTTCTCTTTTCTCCACAGCCTCACAAGCACATGTTGTTTGTTGATTTACTGATGGTAGCCATTCTGGCAGGTGTGAGGTGGTGCTATATCATTGTGGTTTTAATTTGCATCTCTGTAATGATTAATTATGTTGGGCATTTTTTCATGTCTCTTGGCCATATGTTCTCTTTGGAGAAATGTATGTTCAGGTCTTTTTCTCATTTTTAATTGGATTGTTTGTCTTCTGGTATTGAGTTGTATAAGTTCTTTATATATTTTGGAAATTAATATCTTATCAGATGCATCATTGGCAAAGATGTACTCCCATACAGTGGGTTAAAATAGTTTTATGAGAGATATCTGAGATTTTACTGCCTATGTTTTCTTCTACTATTTTTATGGTTTTGCAACTTTCATTTAAGTCTTTTATTCATTTCGAGTTTATTCTTATGTATAATGTAAGTTGGTGGCCTAGTTTCATTTTTTTGCATGTAACTGTCCAATTTTACCAGCACCATTTATTGAAGAGACTGTCTTTATTATATTTTCTTTCCTCCTTTGTCAAATATTAATGGATAATAAAGATTTGGGTTGATTTCTGGGCTCTCTGTTCTATTCCATTGACCTGTATACCTGTTCTTATGCCAGTACCAGGCTGTTTTGATTACAATGCCTTGTAATATAGTTTGATAACAGATGTTGTGAGACCTCCAACTTTATTCTTCTTTCTCAAGATAATTGATGCTATCTGGGTTTTTTTTTCCCATATAAATTTTTGGGATATTTGTTCTAGTTTGGTGAAATATGCCATTGGTATTTTAATAGGAATTATGTTGAATTTATAGATTGCTTTGGGTAGTATGTAGATTTTAATGATGTTGATTTTTCCAATCCATGAACACATATTTTATTTGTTTACAAATATTTGGAAATCTTGTTGCAGCTGTTTATATTATTTACTGCCCAGTTCACCAATAATCTACTGAGGTCCTTTTATGGCTTTAAAATATGAATGAGAATAATAGTCTATGACATGCTTTAAATAAGCTTGTATCCTTTAATCTCTCATTTTGTAGTTCAGAACAAACTGTAAACCCATTTTGTTCTTGGAAAAGTAGTTGGCTGCCTCAGCAAAGCTGGCTGATACCACATACTAATTCTCTAAATGTTGAGGCTGAAGTGTGCATTCTTAGATGGGTCTTTGCAAATAAAGTAAATTTTAGTAGGACTTTTCTTATAATTAACTAGATGCCTGGTGCATGAATTCATGCACCAGTGGGGTTCCTCGCCCTGGTCTGCAG
>NW_006287324.1:1140533-1143893 GCF_000327345.1 Myotis davidii | reverse complement strand
TTTTATTGGAATGAATAATCATTTTAGATCATCATGTTACTATTGGAAATCAAATATTTGGCTATTACATAATAATTCCAGGTTCAAAAGTTAAGAGAATTCATAATGATAAAAAAGAGATATTTAATCAAAAGAGACTTCTTTGTTTGGAAGGTCTTCATCTTCTGAAACATTGAGCTGTGTTGAACAATGAGTCACATTAAACATTGAGTCTTATCATAGAACTGCCCAGTGTTGATGCCATGTACCAACTGAATTGACAGTGCAGGGTGGGGACCCTCTGCAGGGCCTCAGAGTCAGAATTTAGACTGACTGCTCATACCATGAGGATTGCTGCTTTGTTTGGGGGGAATCATGCCAGCACTTCCTCATCACCTTCTCACTTTGCTCCCCAGGTGCACAAGGAGGAGGAGGAGGTTCTAGGCCCTGGTCTTAAGGAAACACACAATGGGAGATTATAACTACATGGCCTGGATGATAAGAAAAAGGTTACAGGTCAGACTAGTTTCCAGCACTTTTCTCTGCATGCCAAGTTCAAGTCAGTTCTCTGTGTCATTTTACCTTGGTACATATTTCAAACAGGAGTAAGTCCGTGGTTACTACAATCACAAGGTCAAACACTGTCAATCCTAGTACAGAGAAAAATTTTTATTTTCTTTAGAAATTATAAGTGTAGCAGAAACTGGAAATCTCAGAGAAGAAGACCTGGGAAGTCTCCTTCTACAGAGGTTCTAGATACACCAATTCTTGATATCACACAATTAGAGACTTAGTTAAGCTTGTTTTTCTTGCTCTATCTAAGGTGCTCATTAGTAGTTGGAAAGGAAAGGAAACAAATTTCAGTATGTCAAGTTTTGGGAAAAACTTCTAAAATTGGACTTATAGGGATCCATCTGTCTATGAGGTGCATTAATCTCCCTACACCACAGGTAATCAAAAATTAACTGTATTGTCCTTAATCTGTAACCAACCTTCTTTCCTGATTTCTTCTTTCTCTCTCTCCCTTTCTCCTTTGCTTATTGTCCTCCCTCCCTTCCTCCCTCCCTCCCTTCCTCACTCCCTCCTTCCCTTCCTTCCTTCTTTCTTTCCTTCCTTCACCCCTTCCTGCTTCCTTCCTTTTTTAACTCTTCCCTTCCTTTGATAATGATGCCCATGGTCATTGTTAATGGTTTTAATACCCTGTGAACAATAGTTTTAGAACTAGAATGGTAAGGTGCTTCTGGATTCTGTAAGGGAACTCTGATAACTGTGAGGTAACTTAACCCTAGTTTGTTATGTCATCTGTATCTACTCATAGCTAGCATGTAGTTGGTTGTTCAAAATATGTTTCTAAGTGTGCTGATAAATGACAAACATAAAACAAATAGAAAGGCTGTAGTAGAAGTATACAGCTAAGGTTTGCTGAGTACAGAAGCAGCAGCAATTATTATGCCAGATGGGCTTGTCAAGGGCTCCACAGAAAAGGGCACCTGAATCTGACATAGAAGGAAGAATAGAATGTAGGCCACTGCTGCTGTGACTGAGATGTGACTGTAGAAGAGAGGGTAGATTTCTAGCCCTATGATTTCAAATTTTTTTGGTCTCATGCTTCCTCTACAATCTTAACACATTGTATGCGGGAAACGTATTTATACATTTTACGTATTTATACATTCTACCAATGTAGTAGAGCATGGGACACATATTAATACGTTTTTTATAGACTAGCGGTAGAATGCGGGTAACGTATAAATACGTAAACTAAAATTATCGTAATCTTACTGAACGTTGCCATTTGCGCAAAAAATTAGCAAAAATGGCCCGTGCCATCTGTTAGTGCATGATAAAAACTACCCGCAAACAATGTGTTAAAAATAATTGATAACACCAAATGATTTTATTTATGTGTGTTCTAATTACTGACATGTAATCCTATCTAATAAAAGACAAAAAGGGTAATTAACTGTACCTCCGCTAAGCTTCCCATTGGCTAATCAGGGAAATATGCAAATTAACTGCCAACAAAGATGGTGGTTAATTTGCATAAGTAGGCACAATAATGGGAGGCGAAAGGGGAAGGACAGAAGAAGCTGCCTGCCACTGACAGTGATTGGAAGGCAAGAGCTGGGTGGCAGGGCAAAGGCAGAGAACCCGGGCAGCCTTTGCCCTGCACTAACTTTGCAGCCAGGAGGGGGCCACAGGGCCTCTGGGAGCGGAGCGGGAACTTCCCCGGGTTTGCATCAGGCAGCTGGGAGCAGGGCAGGAACTATGCAGCCAGGAGAGAGACACCTGGCCACTGGGAACAGGGTGGGAACTTCCTGGGGTGGCTTCAGGCAGCCGGAAGTTCCCGCCCTGTAGCTGCTTGCTCATTCACTTACTTGCTCATTCATTCACTCATTCACTCACTCATTATTCACTCACTCACTCAGCAAACCCTCTCAGGTCCCTGGCACCAGGCCAGGCACTGAAGTTGAAGCAGGATAAGACAGAGCTATGTCCTCAAGATGTTAGTAATTCAGTAGGGTGAAGCAGGCACATGAACGAGGCAGTTGTATGCACAGATGCAGTGTACTGGGTTCAGTGAGGGCTTTAACTAACACTGACTTTGTTCTCTTGATAAAATGGGGCCTCAGGAGCCAGGCTGCCCCAAGCCTGTAGGCCTGTGCCTAGGCCAGTAGTGGCCAGGGTCCCGGAACATGACAGAGGGTGCAGGTCGGGTTGAGGGGTCTGGCCCCACCCCTCACCCTCACCCCCGAGTGCACAAATTTTTGTGCACTGGGCTACTAGTGTATTATAAATGAAAATTGAATTTTTTAAAATTTAAAAATATTTATTAATTCATTGAAAAATAATAACAAACTCATTACATATTTTCATAAATCATAATATTTTGCAAAAAATAAATTTGTTTTTAACAAATATTTAGTAAGAATAGTTGCACTACTTTATGTTGTGGACATTTCTTTACTATCTAGCTTAGAAGAGGACAGCGGATTTCATGTCTGCTTCTGCATCTGCTCTGTTGTGATATCACATGCTGTGAAGCCTTTGCAACTCTATTGTATATGTGAAATAATGATAATGAAAGAGGCCAATAACATCCTAACTTTATGAACAAATAAGTAATATTTTAAACCATCTGAAAGGTGCTCAGAACCCCTCAAAAGACACCCAGAGGTCCCCAGGCCACACTTTGAGAACAGCTATTCTAAGTGGAAGGAATAGCATGAACAGAATGCCCCATACTTCTTCTTCTTCTTTTTTTTTTGGTTTAAAACTTTTTGAATTTTTTTTATTGCTTAAAGTATTACAATGGGTATTACATATGTGTCCATTTTTTCCCCCCGCCCTAGACAGTCCCCTAGCCTCCCCTATCCCCCA
>NW_006287324.1:1124163-1133848 GCF_000327345.1 Myotis davidii | reverse complement strand
GAATCCCGCGTATCTCCTTTCCCCAGTCAGGGGCTGTGCCTGTCCCAAGGGACGCGGCTGTCTGCCACGCGGTCTCCCTCCGACCGTCTGGGCTCAGAGGTCTGGCAAACTTTCCTGCCCAAATCTTTGTTTTTTTTTACCTTTCCAGGGGAGTTCTGCCCTTTCTGGCTGCAAACCGTCTCACCAGCTGAGCAATTTCGCCAATTCGGGGTGGATGTTATTAGTTTCAGCTGCTCACTCCATTTGCTCCAGGACACGACCTGGGACACGTCTGCCTATATCGTTGCCATCTTCCCCCATACTTCTATTAAAATATATTTTCTGGGATTCTTCCTTAAATTCCCTCTAAATCTCCTGGGAGAGCTAGCACACACCATGTTCTCAGTTGGCCTTTGAATTGTCGAATGTCCATGTTGCAGAGACCTCTCTTCTGAGCCCTCACCTGTGTGGTCCACTGCCCAACACCACTTCCACTAGGATGTCGATAGTGCCTCAGCTTGTCTAATGCTGGCCTTTTCCAGGAATATTTCATTTTCCTATATTTCCTAACTTCCAGAACATGAAAGTTACCTTGGTTTACTTTTCTTCCTCCCTCTTTGTCATCATTTAGTATCTTGGTCCTGATCATTCGATCAACTTAATACTGCACCATTTCTAACTCTACCTTTTAATTATTATTATTATTATTATTATTATTATTGATTTCAGAGAGGAAGGGAGAGGGAGAGAGATAGAAACATAAATGATGAGAGAGAATCATTGATTGGCTGCCTCCTGCACACCATGTACCTGGGATCGAGCCCACAACTCAGACATGTGCCCTTGACCAGAATCGAACCTGAGACCCTTCAGTCCATAGGCTGGTGCTCTATACACTGAGCCAAACAGCTAGGACCTAACTCTACCTTTTAGTAAAACCCTCAGACTGTTCCCGCTGAATAACTAAGCAGGCTTGTAAGTGACCTTTTGACTTTCTAGGTGTGTCTGTCTCCACTCCATTCTGTCGCTGTTACCACTGCAATCTTTATAAAATGTAAGCCTTGGGACACCAGTCACTCAGTGTATAAACCTTGAATCCTAATACCATCAGATGAAATCAAAATTTTTAATATAGCTTAGAGTATTATTTGTCAAAATGCCATGAGTAACAGTTCTGTAAATAACTTAGTTGGTCCTGGCCAGCATCTTATAAAAACTATTATATATTAGAAGAGAAAAATATTACAACACATTGCAGTTAGAACTAATCACATGCATTGTTTATGAAACTTATGTTACTATTATATGTGTGTGCACATACAGGTATGTGGACTGGGCATCTGGGCAGCCACCATCTGAGGCTTGCCTGGGTCTTGGGCCAGCCCTGGGTAGCTGGGGGAGTGAGGGAACTGGGGGACTCTGGAGGCAGGCACTCAGAGTGGACGGGCCTGCCAAGGGTTGAGCTGGCCGTGCCATATGCCTGTAGCCCCAGTGGGGCTGAGGGGACTGGGCGCTACCATCTTGTGCCTGTGGGCACCGCCATCTTTGAAGGCATGGCAGTCAATTATCATATTCCCCCCTTATTGGCCATGGGTACCACCATCTTTGAGAGTGGGACAATCAATTTACATATTCCCTCCTATTGGCTGTGGGTGCTGCCATCTTTGTGATGGTGTGAGGGTAAATTAGCATATTCCCTCTTTATTAGATAGGACTGCAGAGGCAGCTAGCAGATTGGCCCTTGGCCAGTAGATAAATTCAAGGATATGGATTCTTCATCTTTATTTATTGATGAGATCCGATCACTCTGAGCTGCCTCCTGCCTGAGCTCCAACCAGGGCCCGGGCCAGGGAGAATCCTGCAACTAGGTACGTGCCCTTGACCAGAATCGAATTGGGATCCTTTGATCCACAGACCTATGCTCTATCCACTGAGCCAAAGTGACTAGGGCTGGTTTCTTCATCTTCAGATTTTTTATTGTGACATTTCGAGAAGCAGTGGAAGAGAGAAAAGAAGTTTTAGGGGTACATTTCAATGATATCACTCTGCAGGCAGTGTGGGACCTCCACCGGTAGAAGTTGATGGGGAGCCTGGAAAAGAGGGCCTGGCCAAACTTCAGGTGGGACATGGTGGGGCTCATGCGGAGGCAGAAAGATTTTTAATTTATTATTTAAGGGTTAAATCAGGATCATCTTTTCTAGGAATCCTTTTCTGACCCTTCCTGAAGGTGAGTTTACCTGCCCTTCCTCTAATCTCACCAAATACCTGCTGTCTTGATCATAGCACCTCCACAGTGTGGTGTAGTTATTTATTCAAGAGTGTGTAGCAATAGACTGTGAGCTTTTGGGGAACTTATTCTGCATCTTATTCATCTTTAATTCACCAAAAATAAACTTGAACCAAGCACAAGATTAAGTCCTCAGTAAATATTTGTTAGATGAAAGACTGAATGACTAACATTGAATTCACTGAGATAGGGAATTTGCTGAGATAAGAAAAACAATGAGTGTAAAAGATACTAAATTTACACATATCCACTATCATTTTACTATTGTTATTTATTATTATTTTTGACAAGTGTTTTCAAAGATATCAAAAAGGTAAAGGTAGTCCAATTGTGCACAGTCTAAACTGAGTTAGCAAATTCTAGAATAATGATAATTCATTTTAAATATAGTTAATTCTCATATATTGGAGTATATTTAATTTTTAAAATGTTTCCATAGAAAATGATAACTCACTATAGTAAATGTATAGTGTGTAATTTTTGTATAATCTGCTTAGCTGAAATATTTAGTTGCATCATCTTTAATCTTAGGGCAGCCCACAGACTGCAGTAGAAATGTCATAGACCTTGTTTGCATCAAAAGGAATGATTATATTCCATGTTCAAAACAAGGGGACACATAATATATGCAACACAGCTGATTGCTATGCATGTATGTTTTCAGAGTTATCACACACTAAGGATTTTAGGGGGGACACTTACTCCCTTCATTCTTATTTAATTGTTTCAGTCTTAGACATTTAATTCAGCTAGATATTTAAATCTGAATGAGAAAAGTTGTCTTTATCAAGTTTCCAGATATTCCAAAAGTTACAAAGGCCATTGTCCAAGGGCAAGGGGACATTTTGATAGCAATGCTCAATAGCTCATGTATCCCATTTATGATTCAATAATTATAGACTCCTGTGTCCTTATCTTGTTTCCTTCTTAAAGACATTTGAGGAAGTGTGGTGAGTGAAAAAGTACATGGCACTTTTGAAAAGGTTTTCTTTATATTTTTCCTCAGATTTGAAAATATCTCTAAACAATTATTGAGATATTGCACTATCTTATCAGTATGTCTCTTTTTAAGATAATATATGCAATGATGTCATGTTTTTTTCTCTCTCCCACTTTATGTAGTAACATGCAGTCTTATTTAATTATAAAATGTATATTTAACATACTAACAACAAAAAAATTGAAAGGTAAAAAAACCCTCACAATCTCACTTAGTGTTTGTATATTCATTCACATACAGTTTCTGACATTGTCAAAATAATGAGGTGAACATAATTTTTAGATTTAATTCCTTAAATCTACAAAAAACAGCCAGGAAATCTGAAAGAGAGAGAAATTAAGAGCACTTATCAAGGGGATGGAAGTGGGGAAATGAGGCCCACAATGTAAAAGAATTAAAATACAGTTTGACATGATAGATGGTGCAGTAGACCAAATGCGGGTTCATCTGCCTGCCGAAACAAACTTGTGAGGCAAGTGTTGATGCAAAAGGAAAGAGCTTATTGAGGTGCCACATGACCTCCATTTCACTCCTTTTCTTCTTTCTTTCCTTCTGTTTTTCTTCCTTCCTTCACTCCTTTCTTCCTCTCTCCCTCCCTTTTATCCCTCCCTACCTCTTTGTCCTTCATTATGCTATCCTCCAACACCTAGCACATAGTGCTTGGGATAAAGTGTTGGCACTGTGTACAATAAACTGAATTTGCCTATGACAATGAATGAGTGCTGGTAGAAAATTTTCATATCCTTATGCCCTTGGGGCGGGGAAGCTGTGTAACCACCTGCACACATGTTGGGTTTTCCTAGAGAGAGCAGCTGAGGTCTTTACAATAGTTATTTCTTATGACTGGGTTGTAAGCATGGCCCAGGATGTCTTGTACACAGGTAGCTGAATTATTGTCTTGGTGTGAGCCAGTCAGCAGAGGTTTCCAATTGTGATGAGTTTTCTCTCAGCCTAGGCATCATGTACACAAATATGTGGATGGTAACATGTAGGTACAAGAGAACACATATTATTTTTATTGTTGAGCCCAATTTTCCCTCTCATATATGGAAGTACACAGGCAAGATGCCTTAAAATTGCCTAAAGCCCCATAATTGATTAGTGCATGGGAACAGGTAAAGGAAGACAAAGCAATAAGATCATTTGCTTTCTCTTTTGCAAATAACTGCTGGGTGGTCTTGTATAGGTAACGTTTATGGTGTCCATCCAGAGCTAGAAAGGGTGAAGAGGCCTCTGTGCTATGACTGGGTAGAACAATAATGGAACATTTATAAAAATAAAAGCAAAACTTGTTGAGTATTGATCTCCTACTGCCCCTGAAAAAAAAAAATACATTCATCTCATGTAAAATGGAATATCTACACTAATAAAAGAGAAACATGAAAATTGGTGTCACTCTGCTATGCCCACCAGCCAATTGGGATGAGTATGCACATTAACCCAAAAAAGATGGCGGTTAATTTGCATATACAGGCACGGAGTGAAGACTGAAGGCTCCAGCTCGAGCAAAGACTGAAGGCCATTGAAGACTGAAGATGACTGAAGAGGCTTGGCTTCTCTGCTGGGGCTGGAGCAAAGGGTCAGGTTCTTTTTAAGATAATATATGCAATGCTGGCAGCCAGAGGAAGGAAGGCCTATTGCATGAATTTCTTCATGCAATAGGCCTTCCTTCCTCTTCATGCAATGGGCCTCTAGTTCTTTAATAAGATAGGAAAGAAGAATAGCTGGTTTTCATTGTAGAAATAATATTAAAAACCCCATATTGTTGTAAATATGGTTTCCCAATAGCTTCATAAAAGAAAAAACATGAGTATTTATATCAGATGGGCTTAAAGGGAACTATGAGTGAGTGTATAGCTGTTTGAGAGTTTGTACTCTAAGAAGCTGTTGAGCAGCCTCAGGGCCCTCAAGAGAGTGCATGCATGAAGGTAGGGGGACAGGGCATGCTATAGTCAGCACTGTTTCATTAAAGACAGGAATAGATCAACATAATGGAATGCTTGCAAATTCAAAAACAAACCAGTAACTAAGGAACTCTCTACCTACCTGATAATAAACCAACAAATGTTGAAAACTCTGCTGAAAAAGGTAAAGGAAATGGCACTATGTTAGGTTGAAGAAAACCTGCTTGGAGGAGCAACTCTATTTTGAGTCTTGGTCACTCTGGAGAACTGCTGACATCACCTGAGGGAACTTTCAGTTAATACAAACACAGCCAATCTTTGGCATCACAGCCTGGCTTTGAGTTTCCAGGCTGATCCCATTGAAGGCAAAACAGGGGGCAAAGAGTTCAGTGATAATGGGGAGGCTGAGGATGTAGTGGTTGGCCACCTTTGTCTTGGTGTTGTTTTCTTGGAGTGAAATACACAACCACTTGCAATTTGAGACTAAAGGTGAATCAGGTCCAATCCCCCTATTCTGAGGTCCCAGTGGAAACACCTTGATGAATAGGGTAGGTCTGATCCAAAGAGGCATGAGCACTGACCTCAGCTCTTGTGGACAGTGTTGCTCAGCACGATCAGTGGGCTTCTCCATCAGCAGAAGAGAACAGCTGAAGTTTCTAATTTTTTCTTTGGTTGTCAAATATTTATACAGACACACACATCCTCAAATCATGTGGAACTATGCATGAGATGTATAGGCCAAGATTAGGGTTAGATGAATCTGAATTAGAAGGAATGATAGAAGCTGGATATGGGTTTCTTTTAAAACCAGTGTGTGCTTGCGCATGCATGTGAGTGCCTGTGTGTGTATGCACATGCATGTGCTTGTGTGTAAGCATTCATCTATGCCTGTGTGTATATGCATGTGTTTGTGCCTGTGTGTGCATGCGTATGTGCTGTGTGTATACCTATGCGTGTGTGCATATATGTGTGTTTTATTTTGCTATGCTATTGAAGTGGACTTTTTATTTTTTAATTGTTTATTGTTGACAGTATTTCAGATGTCCCCCCTTTGCCCACTTCCATCCACTCCCTGCCCCCACCTCCCTTAGCCCTCACCACACTATTGTTTGTGTCCATGGGTAATGCCTATATGTTATTTAGCCAACCCCTTCACCTTCCTTTGTCCAGTCTGCCCACCCCCTCTCCTCAGACATTTGTCAGCCTGTTCCATGTATCCATGTCTCTGATTCTATTTTGGTTGTTAGATTACTTTGTTCATTAGATTCCACATATTAGTGAGAACATATGGCATTTGTCTTTCTTTGACTAGCTTATTTCACTTAGCATAATAAGCTCCAGGTCCATCCATGCTGGTGAAAAATAAGGGTAAGAGTTCCTTCTTTTTTTACAGATGTTTAGTATTTTATTGTGTAAATGAACCACATTTTTTTTTTATCCACTCATCTACTGATAGGCACTTGGGCTGTTTCCAGATCTTAGCTATCCTATATAACAAAGAGCTAATATGCTAATTAGACCGAACAGCAGAATGACCATCCTGACGACCTTCTGGACAAAACCAGGGCTGCGAGGGCCGGTTTGTGGACAGTGTTACTCAGCACGATCAGTGGACTTCTCCATCAGCAGAAGAGAACCGCTGAAGTTTCTAATTTTTTCTTTGGTTATCAAATATTTATACACACACACGTCCTCATATCATGTGGAATGATGCATGAGATGTATAGGCCAAGATCAGGGTTAGATGAATCTGAATTAGAAGGAATGATAGAGGCTGTAAGGGGCTGAGAGGGCTGGCCGAGGCTGCGAGGGCCGGTTGAGGCAGCTGGAGCTATGAGGGCTGAGCCCCTTGCACATATTTCATGCATCAGGCCTCTACTCTATATAATAAAAGCCCAGCGACCCTTATGGTGGACTGACCAGAATGACTAGTTGCTATGACATGCACTAACCACCAGGGGGCAGACGCTCAATGCAGGAGCTTCTCTCCGGTGGTCAGTGTGTTCCCACAGGGGGAGTGCTGCTTAGCCAGAAGCTGGGCTCATGGCTGGCAAGCGCAGTGGTGGTGGTAGGAGCCCTTCCCGACCCCGTGGCAATGCTAAGGAGTGGTGAGCCAAGCTGTAAGGAGTGAGTAGGCAGGTGGTTAGGAGCAAGGAGTCCTGGATTGCAAGAGGGATGTCCAACTACCCAGCTGAGGGACCTTCCCCTGCATGAATTTCATGCATTGGGCCTCTAGTTGTAAATAATGCTTCTACGAACATAGGGGTGCATATAGTCTTTATTTTTTTAAACTCAATTGCCAGTACTCCAGCACTTAGGTCTCCGGATATTTTTAAATGGTTTTATTGATTTCCAGAGAGAGAGGGAGAGGGATAGAGAGATAGAAACATTGATGAGAGTGAAACTTTATCAATCGACTGCCTCCCACATGCCGCCTCCTTAGAATCGAGCCTGCAATCAGGGCATGTTTCCTGACCAGAATCAAAGTGGTGAACTATTGGTTCCTGGATTGATGCTCAACCACTGAACAACTCTGGCCAGGCCATATATACTTTCTGATTGGTGTTTCGGGATTCTTAGGATATAGTCCCAGAAGTAGGATCACTAGATCAAAAGGTGGTTTAATTTTTAATTTTTTTTTTTAAATTTTCCACAGTGGATGCACCAGTCTGCATTCCCACCAACAGTGCACTAGGGTTTCCTTTTCTCCACATCCTCTCCAGCACTTATTGTTTGTTGATTTATTGATGGTAGCCATTCTGGCAAATGTGAGGTGATATCTCATTGCGATTTTAATTTGTATCTCTCTGTTGATTAGTGATGTTGAACATTTTTTCGTATCTCTTGGCCCTCTGTATGTACTCTGGAGAAATGTCTGTTCAGGTCCTTTGCCCATTTTTAATTGGATTGTTTGTCTTCTGATGTTGAGTTGCACAAATTTTTTTATATTTTTGAAATGAACATTTTATCGGATGTATCATTGGCAAATATGTTCTCCTATACAGTAGGTTCCCTTTTAATTTTGTTAATGGTTTTATTATCCTTTGTTGTGCAGAAGCTTTTCCCCCCATTTTGTGGGTTGTCCTTTCATTCTCTTGGTAATGTCATTTGATACATAAAAGTTTTAAATTTTAATGATGTTCATGTTATTTTGTGTTGCCTATGCTGTTTAAGTGATTTTTTTAAAAATTAAATTTGTTGGGGTGACATCAGTCAATAGATCATGTAGGTTTCAGGTGTGGGATTCTATGTTACAAGACCTGTATATTGCACCATGTGCCCACCACCCAATGGGGAATTAATATTAAGAATATAAAAAATTTTTTCAACAACCTAACAAAAACACACAACAAAGAACCCAACTCAAATCTGGACAAATAACTGAATAGACACTTTTCCAAACAAGACATACAAATAGCCAATAAGCAAATGAAAAGATGCTTCACATCACTAACCATGAGAGAAATTCAAATCACTCCTTAGGATGGTTATTTTCAAGAAAACATAAAATAAGAAGTGCTGGTGAGAATGTGGAGATACTAGAACTAGTATGCATTACTAATGGGAATGTAAAATGGTACAGACATTATGAAAATCAGGTTGGCAGTTTTTAAAAAACTTAAACATAGAATTACCATATGATCCAGCAATTCCATTTTTGCACATATACCCAAAAGAATGGAAAGGAACACAAACATCTACGTGCACACCAATGTTCAGAGCAATAGTCTTTGGTTATTATGCACTATAGTCAAAAGTGGGAAACAGCCCTAATCCTATGTTATAAAAGGCTAATATGCAAACCGACCAAATGGCAGAATGACCAGTCGCTATGATGTGCACTGACCACCAGGGGGCATATGCTCAATGCAGGAGTTCCCCCCTGGTGGTCAGTGTGCTCCCACGAGGGGGGGGGGCAGCAGGCCTAAGCTGTCAGTCAGAAGTCCTCCAAGGGCTCCCAGAGCTGTCAGTCAGACATCCTGCAATGGCTCCCAGACTAAGAGGGTGCAGGCTGGGTTGAGAGACCCCCAACCCTCGAGTGCATGAATTTCATGCACTGGGCCTCTAGTATCCATATAAATGAGTATTACTGAGTCTTAAAAAACAGAACATAGACTAGAGATTACCAGAGGTTGGAAAGAGGGTTTGAATGAGCGTTGTTCAATATGTACAGAGTTTATATTTGGAATGATGAAATGATTCTGGAGATAGATATTAGTGATAATTACAGAATACTGAAAATGTACATAAAACCACTGAATTATACACTTAAAATGGTTAAAATGGTAAAGCCTATACTATGCATATTTTATCACACTTTCAAAACTATGTAGACAGTGTACTTCTGTAAAATGTTATAAGAGAAGAATGAACTATTTTATTTGATAGCTGACTTTTCTAAATCAATTTAAAAGAAAGTAATCATGTGGTTGGGGTTCAAGAAAAAAAAAGAAAAATAATTAGAGAGGAGGGGTGGGAGGCTATTATATTTTTTACTAGAGGCCCGGTGCAAAA
>NW_006287324.1:1121002-1122770 GCF_000327345.1 Myotis davidii | reverse complement strand
CCCATGGTGGCTTTGTCCAGATGTATGTCCAGAAGGATGTTCGGCTGTCTGGTCTAATTAGCATAGTATGCTATTATTATTATAGACTAGTGGTCCAGTGCAGGAAATTTGTGGACATTAAAAAGGAATTAATTAGAGGAAATATTTTAATATTGCTATTTGCCCTTTCTCTATAATAGAAGTGTCAGAGATGAGAGAAAATTAGTAAAACGTATATGAAAATCTTCCTCCTGTCAGAGTCTGGAGGCACGCCATGGGAACCAGAGTCAAGTCCCCACCACCCACATGAACCTCGTAATCGAGTGAGACCAGACCCAGCCAGCCCCACCCCCATTGAGCTAGATCCAGACCTGGCCGGCCCCATTCCTATCAAGCCCCACCGGGTGGGGGTCATGGCCTCAGGTCACCTGGCCTGGTGCCAGGGTGGGGGATGTGGCCTGAGACCCCACAGCCCAGGCCAGGGGGCACACCTTGAGGTCCCCATCAAGTCCCACTGAGTGGGCAGCGTGGCCTCAGGTCCCCTGGCTTGGGCCGGGGTGGGGATGCACCTTGAGGTCCCCTGTCAAGCCCCACCGGGTGGGGGGCATGGCCTCAGGTCTCCTGCCCTGCCACTGGGGCAGGCGGCATGGCCTGAGGGCCCCCCCTCAAGCCCTGCTGGGTGGGGGGGTGCAGCCTGAGTTCCCCCGTCAAGCCCTGTGGGTGGGGGGTGTGGCCTGAGTTCCCTCATCAAGCTCTGCAGGGCAGGGGATGTGGTCTGAGGTGCCCCGTCAAGCCCTGCTGGGTGGGGAGCATGGCCTGAGGTCCCCTGTCAAGCCCCACCAGGCAGGGTGGCACAGCCTCAGGTCCCCTGCCAGGCCCAGTGCCACACAGCCTCAGGTCCCTGTTGATTGCTTGTTAAGGCTCATTATGGGAACTCGGCCTCCACTGTGGGCACAGCCATCTTGTGTTCCAGAATCCCTGCCTCCACTGTGGGTGCAGCCATCTGGACCATTATGGCATGACAGTCAATTTGTATATTCCCTCTTTATTAGATGAGATAAATGTTTGCAACCTGTACTTTACAAAAATTTACTAAAGAATTTGAAATAAAATTTTTAAAATAATTTGCAAATGAATGTACACTCAAAAATCAAGCTAAGAAAAAAACCTCAATCTTCTAAGATGAAAATAAACAAATGGAACTACATCAAACTAAAAAGCTTCTGCACAGCACTAAGGATGTCCATTCAAAGTCAAATCTTCACCTTTCACCATATATTAGGACCCCTTTCACTCCTTACCCACTTGCCTCAGGAAACCACCATACCATTGTTTGTGAGTTTCAGTTTTATATTCCATACTGGATGCCCAATGCATGAAGTTTGTGCAAGAGTAGGCCTTCCTTCCCCAGGCTGCCTGCACCGGCTTCCCTCTGACACCTGAAACCTGGGCTTCCCTCCAGCCGCCAGCAGGGACCCAGAACTGGGTCTTCCCTCACAGTCCTGCCTTTGTCTAGAACAGTGGTTCTCAACCTTCCTAATGCCGACCCTTTAATACAGTTCCTCATGTTGTGGTGACCCCCAATTTCATTGTTACAAACTGAATATAATTAAAGCATAGTGATTAATCACAAAAACAATATGTAATTGTATGTGTTTTCCGGTGGTCTTAAGTGACCTCTGTGAAAGGGTTGATCGACCTCCAAAGGGGTCATGACCCACAGGTTGAGAACCGCTGGTCTAGAAGGGCATCCAGTCTAATTAGCATATTATGCTTTTATTATTATATA
>NW_006287324.1:1119228-1120765 GCF_000327345.1 Myotis davidii | reverse complement strand
TGCTCTCCCCTGATGGTCTGATACCCTTAAGTGCTCTCCCCTGCCGTCCTGATCTTCCTAACTGCTCTCCCCTGCCTGCCTGATCATCTTTAACTGTCTCTGCCTCAGCCCTGCCACTATGGCTTTGTCCGGAAGGACATCCGGAACCTCGTCTGGAAGATGTTCAGTCTAATTAGCATATTACCTTTTTATTAGTATAGATGCCACCTTGCCTAAAAACGCAGATTGTTAGCAGGTTTTTCCATCATGGAAGGAGAGCCCGCAGTAGCATCCTGGGTTCTGACCAGGGCTTAAGCACTCGTGCTTTATCTCAGCAGATGAGATTCCTAGAAGACTCTTGGATGTACCTTGAATATTTCTATCGATTGTGCCAAATCATCCTCCAAAAATGTTGAATCACTTTAAACTCCCACCAGCAACCATGCATGTGCCCTCTGTCCTACTTTGATGCCAGTATCATTGATTTTCCCCTAGAAGCTTCCATCCCCTCAGCCAGGACTGCTTGGCACTTGAGCCAAACTCACTTTTCAGCCCACGACTTGATTTCCTGAGATAGAATTATGGAGGAGGAAAAATAGTTTTCCTCTACCCTTCTGAGTTCTTACAGGAGGCCCTTGTAATGAAAGACAGATTACCAAGAGGAAAACAAAAGTTTATTAACATGTGTACCTCGTGTATATGTGGGAGATCCCAGGGAAAAATGAATAACTCCCCAAGGTGGCTTAGAATCCAGATTTAAATACCTTCTTTCTAGGGAAAGGGGACGGGATATGTAAGCCTCTTAGAGGAGAGTACATGAATTTTAGGAAAGATGAATGGGGGTAGGGGAGATAGTTTGTAACAAAGTTTGGATGTGATGTCAACTTCTAGTCTCCTGTCCTGTGACAGGAGTCAGTCTTCACTGGCTGATGGCACTTTTCCCATCAAGGGAACCTTTTGGGGGGTCCGGTTTTAGGCAGAGAAGGAGACTTCAGTGAAAACCTCTCCTTGCATTTGCTGTTTTTCAAGCATCTGCAGGTCAAGATCGTCAATATAACAACATGGCAAATGTTGGGGTGGTCTGTTCTCTGATCTTCAGAATAAACCCAACAAAAGCTTATTTCCTCTCTTAGATAATTTGCCACAGTACTGTTATTCCCTGGAAACAGTATTCTGACCAGTATTCTGATCACTTCCTGGGAGTGATCATAACATACCTTGTGCTTGTAGAAAGGTGTGGGCCATATCACTAAATAATCAGGGTCAGTTTTCTCATCTTGTGGAAAGGGAGATATGTCTCTGCTCCCCCAACCCCAGTGCCAAGGTGGGGCTTGGGGCGCTGGGTGCCGGCCCCCCTGCGGCCTGTGTTTCTGCTCCCCCAACACCAGCGCTGAGGTGGGGCTTGGGGCTGCTGGGTGCTGATCCCCCTGCGGGCTGTGCCTCTGCTCCTCTGACCCCAGCGCCAAGGCGGGGTTTGGGGCCACTGGCTGCCGGTACCCCTGAGGGCTGTGTCCCTGCTCCTCCAACCCCACCGCAGAGGCAGGGCTTGGGGCTGCTG
>NW_006287324.1:1098031-1099684 GCF_000327345.1 Myotis davidii | reverse complement strand
AGGTTGGGCTGGAGGCTGCTGGGTGCAGGTCACCCTGAGGGCTGTGTCTCTGCTCCTCCAACCCCAGCGCCAAGGAGGGGCTTGGGGCTGCTGGGTGCTGGGCCCCGCTGCAGGCTTGTGTCTCTGCTCCTCTGGCCCCAGGGTCCCCAGCAGCCCGAGCGGCCTCAGCGGCCCCACCAGCCCCAGAGCCTCCTCGCCCCAGGACTTGGGGCTCCTGGGTGCTGCCCCCTATGGGCTGTGTCTCTGCTCCCCCAACCCCAGTGCCAAGGTGGGGCTTGGGGCGCTGGGTGCCGGCCCCCCTGCGGCCTGTGTTTCTGCTCCCCCAACATAGTCACCCCACCAGCCCGGATCTCCCGCGGGAGGGCCAGTTGAAGGCGTGACTGCTGGCCACCGCTGCGGTTGCCCCACCAGCTCCGATTCCCGGTGGGAGAGCCGGTTGGGGGCGTGACTGCTGGTGGACCACTGCGGTGGTGCCTGCCAGTGCTGGATCTCCTGTGGGAGAGTCGGTTGGGGGCTTGGCCAGTGGCGGACCCCTGCGGTCATGCCCGCCAGCCCTGGGTTGGGTTGCACACGGGTCACCAGCCATTCGGGTCACAGATAGCAGGCCCGGATGGCAGAGGGGCAGGCAGGATGGCGCTGTCCCATCCTGCCTGCAGTATGCCAATTAGCCGCCATCTTAGTTGGCAGTTAATTTGCATATCACACTGATTAGCCAATGGGAAGGGTAGTGGTCATACACTAATTACCATGTTTCTCTTTTATTAGATAGGATATTAGTGAAATCATATAGTTCTTAGCTTTTTCTGACTGATTTATTTCACTTAGCATAATATTCTCAAGATCCCTCCATGTTGTTGCAAATGGTAGTATTTCATTTTTCCTATGACTGATTAGTATTCCACATATGTACCACATATTCTTTTTAAAAAATAAATCTTTATTGTTTATATTATTACAGTTGTTCCTCTTTTTCCCCCATGGATCCCCTCCACCTGGTTCCCACCCCACCCCCTTCCCTTACCCATTCCCACCACTGTCCACTTCCATAGGTGTATGATTTTTGGCCAGACTTTTCCTGCACCCCCTACACTCTCTTCCCCACAAGAATTGTCAGTCCATTCCCTTTCTATGCCCCTGATTCTACTATATTCACCAGTTTATTCTGTTCGTCAGATTTTTTATTCACTTGATTTTTAGATTCACTTGTTGATAATATGTATTTGTTGTCAATTTGTTGTTAATAATTTTTATCTTTACTTTTTTTCTTCTTCTTCCTATTCTTAAAGAATACCCTTCAGTATGTCATATAATACTGGTTTGGCAGTGATGAGCTCCTTTAGCTTTTTCTTATCTGTGAAGCTCTTTATCTGACCTTCAACTCTGAATGATAGCTTTGCTGGGTAAAGTAATCTTGGTTGTAGGTTCTTGCTATTCATCACTTTGAATATTTCTTGCCACTCCCTTCTGGCCTGCATAGTTTCTGTTGAGAAATCAGCTGACAATCGAATGGGTACTCCCTTGTAGGTAACTAACTGTTTTCTCTTGCTGCTTTTAAGATTCTCCCTTTGTCTTTTGCCCGTGGCATTTTTTATGATGTGTCTTGGAGTTGTCCTCTTTGGATTCCTTTTGTTTGGGGTTCTCTGTGCTTAATGT
>NW_006287324.1:1086508-1097500 GCF_000327345.1 Myotis davidii | reverse complement strand
GATCCCTCCTCTTTGTTTGGGGTTTGGAGGTGCAGCTGTGCAGTAATGCAGGCTTCTGATGAGCCTTAGGCCTTTTGGAAGCTCTGGGTTTCTCTGACCGAGCTGCAGTTTGACAGGTTTTTAGGAGGAGAAAATTCAGGCCTTTAGTATGCCAAAGCCTCTGCACACAGCTTGGGTGGGGTTGTAAATTAGGTGGGGCATGGTCTCAGGGAGTCACAGGGTGGTGCAAACAGCAATGGTTGCCTTTGGCCCTCCCCCGGGTCCCTGGATCTCTGTGTCCTGCAGCCCAGTGCAGGAACAATGAACACTGCAGGCACCTCTGCAAGAAAGTGCACTCACATTCCGGCCCAATGCCAGACAGTACAGTTTCTCTCCCTATGACTCTGGGTCCCCAGATTCTTGCCCAGAACTGGATTTCAGAGCAGTTAGGAGCTTGTATCTCCCTCCCAGTTGAAAAATACCCCAGTGTACCCAGCTGCCAGCCCCTTTTGCGCACGCCTCCTTACCTCCACACTTCCACACCTCTGTACCTCTTATTGGACTCAATGCATTTTTCTCTTTCCTTCTAGTTGTATAATTTCCACTCATCCAGCCTTCAAGTGGTTCTGGATACTATTCATTTTGTCTTTTAGTTGTAGTTTTAATGTGGTTGTATGTGGCAGCAAGTTCGGGTGTTTACCTATGCCTCCATCTTGGTTGTCCCCTGTACCACATATTCTTTATCAAATCTTCTATAAAAGGACAGTTTGGTTGTTTCCATGTCTGGCCCACCATTAATAATGCTGCAATGAAGATAGGGGTGTATCTATCCTTTCAAATACATGATTTCGAGTTCTTTGGGTATATACCCAGGAGAGGGATTTTTGGGTCATATGGTAGCTCTTTATTAATTTTTTTGAGGAATTTCCAGGCTGCTTTCAATGGTGGTTGTACCAGTCTACATTCCCACCAACAGTGAATGAGGGTTTCCTTTTTCCCACAACCTCTCCAACACTTGTTATTGCTTGTCTTGTGGATAATGGCCACTCTAGCCGGTGTGAGGTGCTATCTCATTGTAGTTTTCATTTACAGAAATCAAGCTAAGAATAAACGTTAATTGCTAGTGAGTTTGAGCATCTTTCCATATATCTATTGGCTATTTGTATGTCTTCTTGGGAGAGGTGTATGTGCAGATCCTCTTTCTATTTTTTGATTGGGTTGTTTGTTTGGTGTTGAGTTTTATGAATTCTTTATATATTTTGGAAATTAAACCATTGTTGGAGCTAGTGTTTGCAAATATCATCTCTCATCTGGTTGGCTGCCTCTTTGTTTTGTTGACAGTTTCTTTTGCTGTGCAGAGCTTTTTAGTTTGATACAGTCCCATTCATTTATTTTTGCCTTTACTTCCCTTGCCTTTGGGATCAAGTTCTTAAAATATTCTCTATGACCAAGGTCCATAAGTTTGTCACCTATATTTTCTTCTATGTAACTTATTGTTTTGGTTCTTATATTTAGGTCTTTGATTCATTCTGAATTAATATTTGTACATGAGGACAAACTTTGATCCAGTTTTATTCATTTGCATATGGCTTTCCATTTTTCCAACAACATTTATGGAAAAGACTATCTTTAGTCCATTGTGAGTTTCTGGCTCCTTTGTCGAAAATTATCTGTCCATATACACGTGGTTTTATAGGCAGACTCACTATTCTGTTCCACTGATTTGTGTGTCGGTTTCTCTGTAGTATAATTTGAAGTTATGTAGAATGACACCTCCAGCTTCGTTCTTTTTTCTCAGCATTGCTTTGGCTATTAGGGGTCTTTTGTGGTTCCATACAAATCTGATGATTTCTTATTCTATTTATTTAAAAAATGACATTGGGATTTTGATGGGGATTATATTAAATCTGTATATTGCTTTGGGTAATATAGCCATTTTAACTATGTTGAGTCTTCCAATCCATTGACACAGATATTTTTCCATTTTGTTGTGTCTTTTTCAATCTCTTTTAATAATGTTTTGTTCATTGACTTGTTTTCTGAGTGCACTAAATTGCCTGTCTGTATTTTCTTGTATCTCACTGAGTATTTTCAGAATTGAAATCTCTGTCATTTATATCACATATATTCAAGTGTTCCAGCTTGTTTTCTGGGGATTTTTTATTTTCTTTCTGATCATCCTCGTTACCATGGTTATTCATAGTATGTGCTGTTCTCCTTTGCCTAGGTATTTATATCTGACTATATTAATGGCTGATAGCAAATTCCTCTGAAGAGGTCATGCTATTATTTTCCAGTAGATGATGCTGAATTGCAAGATTTTTTTTACCTCTGTGATCTCAGTCTTGACCTCCACAGTAACTGTAAGACAGTACAGTTGCTCTGCTTTGCCTTCACCAAAATGGCAACCCCTGACCTCCATGGGGTCCCACCACAGGCACCCACCTGGGGATCAATCACAGAGGGAAACAGCAGATCTATTGCAATAGCTCTTGGTTTAAATAAGCTGTTTGACCTGATTCCAAGGGCAACTGGAGGCAAGTTTTGGAAGTCAAAGTGGCAGCAGGGCTCTGTGTTTCCATTTCTTTATCTGAAACACCACAGCCTGGCCCAACAATGGAGAGCCACATTCTTGTTGCTCCCCATTCTGGACTGACCCCCACACAGCTCTCTGTTCCTCCCAGCTGAAGGAAGCACCTGCTACCACTGGCTTCTTCCCCACTCCAAGCCAAGCCCTGAGCTCTTGGTTCCCTGTGATTTCCTCCTTTCTTGTCTCCCCATTTATTCCCAGTTGCCCACTTTTAGATGTTTCAGTGTACGGGTCTCTCAGGCATGTATCTTTATTTAGCAGGGAATTCTTTGTTGAATTATAGTTGGTTAACTTGTTCAAATTTCAGGAGGAGAGGCCAAGGGGCTCTCTCACACCACCATTTCTCTGATGTCTTACATGATTTTATAGCAAGTATTTATTAAATGTTTTAGATGGACTCTGAGAAAACAAAACTTTTTCATACCCAATGTAGTTGATCATAGAGACTCAACTGTGTAAATGGTCTTGCTGCTGTTGCTATTCCTGGCAGTTACATCTGTGCACTTCAGCTGACCTAAATATTGCTATTGTTTCTGGGCGTCTTCATTTGATACCAATAGGCAAGTTGGTAGTTTTGTTGAACAGCAAATACCACTATTATTATGCTAGCATTTGGGTTTTTAGCAATCTATATATCTCCTTTGGGAAAATGTTTAGTCATATCATCTGCCTATCTTTAAATTGGATTGTTAGTGTTTTTGCTATTGACTTGTATGAGTTCGTTATATATAGTAGTCCCCAAGGGATACATTCCAAGACTCCCAGTGAATTCCTGAAACTGTGGATAGTACTTAAATATACTTTATTTTTTCCTATATATACATACCTATGATAAAGTTTAATTTACAAATTACTCAAGGTAAGAGATTACAGAAACTAATAAAATAAAATAGAACAATTATACTGCAATAAACATTATGTGAATGTAGCTTCTCTTGCTCTGATAACAGAACAGATACCTGAGGTGACCACTAAGTGACTGACAGGCAGGTATCATATAGAGCATGAATATATGCTGGACGAAGGAATGAGTCATGTTCTGGTGGAAGTGAACAGGACATGATGAGATTTTATTATGCTACTCAGAAAAACATGCGATTTAAAACTTATAAATTGTTTATTTCTGGAACTTTTTATTTAATATTTTCAGTAGTTGACTGAAGGTAACAAACCAGAAAGTAAAACTACAGATACTATTTTGGATATTAACTCCTTATCAGATATATAATTTGGAAATACTTTCTTCCATTCAGTAGGTTGTTTCTCATTTTATTGATGATTTTCTTTTCTGTTTAGAAGCTTTTTAGTTTAATGTAGTCCCACTTATTTATTTTCACTTTTGGTATCACATCTAAGATATCATCTCCACAATAACTGTCAAGGAGCTTACCACCTATATTTTCTTCTAGGAGTCTTCTGGTTTTAGGTTTTACATTCAAGACTTTGATCCATTTTGTTAGCTTTTATGGATGGTGTCAGATAGTGGCCCAATTTTATCCTTTTTCATGTGGCTGTCCAGTAGTCCCAGTACCATTTATGGAAGAGGCTCTCCTTTTCTTATTGTATAGTCTTGGCTCCTGTATAGTAAGTAAATTAATTCACCATGATTGTATGTTTATATCTGGACTCTCTGTTCTGTCAGTTGATCTTTGTGTCTGCTTTTATGCCAGTACCATGCTATTTTGATTATTATAGCTTTGTTAATACAGATTAAAATCAGAGAGCATGATACCTCTTGCTTTGTTCTTCTTTCTCATGATTACTATGGCTATTAGTGATTCTATAAAAATTTTTAGAATTGCTTGTTTTTTTTTTCTGTGAAAAATACAATTGGGATTTTCCTAGGGATTGCATGGGATCTGTAAATTGCTTTGGGTAGTATGGACATTTTAACAATATTAATTCTCCCAAACCATGAACATGTGATATGTTTCCATTTACTTGTGTCTTCTTCAATTTCTTTCACTAATATCTGATAGTTTTCAGTGCTATAGGTCTTTTAGCTTCCTGATTAAATTTATTCTACTTTTAAATCTAAACTTTGTTATATATTCTACAAGATTGATTCCCATTAATTGCCATAAACTTTAATGCTTGTGTACTTTCCTGGGGCAGGCAGCATTCAATTTTCATAGATTAGAGTAACTAGGATTGGATTACCTAATTCCCATCATACATATTCTTCACCTCCTCTGACACATGCTCTGAAATCTCGCAGAAACTTAAGCATCTTGTCTTATCTGGCAAAGCAAGTTTGAATGAAGTTTTACCCCAGGCAGGGCCAATCTAACTTTTATTACCATTGATTGAATTACCTGATAAGTTATAAACTCTGAAATATGAAACTCCTCTTATGTTTGAAAATCTTATAAAAATATACCAACAGTCATTCTATATGTCTACCTTCACACTAAGAGAAGAGCAAGGAGATAGTTTTCTATGTTGTGCTATGGTTCTCAATATCAATGGCTTTGCATGCAGGTACTCATGTGTCACAAACACAAATTAGAACTTCCACTGAAAAGAGAATAATCTGAGAATTCATGATTTACATTTTAATTTAGAAATTTATGGCCAAGAATCTATTTTCTTATAATCATTAGTCATTATGGGTTTTTATTGTTCTGTAAAAGTGTTTGGATCATGTTTATGTTTTATACTGATAAGCTAAGCTCAGAAAATATACTTTGATTTTATAATAATTGTTTTAATAGCATATACCTTTACAGTAATAAGAGATTAAGCTTGGAAGTGAAAACAAAAAAATAGTTCAAAATTGTATTTATTTGACTTTCCTTATTCAACATAAGAAACAGTACAGTAGAGAGAGGCTTAGTGCACTGTCTGTATAATACTCCTGTGTGGGTTAGTTGAGATTTTGAGAATTCACCACAATGCAGACAAGGCTCTCAGCATGGGGCCCAGTGAAGAGAATGGGGAAAGAAGAGTGAGATGAGGCTGAGAAAGGTCATTCAGAGCCATGTAGGGGACTTTGGTTTTTGCCAGACAATGTGAAATCATTGCCAGATGTTAGGCAGAGAAGGGACATGATCCAATAATATTGGATCCTTTGGAGGGTTGAGAGTAGGTTGAAAGGGAGAAAGAGCAGGGAGATCAGTATAGGGACTCTAGAAGGTATGAGTCTGAAACAATTACAATCTAGGATACCTACATCGGTGAGGGAGAGGGAAGGGTCTGGTTTTCTCCACTGGGTAAAATCCTGGCACCAGTCAGAAAGAGAGGAAACATTAAGACAATATCAAGTGCCCTGGCCAGGTTGCTCAGTTGGTTGGACCATTATCCATCACCCGGTATACCAAAAGGTCACATGTTTGAACCCCAGTTCGGGTGCATATAGGAGGCAACCAATGGTTGTTTCTCTCTCACATTGATGTTTCTCTCTCTCTCTAAAATCAATAAACATATCCTTGGGTGAGGATAAAAAAAAATAAAATAGCTTCAAGTTAGGATAAGTGGTAGTGAATTATAAGTTTAGTTGTATCTTATTGTATATGAAATTATGTATGAGGCAGCTGGAAGGGCTGACCCTGAGTTCAACAATTCAGCTCATGGCTCATGGTCAGTGGAATGTGAACCATGTCCAGCATGGCCAGGGGTGAACTTGATGGTGGTGGTGGTGGTGAAGGATTAAAGAAGACAGACAAGAGAATAAAGCTGGGGTTAGGTGGGATGCTGCTCTCTGATGGAGAGACAGCGCCACTGCCTGCAAGCCGAGTCTTTTTTTTATAGCCAGATTCCATGAGGCAAAATAAAGGCATGGTCTAGATGTTTACAATGTTCTGGTGAGTTTTGAATCTTACTCAGTTACATGCACCTGAACTCTATCAAGCCCACATCACAGCCTCTTGAGACCACAGGTTTGGACCATAAGGTCAAGCTTACAATTATAGTCTTTGGCTATAATTGTGCTGGGACTTGCACGGGGCTTTGCCATGAGAGGATCATGCCCTCTCATTAGTCCGAGGCTTGAACTTGTCCAAATGCTGTAGCCTCTCTCCACAGAATGGGTATCTGGTTCTGACTCTAAAGCTTGCATTTTGTGTGAATGAGACTTTATCTCTGACCTAGTGGTCCTAGTGCTGCTATAAGGAAAAGAGGACTGAACTTGAACTGATTCTTTGATTTGTATATTTTGTTTTGTTTTACTTTTTACTTACAAGCTGTTTGGGGGTTCTCAGGTAATTCATTTAACTTTCAGTCTCAGTTTCTTCATCTATAACTTGAGACTGTGATATCTGCCTTACTTGCCTCAATACTATTCAAATGCCACTTGTTTTAGAAATGTAAGTTATGGGAAAGGCAGCTTACTAGAAAAAATACTGAGTTTCACTCCTAAGACCTGGGTTCAAGAATTAACTGCATGGCCTCTGGGAAGTGACTTGAACTCTCAGAGTTTACTTTTTCTCCTCTGTACAACAGAGGTAATGATAGTTATAAAGAACTCATATGTGCTGTTGTGAGGCCAGGTTACATAATGAATATGAAAGTGATTAAAAATCTAACATGAAATGTATCCCCATGATTCTGAATTATTATTAGACTAGGGGCCCAGTGCATGAATTAGTGCACCTTGAAAGGAACTGTAGGCCTCAAAGCTGCAGTGGGCACAGGGGTGAGTCTCAGCCCATCCTCTATGCCCCCATCTGGCCCCTCCTGCTGCGGCTATTGGTCCCCTGTCTGCCGGCAGCCTGCTCCTGCCACCACCGCTCCCACATGCTGACAATGCAGTGCCACTTGCACCCGCTGATGGCATGGAGCAATTGGAGCCAGCGCCAGCAGTGGGTGCAAGCAGGGCCAGCACCGTCAGTAGGTGCGAGTGGGGGCTGCTGCCCCAATCACCTCTCAGGAGCAAGAGGAGGTGGAGAAGCTCTGAGGGACGATCAGGGTCAGCAGCCGCTGCTCGCACCACTGATGGCACTGAGTGACTGGGGCCAGTGCCAAGCGATCAGGGCCAGTGCTGGGTGCCAGCAGTGGGTGCGAGTGGTGGCTCCAGCAATGACAGCGGTATGAGCACCCAGCGGAGCATGCAGGAGCAAAGAATTTTCAGTAACCACCAGAGGCTTGACCCGATGACAGTGACTGGCTTGGTCTGGTGCTCACAGTAGCATCATGTATTTATAACTTATAACTGACAAGGCATTTATAACATAGACATATACTTGAGGTTAAATTTTGCTGTTTTTGAGGTGTTTGCTCCTTGAGTTTAAAATACAGAGATTTCACTTGGAAGCATGGAACAGACCGTTGAATATCAGAGAGAAGGTGGATGTGGGTGGATGGGAAGAGATTAACGAAAGAACTTATATGCATAACCCATGAACACAGACAAAAATGTGGTGAAAGCCTGAGGAGGGGGGCCAGTGTGGGCTAGAAGGGGTCATAGGGAAAAAGAAGGGGGGCATCTATAATACTTTCAACAATAAAGTTAAATTTTAAAATATATGGATATTTGAAATTTTGGTAAAGTTAACAGAGATGAAGTTATTGTGATATATATACATATATATTCATTTTAGTATATTATTCCCAAGAAGTCTTTGTGGTTTAATTCTCCTTTGATTTTCAGGTTTATTGCTTCTATTAGCTTACTTCTTACATTTTCTCCCAGTCTTCACTTTTGTGGGGGTTTTCATCTTGTGTAAGGCATTTATAATGAGATGTTGAGGCCTTGCTCCATATCTCTTGATGAGTGAGGTCTGCCTCACAGATTAATGAGAACATGGTGATCTGTTCACGCCAGTGACAATGAGTCATGTGTGCTGTTGCATTTAGGAGGAGAGACATTTTAGTTCTATCCTTTTGTCTCCGTGTTTTCTTCCTCTCCTTCTCTGCATGGCTCATCCAAGTCACTTCTCAGCTTCCTCATTAATTTCACACCAGAAATTGTTTGTTTGTGTTATTACTAGAATTGAAATAATTCTCTTTTTTGCCAGGACATCCATTATCAATGATACTGGGGATTCAATATAAGGTAATGATTAAAAGCCAGCCTTTGGAATCAGATAGCCCTGTCTATACCATTTATTAGTTGCATGAGTTGAGCAAGAAGCTTTATATGCCTAGCAAAAATAGCATATGTTTGCCCTGGCTCCAACAGCCTTACAAATTAAGGCTTTAACAGACTGTTTTAGGCATAAGATGCTAAAGTACATACTAAACTGCTACCATAGATAAAGCCCCAAATCTTCATGGATTAACAATGCAGAGTTTATTTCTCACTCATTAAAAGTCTAATTGCTGGCTTAGTTTTTGCTCCATGTGGTCAGTTATGGGCCCAGAGTGACAGAAAATCTGTCATCTTCAACATGGGTCTTCCAAAATTATCCTGACTTCAACATCCAGCCAGAATGCAGGAAGAGACAGCAGATCATTCCAGGAATCACAGGATAGGCCTAGAAACATTCTACCTTCCCTTGATTGCTGTTCAATTAACAGCCGATGAGATTGAGAAATATGGTGTAGCTGTATGTCCAAAAGAAAAGAGGAATAGATTTGGTGAATACCTCTTAGTGTTTGCCATGTGGGATTTACCCTCATGCTATAGTGTAGTGAAAATGGCAAGAATAACACATATGAAGCCTTCTAAGAATAATTATGTACTAAATGGTACAACACTTACTCTAAATACTAGGGAAGGTGTGAGCAAAGAGATTATGGTGCATATGAAAGATTTTTCTAGAAGAAGCGGGATTTGGCAGCTGCTATAGAAGTGGAGTTTATTCCTGGCAAGGAGATTCATTTTGCAGGACAAAATAAAATTTGATGATTTGCCCTAACTGGTTTGGCACAGTGGATAGAGCATCAGCCTGAGGACTGAAGGGTCCAAGGTTTGATTCCAGTCAAGGGTTGATCTGTTTCTCTCTCACTGATGTTTCTAACTATCCCTCTCCCTTCCTCTCTGTAAAAAAAAAAAAATCAATAAAATATATTTTAAAAAATTTATCTTGATGATTTAATTTTTTATATGTTTACCTTATGTGGATTAGGAGAGAAAAAATCAACAAAACACTGATGGGCTGACAATATTTTCCCTAAGTTGGTGTAAGGCAAGTAGGCATTTCCAAATCCTACTTGACATAGATTCCCATGGGAAATATTACTTCATGTGTCCACAAATTGCAGACACTAAAACTTCAATCTGCTCATCTCCTGAAGATATTATACATGTGACTCCTTGAGTATAAGTTATCACTTATTTCACATCTCCACTTGTATGTCTAAGAGGCATCATGATTTTAATATATTCACAAGTAGAGTTCTTGATTTTTGCCTGACACCTAAATCTGTTCCCAAGACAGTAAACCAGTCTGCCAGGCCTTCAGGTGAAATACTTGGGAGTTGCCTGGGATCACCCTCTTTCTATTACACACCACATATAATCCATCTTGAAGTTTTTCTGCTCTACCTTTAAGACATATTCTGGATCCAATTATATCTCAACTAAAGGTTTTTTTTTTTCACAACTAAAATTTTAGTTCAAGACTCCATCAATAGGTCTCCCTGCTTCTACTCGTGTTCTCAGATAATAGATAGAGTGAGCTTTTTAAAACTTAAATTAGAAACCCTTCTGTGATTTTTCTATAACATCAGAATAAAACCCAAGGTTCTCACACATAAAGAGCTAATTGCCAGTCATTCTTCCTCTGCATCAATATGGTCACTGCACATGAAAAGTAACTTGGAGCTTTTGTAATTGTGGTTCTATCATTGTGGAACCATCTTCTTCCAGAAATTCCTCACTTCATTTGGATGTATATTCAAATGCAGCTCCTGAAACAGGCCTTCCTGGACCTTCTATATTGAGAGCCTCTATGCTAACCTCATATCCTCACAATTTTTCTTTATCTTTATGGAAATGACCTCTATCTTCCTACCTAATAAAAGAGTAATATGCAAAGTAACCATCACTCCGTGAAAAAGATGGTGGCGCCAATAGCGGCTGGGCAGGACACTGGCGGCGTCACCAAGGCAAAGTGAGCCCAGCAGGCAAGCGGGGCCTGTTGGGTGGTGGCAGCAGCCACCCGTGAGCAGGCAAGCAGGGCCTGCAGGCAGCACCCAGCAGGGCCTGATTGCCCATCCCTGTGGTGTAGAGCAGGCAGGCCCTGTAGAGAGCAGAGAACCATGGGGTGTGGGCCCAAGCCATCAGTAGCACATCCCCTGAGGCGTCCCGAATTGGAGAGGGCGCAGATCGGGCTGAGGGATCTCCCTTCCCACCCTCACCCACCCCATGCACGAATTTCGTGCAACGGGCCTCTAGTCCTTATCTAATAAAAGAGAAACATGGTAATTGGCGTACGACCGCTACGCATCCCATTGGCTAATCAGTGAGATATGCAAATTAACTTCCAGCCAAGATGGTGGCCGGCAGCCAGGCAGCTTGAAACTAACATGAGGCTTGCTTG
>NW_006287324.1:1076237-1085494 GCF_000327345.1 Myotis davidii | reverse complement strand
ATATAACACCTCTTCTTTATTCATTTGTCTACCAATAGACATTTACGTTGATTTTATATCTTGCCTATCTATATATATAAAAGCCAAGCGACTGGAACAACCAGAATGACCAGGTCCTTTGGCGTGCACTGTGGCCTGCTGACCAGCCCAATGGGGGTGGGGCCAGCTGGCCAACATCCCGCGGTCCCTCCCTCCAGGTGGCTGGCCTGGATTGGTCATGATTAGGGCAGCCTGGCCAGACACTATCCATGCACAAGTCTGTGCACCAGGCCTCTAGTATATATATATAATACTAGAGGCCAGTGCAAGGATTCATGCACCAGTGTGAAAGGCCTCATCCTGGCCTGTGGATATTGGGCCAAAACCATCTCTCTGAGATCCCCTGAGGGGTCCTGGATTGCGAGAGGGCGCAGGCCAGGCTGATGAACCCCACTGGTGCACAAATTCCTGCACCAGGCCTCTAGTATGCATATAAGATCTTTAGTTAATCTCTTCCTGCCCTACCCCTCCCCACTTTCCTCTGAGATTCATCAGTATGTTCCATGTTTCAATACCTGTGGTTTCTGCTCCTGCACTGAGCATCTTCCCCCTGGTGGTCAGTGCACATCATAGCTACTGGTCAGATGGTCGATTGGTCAGAAGTTGGCTGGTTGATTAGGCTTTTATACATATAGGTTTTTTCTTTTCTCTTTGTCTTCCTCAGAGTCCATGAAGACAAGGATATTGTCCATAATTTTCTTATCTGTATTCTTAGCACTAAGAACAGTGTTTGTACATAGCAGATACTCAACAGATAATTCTTTAGTGAAGAACTAAATAAATGACATATTTTGGGAGAGATTCTGAAATGTTACTCATCCAAACTTTGAAGACTAAATTGTATAATAATCTCCCTCTAGGACTGGATTGAATGCTTGTCAAATACTTGTAGACTCATAAGTGAATAAATGCATATAAACAATAAAGTAATCTTAAATAATGTTAGAAACTCTGCATTTTCATCATGCCAGGTCTTCCCTCCTGGGGGACATTGGACTCACTCAGAAGTCCTGTGTCCGGTCTCTGCTCTGATTCTAAAAATATCTGTACTCCTTGAGTCTCAGCATTTTCATTCTCAGAATGAGGGGGTTGATTTTCATGACCTCTTTAAAAGACTTCTAACAAATCTAATATGTATAAAATGTTTTTAAAAGGAAAAAAGATAACATTAATTTTTAAAAATATTTAATGAAATGTGTATAACTAGAATTCAATAAAAAACCCCACTAGAAACCACTAGGAAGTATAAACTATATACCGAAGGATTTGTCACAAGGACTTGACCTTGAGCAATTGCGAAATTGAGTTAAGGTAACTTGGTAAGCTTGTAGCCTTTATTACTGATGCCAGACCTTGAATTCCAGAGCAGGCAGATGGAAAGAAAGACAGATGGAAAGCTGGGGAGAGCAAGGACACGCTGTAGCTCATAAGGATGCATAGAAACTGCCAATTCTTATTTCCCCTGACCTTGATGGCTTGGATCCTGCAGAAGTTGCTACCCTTGTCATGTAGCCAAGCATACATCAGGGCTGGGAGTCAGAACAGCTGTAGGAGGACCCAGGGGGAGGTGGGTAGTTTTAGTCCTGCTTGTTGCCCCATGCCAAAAAGGCAAGCCAACAGATAAAGGACAATGTCTGCCAGCTCCCAGATGACTGCCACTTCACTTCTACCCACCAGATCTTGCACAACAAGGTATCTTGTGTTCCATCCAAATTACAAACATACAGTGAAGGGAGTGCCAGCTGAGCAAGTGACACATGGCAAACCCTCCCAGATGCATATTGGTGATTTCATGAAGTAATAGTTTTCACTCATTTACAGGAAGGAAAATTTCCCTTGGGTCTTTGAGCTTCAGCGGTGTCTTTAAAATTATCAGAGCTGTAATAGTGAAGCACATAAATGGGCAGAGAGAAGCGGGTGCAATTCTATCATCATTTCATTCTTTGGAAAGATACCAGAGCAACCTGGCATGTGGATTCAGACAGGGATGGAGGTCGTCCAGCCCATCCCTGTGCTTTGCTGATGAAAAGCCGAGGCTCAGTAGAGTGCTACATTTTTGTACAAGGTTACACTCCTGTGTGGTTGCAACTGTGGAAATAGAGCACAGAAATCTTGAGTATAATCCTAATTTGTATTATCTCATCCTTTTCCTCCAGGAACACAGGGTGGATTCCCTCTAGGAACCAAATAATTGGATGAAGCTGGGCATACCTTACTGTACAAAATCAAGGACAAACATTACCTCAAAGGACTTCTTACAAAGAAAAAGTGGTTGTGGGAGACAGCTTCTGGCAATGCCCTTGCCCACCTTTCCCCTGACCTGCAGGGCCTGGTGTTCCTGTAGCTTTGGAGAGAAGGGGTGGTGATGTTGACTGGCAGAACAGAACAAAAATCCCCTTTGTGTTCTCTGAACCCAAAGTACTGAAGACTGAGCCTCCCTGTGTCCATGGGCCCCAGAATTTTATCCTCAAACCCTAGGTTAAAACAGGGCAGTGGGCTTGCTGGGGGTTAACTCTGGCTGGTGTAAAGTGGTAGCACAATCTGTAGCAGCCTTTGGCAAACCATCCTGTGTGTGCTGCAAGTGGAGTCTTTTTGAAGTATTTTACCAATTAATATAGAAACATTTTCTTATTTTAGCTCACAAGAGCCCCTCCACAGAGTAATTGTAATTAGTTTGCTTCAGTGTGATATTTTAGTTTATGTCACATGTGATCACATTGACTTTTACAACTCCGGTCTTCTGCAACTTCCTCAGTTTATAAGCACAGAGCTGAAACATTAACTGAAGTTCATAGACTATAAAATGGCATGAGCTGGGCAGAAAATACTTGTGGGGGGGCACTCTGAGGCGAGACCTCTCATGGCGCCCTAATGCTTACGTGGTCTTCCTGGCTGAGGGAGGCCTGAACTCCTGGAGAGGGGTCACTGAGTCTCAGTGACTCACTGTGTCCATTATAATGGGTGTGGAGTTACGAGCTGTACACCAGCTCTATTTACTGATCTTAACTGACATAAGGAGTTGTAATAAGTGGGGGTCCTTTAGGTAGCCAGCCAGGAATCTCAGATCCATAATTTCTCAAACAGCATTCCTCCTGTTAAGGAAACTCTTGATCACAAACTCCAGTTAAATGAGTTAATGTGGAAATAAACCTCTTGGATTACGGACAAGGCCTATTGCATATTCTGTAAGAAGTAGTTTTCTGGAATCCTATTGACATAGAAATTAAAATGAAACAAGACAAAATCCCACCTAACTATTCACAGCTTATTGTTAACTGTGTGCTGCATTTTCAGGTGGGATGTTAGGCACATTTTAAAATTTCCACATACATTCACCAGGTTCCAATTTTGACTGGAAATATACCTGGTAAGATGTGTTAAGTTTTAGGCTATAACTAGTGGACATAGGTTACACATCTTCTCAATACAGAGTTAAAGGAGCAGATAGGAATATCTGCATAATATCTGACATGTAAAAGAAGAAACAGCTGAAGAAGCAGGGGAGATTAAGCTAAATTTGGGAGAGTGCACAAAGAACCAATCTTTTAAAAATCTAGAGATCTATTATGTAGTAAAAAGATTCAATTTGATTGGCAGCCTCAGGAAGTAAAGTTGGAACAATGGGGCACAAACTTTGGGAAGCATTCAGGAAGGCAAATGACAGCTAAGTATGATGGAGCCATATCTTACAGCCAGAATTTCTTAAATAGCTCATTTGTTTCATCTACCTATATACCTGGTTTCTGACTTGAGACCTTATTCTTCAGCTTTTTCCTGCAATACTGTGGCTACTTGAACTACAAATTTATATATATATATAAATTTATATATATATATATAAATTTTTTTCCCCCTCAAAGAATAAGGTTGACGGGCAAATGGTAAGTTTCCATAATAGCATAGGCACGCTGTCAGTCATGGTCTTTAGGTTGTCAGCAATATAAAATATATTTATATTAATATATTTATTATATATTCTCCTGTCCTACCTTGCCTTGACAGTTGCCTTTCCCAGTCCCCTCCTTTCCCTCAGCACTTCTGTCTACCCTGGGCTTTGATCCTTTTTCTGTGGGCTCAGGGATAACATGACTATTTTATTTAAAAATTATAAATATTGGAGTTCAGGGTGCCAATATATATTGGACTGAATGTGTTACTTGGCTCAGTTTAACATTCCAATTCTAAGCAAAAGCACCAGACTGTCTCCCACAGCAGGGTTCACCTTTTTTTTAAATAGCTCATTTGTTTCATCTACCTATATACCTGGTTTCTGACTTGAGACCTTATTCTTCAGCTTTTTCCTGCAATACTGTGGCTACTTGAACTACAATGGGGCTTTGATCCTTTTCTGTGGGCTCAGGGATAACATGACTATTTTATTTAAAAATTATAAATATTGGAGTTCAGGGTGCCAATATATATTGGACTGAATGTGTTACTTGGCTCAGTTTAACATTCCAATTCTAAGCAAAAGCACCAGACTGTCTCCCAAAGCATGGTTCACCTTGATTGTGACATGCAAGGCAAGAGAGGGTGGTGCCTGCAGTTGTATAGGTTGTGCATTGCACAACGTAGGGCTGTCATTCATGTGCGGAAAGGGCTGGCTCTTAAAATCAGAATAAATGCTGGGAGCATAATTAACAGAAAACCAGGGTCATCATTTGTCAGAAAGAATGCAGAGGGCATCCAAGAGGGGTGGCTTATTTAGGAGGCTTTTCAATTTTGAGAGATTCTTTGAGGTGTTAAGTTCCTTGGTCTTCTAGTGTTGAGCATGACATAAATTGATACCTAGAATCAGAGTATTTTTGGTTGTTGTTTGGTTTTCAAACTAAGTTTAAGGTGGACACGAATCTTTATGTGTTAAGACCAGTTTGAGTGATCAGCACTTCTCCTGTCCTACCTTGCCTTTGCAGCTGCCTTTCCCAGTCCCCTCCTTTCCCTCAGCACTTCTGTCTCCCCTGTGGCTTTGATCCTTTTCTGTGGGCTCAGGGATGACATGGCTATGGTGCACAATTAAGAGAACCAACTGTCCTTTTAGGCAACACTCAATTTATTGTTTTGATGATTTTTGCACAAATATACACAAATCTCTATGTAATATATTTTTATTTATTTATTTTTTGAATTATATTTTTATTGATTTCAGAGAGGAAGGGAGAGGGAGAGATAGAAACATCAATAATGTGACAGATTCATTGATTGGTTGCCTCTTGAACAGCCGTACTGGGGATTAAGCCCACAACCTGGGCATGGGCCCTGACCAGGAATCAAACCATGACCTCCTGGTTCATACTTCTACACACAACCACTAAGCCACACTGACCTGGCTTAAACATATTTTTATATACCTTAAACTGCATCACTACGTATTTTTACTTGCAGTTTAGTCATTTTTCCATTGTTAAGCTTATATTACATTTTAGAGCTTGTAAATTTCACTACTGAGTAGGACTTTGAAGTAGTAAGGGATTCTGTTAAATTGGTAGAAACTAACAGCCATTTCTAGCATTACACAGTAGTTAAACAATAATTCCTCAAACAAAATTAGCCGCCCCATACTATAGTAATATGCTAATTAGACCAGACAGCCAAATGACCTTCTGGATATCCTTCCAGATGACTTTCCTGATGAAGCCGCGGCATTGTGGGCCAAGGCAGAGGCAGTTAGGGGTGATCAGGCAGACATGCGAGCAGTTAGGTGTGATCAGGCTGGCAGGCAAGTGGTGAGTGGTGATCAGGCAAGCAGGCAAAGGTGGTTAGGAGTGATCAGACAGGCAGGTGATCAGTTAGGGGCAATCAGGCAGGTAGACAGAGGTGGTTAGTGGAAATCAGGAAGGCAGATGAGTAGTTAGGGGCAATTAGGCAGGCAGGCAAAGTGGTTAGGGGTGATCAGGCAGGCAGCCGAGCGGTTAGGAACCAGCGGTCCCAAATTGAGAGAGGGATGTACGACTGCCGGCCTTAACTGGCAGTCATACATCCCCCAAGGGGTCTGAGATGTGAGAGGGTGCAAGCCAGTCTAAGGGACCCCCCTCCCGCTCCTGTACGTGAATTTCGTGCACTGGGCCTCTAGTGTACTATAAAATTAATTGTACCATCTAATGACTTTTTCTAAGTTTACAGAGATGGGAAACCATTATCATAATAAAAATTTAAAAAATGTGTTTTAGTTTCTGCCAATAATTTGATTCTTGCCAATCAAAGTCCTAGAATTTGTTCCTTTTGCTATCTGAGAGCAGACAAACATGGAAACAATTTGTCATCTAAAACTCTATTCCTCAATTAAATTCTCTAAAAGGATTAAATTATTTTATTATATAACTAGAGGCCTGGTGCACAAAAATTTGTGCACTGGAATGGGGTTACTCAACCTGGCCTGCTCCCTCTCACAGTCCAGGAGCCCTCAGAGGATGTCCTCCCCTGTAGGAGGTGACTGGGATGATCAGGAGAAGGTGCTTCCCCCATCACCCCGCTGCTACTGCCACTGTCGGCCACTGCAGCTGCCAGCCCTTGGCCCTGGCTTCTTAGTGCCCCCTGGGGGGGTGGCAATCTGGGGCCAGGATAACTGGGGGAGTGGCTGTGGGAGGTTGAAGCACAGCATGTTGCACCCAGTGCAGCCTCTGTGGAGGCATGGCACCTGGGCTGGGTCCATGCTGCTGCCTCTGTGGCTGATCTGTGGAAGGGGCAGCACTGGGACCGGGCTGCACTATGGCCTGTCATGCACCACCTTTTCAGAAGTGGGTGTGGCACTGCCTTCTCTCCACCTCAGCAAAAGGGGCCATGGCAGCACAGGACCGGCCTGCCCCTCCCACGCAAGTGCTGGACCTGCCCGCCACTCCCACGTGAGCGCCAGACCCACCTGCCTCTTCCATGTGGCACTGGCCCTAGGCCAGAGGTGGGCAAACTTTTTGACTGGAGGGCCACACTGGGTTCTTCAACTGGACCGGAGGGCTGGAACAAAAGCATGGATAGAGTGTTTGTGTGAACTAATATAAATTCAAAGTAAACATCATTACGTAAAAGGGTACGGTCTTTTTTTTTTTTTTTTTTTTTTTAGTTTTAGTTTTTTTCATTTGCCCACGGCTGCCCTACGCCCTCACAGCAGCTGTGGCTTTGTACAGATGGATGTCTGGATGGACTTCCAGAAGATGCCTGCCTTAATTAAGATATTACCCTTTTATTAGTATAAATATTCTGCTAGGACTTATCTTCCTGGGCCCTTACAGATTAATTACCAATTATCTGGATTTATATCTCAGTTTTGTAAGTATATTTACTTTTTCACTCAGATTGATCTGCCTCTGAAATCTTTCAAAATCACTGTGGTGATTTTTAAAGATCCTGGAACAATATTCTCCTTAGGCTGACACATGCAGAGCTCACACAGTGTCTACAAAATATCTCAGTGTTCAGTTTTTAGACTTTTGCCCAGGTTACACAAATAAAAGAATTGGCAGACAGCCACGGTTTTATCTTTGAATTCAAGCAAGGTGGTAGCCAATTCACAGATCAAAGAGAAACAGAAGAAAGAAAGCTGGCTAGGGCTTGGTTTTGAACTACCCATGTCTGAATAATACTAACTTCTTCTCTCAAAAATCATTGGCTTTCCATGAAAGGATTTAAAGGAGATAATTAAAGATAAGTAGGGACTCCTTACCACTGCTTGCAGTATGATTTTCCCTTGGTCTTATGCATTATTCTACCCTTGTGATCCTCAAAGACCTTCATCCATATTGATCTGGGTCCTAAAAAATGAGATTGGAAAATCTAAAACCTGCCGAAACCGGTTTGGCTCAGTGGATAGAGTGTTGGCCTGCGGACTGAAAGGTCCCGGGTTTGATTCCGGTCAAGAGCATGTACCTGGGTTGCGGGCACATCCCCGGGAGATGTGCAGGAGGCAGCCGATAGATGTTTCTCTCTCATCGATGTTTCTAACTCTCTATCTCTCTCCCTGCCGCTCTGTAAAAAAAATCAATAAAATATATTTAAAAGAAAAAAAATAAAAAACATATGAAAATCTAAAACCTTCCTTTAAGTTCTGTTTGTATGTGTCTGTGTATGTATGTAAACATTCACATTGTTGTACATACAATATGCATATATGCATTTTTGGTATGTACAGGTATGGGCAAAAGTAGGTTTACACTTGTGAGTAACATAAAATTTATTCTTGCATTATTATTTACTAGAGGCCCGGTGCATAAAGAAATCATGCACTGGAGGGGGTGGTCCTTCAGGTGGGCCTGCCCCCTCTCACCTTCCAGAAGCCCTCAGGGGTGGGAGGTGACCCAGCAATCAGGGAAAGGCAATGCCCCATCACACCTCTACTGCTGCCACTGCTGGCAGTGCAAGCCTTGGCTGGCCCTGGTTACCTGAGCCTTGGGTGGCCTTGGGTGGCTGGGCAGCTGCCATCTGAGGCTTCCCTGTGCCTTAGGGCCGGCCCTGGGCAGCTGGGGAGCTGAGGGGACTGGGGGTCTCTGGAGGCATATGCGCGGAGTTGTGCAGGGCGGTGTGTGTCCCTCAGCCCAGCCTGCGCCCTCTCCAATCTGGGACCCCTCGAGGGATGTCCGACTGCCTCAGTGGGATCGGCCTAAACCGGCAGTTGGACATCCATCTCACAATCCTGGACCTCTGGCTTCTAACTGCTCACCTGCCAGTCTGCCTGATCACCCCTAACTGCCTCTGTCTGATGGCCTGATCACCTCCAACTGCCGCCCCTGCCGTCCTGGTTGCCCCACACAGCCTGTTGTTTGGTCCTTTGGTCACCCCTCACTAACCCTCCTGTTGGCCTAGTTGCCCCACACAGCCTTTTGGGTCATCTGTTTAGTTGCGATGGTGGCTTAGGCTTTTATATAGATAGAATATATTGACTGTACCTTTGCTATGCCTTAAGCCACGCCCACCAGCCAATCAGAGCGAGTTTATGCAAATTAACCCAATCAAGATGGCTGCCGGCAGCCATGGAGCTGGAGCAAGCAGGAGGCTTGGTTGCCCCAATGATGGAGGAAGCCAAGCTTCCCGCTCACAGCGGGCTCTGAGCTCCACTCAAAGCAACAAAATTTCAATTATAGAAGATAAATAAACCGCAAATACCTGCTTTCAGCCGGCCGTGGCCACGGAGCTGGAGCGGGCAGGAGGCTTTCTCCCACCCTGGCTGAGTGGATCTGAGCTCCTCTCAAGGCTATAAAGTTTCAATTATAGAAGGTAAATAAATTGCAGAA
>NW_006287324.1:1066353-1075862 GCF_000327345.1 Myotis davidii | reverse complement strand
AGGCCCAATCCCCCAGGGAGCAGGCCTAAGCCAGCAGGTGGTCATCCCCCTTGGGGTCCCAGACTACTAAAGGGCACAGGCTGGGCTGAGGGACCCCCCTCCCCTGCTGAGTGCACAAATTTTGTACACCAGGCCTCTAATATATATGTATGTATATATCCCCTAATTGACTACCATGCCCTCAAAGATGGCAGCGCCCACAACTACAAGATGGTGGCGCCCAGTCCCCTCAGTCCACCAGCTGCCCAGGGCCAGCCCAAGGCATAGGCAAGCCTCGGATGTCAGCTGCCCAGCTGCCCAGGGCCAGCCTGAGCCTCAGATGGCAGCTGCCCTGCCACCCAGGGCCACCCAAGGCTCAGGTAACCAGGGTCAGCTGAGGCTTGCATTGCCAGCAGTGGCAGCAGCAGAGATATAATGAGGCATCACCTTCCCCGATTGCCAGATCACCTCCTTCCCCTGAGGGATCCTAAACTGTAAGAGGGGGGCAGGCTGGGCTGAGAGACCCGCTCTCCAGTGCATAAATTTTCATGTACCAAGCCTCTAGTATATATATCCTCAGGGCCAAGGGACACAGGGCCCTGTAAGCTGGCTGCTGCTCTATATACATATGGAAAAATACTATTAACAAGAAGAAAATGGGTGATTATTCAAAATTCAGGACCGTGGAGAGTAAGAGAGATAATAGAGAATAGTACATAATAAGATGGAACTGTTCTTAAGATAAAGGTTTTTGATTATTCATTTTATTATAATGCTTCATAATCTAACTATACTATCTATCTATGTATCATCTATCTATCTATCTATCTATCTATCTATCTATCTATCTATCATCATCTATCTTTCCTGCTGTCTCCATCTCTGTTTCTTTTTCTCCATATACCTGCTTGGTTCAATATCAAGACAGCTATTTATGTAAATTACTAGGTTACTTATTAAAACTGTAAAAAAATATGATTATCTCAATTAATGCCAAAAAAGTGATAAAATTCTTTATTTTTGACAAAAATGTTCAGTAAACTTTAAGGAAGAAAATTTACTTAACTTCACAAAGATGATCAGACAACTGCAGAAAACAAATTTAATTGTGAAACACAAGGGTCCTTTCCACTGGCCGGAAGTAAGAATAGATGCCTACTGCCACCATTCAAATAGGAGGTGCAGCAAAAAAAGGGGAAAAGTAAGAAATAATAATGTTGGAAAAAATTGGCACCGTTTGCAGATAATATATGATCTATCTAGAAGCTTGCAAGAGAAATAATAAAATAGTCCAGCAAGAGGGATATTCAAAAATCAGTGTACAAAAACCAATAGCTTTAAATAACCAATTGAAAATAGTAACCAAGGTCAAAATTAAAGTGATTAATTTAGAGACATAATATATTTCTGAACATACTTAATAATTATTTATGCTACAAATATTTATTTAGCTCATAATATATGCCAGGATTTTTTTTCTACATAGTAAGTACTTTACTGGAGAAAATAATTTCTGCAATGGGGGCATTACAGATATTTGACAAATAATTTTAAAATGTAGTTGTCAAATGGTGATAAGTATTATGGAAGGAAAATAAAGTGGGAAAAGATTAGGAGTGCTGACTGTGAAGAGTGGGGGCTTGCTACTCGAATACAATGACCATCAAAGACCTAAGTAGGAAAGTTATATTTCAGCAAAAACAGTAACTATCCGCAGGCAAGGGAAATGGCATCTAAGAGCTGCTGGGTGGAAGTGTGCTTTATCAGTGTGAGCTGGAGAGGAGTGAACCTTCAGTGAATGGGGAGAGGGAAAAGACAGGGCCAAGGGTGCAGGGCCCCATAGGCTAGCTGCTCTAAGAACTTGTTTTCACTTTGAGGCAAGTGAAAGATGCTATGGGTTATAAGTAAAGGAGTGGAGTGATCTGACTTGCATTTTAAGAGAACCACTCTGGCTGTTACACTGAGAAAAAGTTCAACAAAAAAATGTGTGGAGCAAGCAGTGAACCTGGTTAGAATGCATTTGTGACAATCCAAGATAGGCAGAGGTGGTCAGGTTCTGGATGTATTTCAAAGAGAGGACCAAGAGAGGTTGATGGTTTAGATGTAGGATATGCAAAAACACAAAACAAAACAAAACAAAAAGGAATCAGGGATGAACCTGATAGCATATATAGCCAGTAAATAGAAGATGAAGCTATCATATAAGACTCTGGGTTGGGTGGGGAAGTGTAAGGATAGACGGATCAGGTTTGAAAAAAGTTGTAAGAATGGAAATTCTCCATAAAATAATCATTAAATGGAATGCAATGACCCAATTCCTATATGATGTTTTTATGGAATCTGGAAAGCTGATATTAAAATTTATGTGGAAAACTGCCCTGGCTGATGTGCTCAGTGGTTAGAGTGTTGGCTTACAGACTGAAGGGTCGAGGGTTTGATTCCCGTCAAGTGGGTGTACCTGCGTTGCAGGTTCAAACCTCACACTGGTTGGGGTGCATGCAGGAGACATCCAATAGATGTGTCTCTCTCACATCATTGTTTCTCTCCTCTTTTCCTCTCTCTCTCATTCCCTCTCTTCCTTCTACTCTCTAAAAATTAATAGAAAAAATATATCTCAGGTGAGGTAAAATAATTATCTGGAAAACTAAAGTAGGTTAGATTGTGATTCCACACCAAACACATACAAAAATCTGGATGAATTTCCCCCCAGATGTATTGAGATATAATTGATGTTTTGTATAGGTTCATGGTGTATAATGTTTTGATTTAATATAATTATATATTTCTTTTTAAAAAATATATTTTATTGATTTTTTACAGAGAGAAAGGGAGAGGGATAGAGAGTTAGAAACATCGATGAGAGAGAAACATCAATCAGCTGCCTCCTGCACACCCCCGAATGGGGATGTGCCTGCAACCAAGGTACATGCCCTTGACCGGAACCGAACCTGGGACCTTTCAGTCCGCAGGAAGACCCTCTATCCACTGAGCCAAACCGGTTTGGCATACTTATATATTTCATTATGATTACCACCATATCATTAGCTAATACCTTCATCATGTCACATAATCATCACTTCTTTTTCTGGCAAGAATATTTAATATCTACATACTCAACAACTTTTAAGTATATAATACAGTGTTGTTAACTATCATCACTATGTTGCACATTAGATCTTCAGATTTTATTCATCTTACAACTGGAAATTTAAACCCTTTGCTCAACATTTCCTCTATATGTGCCCCCTTCCCTCTGGCCCCTGGTAAACACCATACAACTATTTATTTCTATGAATTCAACTTTTTAGATTCTAAATATACTAGTAATTGTGATCATATAGTATTTGTCTTTCTCTGCTTGCTTTATTTCATTTAGCATAATGCCCTCCAGATTAATTTATATTGTCCCAAACAACAGAATTCCATTCTTTCTTATGATTAATTATATTTCCATAGTATATATACACCATATATTTTTAAATCATTGTTGACAAACACTTAGGCTGTTTCCATATCTTGGCTACTATGAATAATTTTGCAATGAATATAGGTATTCAAATATCTCTTTGAGCTACTGATTTCAGCTTGTTTGGATATACCCAAAACTAGAATAGCTGAATCATATGGTAGATTTATTTTTAGTTTTTTGAGGAAACTCCATACTGTTTTCCTTAGTGGCTGTACCAATATACAATTGCTAGGGTCCAACCCCAGCAGGTCCAGGGGTTCCCCAAAGGTGTGGACGGAGTCGGCGAAGAAGGAATGACTCCGAGACAGCCTTCGGGTGATCATCAAAGCCAGGTTCCTCTAGCCAAGTTCTGGTCTGCATCTCCAGAGAAGTTCTGGTTAGGATCTCCAGCCAGGTTCGGTGGCCATGTTCTCTCGCTAGGTTCTCCAGCCAGGTTCGGGCTAGGTTCTCCAGCCAGGTTCTGTCGCCAGGTTCTGTAGCCGGGTTCTTCAGCCAGGTTCTGTCTAGGTTCTCCAACCAAGTTTCTGCTGGGGAAGGGGTTAAGAGGTTTTATTCCCTCCCTAACTTCAGGGGAAAATCCCTACCTGGGGAAACAACCTTTCTCGGAGAGGTGACCTTGGTTAAAACACATAGTGCCAAGAAGGTGAGCAAATATATTAAGAACAGTATGCCATATATGCCAGGTCCCTTGAAACAGCAAGGATGGACCGGCTCCCGGCATACAATCCCACCAACAGTGTACAAGGGTTGCCTTTTTGCCTAATCCTCTCAACACTTTATATTTCTTGTCTTTATGATACTAGCCATCCTAACAAGTGATACCTCATTGTGGTTTTGATTTGTATTTCCCTGGTGATTAGTCATGTCCATCCAGCACCTTTTCATGCACCTGTTTGCCATTTGTATGTCTTCTTTGGAGAAGTGTTTCTGCTATTATATTGCATGGGCTATTAATATATTTTAGAGATTAACCTCTTAGCAGATGTGTGATTTGCAAATATTTCCTCCCATTCTGTAGGTTAAATTTTCATTATTTGCTGTGCAGACAGTTTTTAGTTTCATGTAGTCACATATATAAATATTTGTTGCTTGTGCTTTTGGTATAATGTCAAAAATTGATGCCAAGACCTATGTCTGGAGCTTTGTCCCTAAGTTTTCCTTTAAGATTTTTATAATTTCATGCCTTATGTGTAAGTCTTCCATCCATTTCAAGTCAATCTTTAGGAGTGCTATGAGTGCTATTCTTCTGTACTTAGGAGTGCTATTCTTCTGTAGGTGGTCATTCAGTTCTCCAACACTTACTAAAGAGAATATCCTTTCCCCATTGAGTACTCCTGGCTCTCTTGTCAATTATTAGTTGACCATAATATGTGGGGATTTATTTCTGGACACTCAATTCTGTTTCATTGGTCTATGATTTGTTTTATGCCATTACCGTACTGTTTTGATTACCAAAGCTTTGTAGTATAGTTTGAAATCAGGAAGTATGATGACTCCAGCTTTCTTTTTCTTTCTCAAGTTGTTTTGGTTATTTGGAGTCTTTTCTGCTTCCATACTAACTTTAGGATTTGTTCCCTATTTCTGAGAAAAATGCCATTGGAACTCTGATAGAGATTTCATTGATCTATGGATGGTTTTAAAGAGTATGGACATTTCATCAATATTAATTCTTCCAAATTATGAATATGGGCTGTATTTACATTTATTTGTCTTTGTCAATTTCTTTTATTAGAGTCTTATAGTTTTCAGTATTCAGATATTTCACCTACTTGGTTAAATTTATTCCTATTTTGTTGTTTTTGATGCAATTGTGAATAGGATTGTTTTCCTTATTTCTTTTCTAAATATTTCATTATTAGTGTATAGGAACACAGCTAATTTATGTTTGTTCATTTGTATCTGGCAACTATAATGCATTTTCTGATTAGTTCTAACATTTTTTTTTTTGGTATTGTCTTTAGGATTTTCTCTATATACAATCATATCATTTGTGAACAAAAACAATCTTACTTCTTCCTTTCCAATTTGAATATCTTTTATTTCTTTTCCTTGCCTAGTTGACTAGGACTTCCAGTACTTTGTTGAATAGGAGTAATGAGAGTGGACACTCTTGTCTTGTTCCTGACAGTAAAGAAAAGCTTTCAAACTTTCATTGAGTATGATGTTAGCTTTGTACTTGTTATGAATAGGCTTTACTTAGGTGAGTTCCTTCTATATGCAATATGTTGAGAGTTTTTATCCTGAAAGGATGTTGCATTTTGCCAAATGCTTTTCCTGCATCTATTTAAGATGATCATATGACTTTTATCTTTCATTGTATTAACATGCTCTATTATGTTTATGGTTTGGTGGGTGTTGAAACATTCCCTTGGATAAATTCCACTTGATCATAGTGCATAATCCTTTCAAAGTATTGTTGAATTCATTTTGCTGTACATGATTGATAATTTTGGCATTGGTCTGAAGTTGTCTTGCTTTAGTATTCTTATGTGGTTTAGGAATCAGGACAATGCTAGTTTCCTAAAATAAATGTGGAACTTTTCTTTCCTATTTAACTTTCTCTAGAAGAGTTTGAGAAAATTGATGTTAATTCTTCCTTAAATGTTTAGTAGAATTCATTTGTAAAGCCATCTGGTTCTGAACTTTTCTTTGTTGAGAGGGTTTTGATTACTGATTTGATCTCCTTACTTGCTATTGGATTGTCTAAATTGTCAGTTTTTCATGATTCAGTAGGTTGCATGTTTCCAGGTATTTGTCCATTTTTTTTCTGGGTTTCTTATTTGTTGGTGTATAATTATTCATAGCTATCACTTAAGATCCTTTATATTTCTCTGGCATCAGTTGTAAGGTCTCCTCTTTCAATTATGATTTTGTTTATTTGAATCTTCTCGCTTTTCTTTTTAGCCTAGGTAAAGGTTTGTCAATTTTGTTTATCAATTTTTAAAAATAGCTTTTAATTTTGATAATCTGTTCTATTGTTTTTCTGGTTTCTATTTCATTATTGATTTTTGTTATCTCCTTATTTCTTTCTAACTTTGGGCCTGATTGGTTCTTCTTTTTCTAGTTTCTTGATGTGTAAAGTTAGGTTGTTTATTTGAGATCTTTTCTTTTTATTAATGTAGGCATTTATCACTCTAAACTACTCTTGGCACTGTTTTTGCTGCATCTCATCAGTTTCGGTAGTTTGCTTCCATTTTTGTTTGTTTCAAAATAGTCTTTGATTTCCCTTTTGATTACATCTTTGATCTATTGGTTTTTCAGAAGTGTGTTAAGTTTTACATATTTATGAACTTTCTAGTTTTTCTCCTGTTATTGATTTCTAGTTTCATAGCATCAGAAAAGGTACTTGGTATGCTTTAAATCTTAAATTTGATAAGACTTACTTTATAAGCTATTATATGGTCTACCATGCAGAATATGTGTGTGCGTGAGAAGAATGTGTATTCTTTTGTTGTTCGATGGAATGATTTATATATGTCTGTCAGGTCCATCTGATCTAAAGTATGATTCAAGTCCAACACTCCCTTGTAGAGTTTCTGTCTGGATGATCAATCCACTGTTCAGAGTAGGGTATTGAAGTCTCTTATATTATTGCACTGCTTTCTATTTCTCCCTTCAGATATGTTAATATTTGCTTCATATATTCAGGTACTCCAATGTTGACTTCATATATCAGTCACCATCACTAGATCTCCTTGATTTATCAGTATATAATGATCTTCTCTGCCTCTTGTTATCATTTTTTATTTAAAGCCTATTTTGTCTGATGCAAGTATACAAGCAGCTATGCCCACTTTCTTCTGATTTCTACTTACATAGAATATATTTTGCCTTGTCTTTATTTTGAGTCTATGCTTGCCCTTAAACTGATATCTTTTGTAGACAGTATATGATTGGGTCTTTTTTTCCCTCTTTTATCTACTGTTATTTTTTAAAAAAATTTTCTTTAGAATTGGAGAAAAGATGGCGGCGGAATAGGCGGACACGTCCCAAGGCTTTTCCCAGAGGAAATAGAATGATCATCTGAAATGAATAACATCCACCCCAAATTGGTGAAGGAGACTCAGCTGGTGAGACAGTTTGTAGACGGGAAGGGCAGAGTTCCCCTGGAAAGGTAAAAACTAGGGATCTGGGCAGAAAAGTTTGCCAGATCTCTGAGCCCAGAGGGTCAGAGGGAAACCGCGCGGCACCCAGCTGCGTCCCTTGGGACAGGCACAACCTCTGACTAGGGAAAGGAAATCCGCAGGACTGTTGATGCCAGGGAATTTGAGATCTGGGTTCCATAATTACAGAACACTGAGCCCAGAGGGGCAGCCTGAAGTGCTGACCAGACCATGCAGTGCCGGTAAGAGAGGAGCTCACAGAGACTCAGTCTTCATCGTTTCTGCAGCCGGTGTTTGTTTGTTTATTTTCCACTGAACCCTGTTCATAGGACATTTTGGACACAGACACTCACCTGTGCTGAGGAACAGGAGAAGGTGCGGACGAGTGGGAGAGGCTGGGGAGAGAAGGGAGTCCAGGAGAGGTGACAGCAAGTTGAGTGCTTCACGCCTGAGCCCAGGACCTGGGCAGCTATTTTCTCCTGAAGATATAACCCCTCCCTCCAGTCTCCAGGCAAAGAATACAGCCACACCCAGATTCCACCCTGAATGGTATGAAGGATTAAAAAAATCTGATTAGTTTCTGAGAGTTAACAGGGTCTGGCCTATAGAGAGGCCTTCAGTCCCAGCAACAGAAGAAAACAAAGTGTTTAAGTCCTGGCTGGGTGGCTTGGTTGGAGCATTGTCCTGTGCAGCAAAAGGTTGTGGGTTTGACCCCATTGTCCTGTACTGGGTGTTTGGTGTTTGTATTTGTTTGGTTTATCTATTAGTTCAGTGGTGTTTTCTCTCTCTCTCTCTCTCTCTTTCTCTCTCTCTCTCCCTTTTCTTTTCTCTCCTATATATTCTTTCCTCTCTTAGATATCATTTGTGCTCTTTTCTCTCCCCTAATTCTTTTTTTCTCAGATGGTCACTTATATTGGGGTTATCATGTCGTGAGTACATTCATGCTTTGTTCCCTTTGGGTCATGTCTTGTTAAGGTGAATTTTATCCTGTCTGGATAAAGTGCTAGAGAGCAAGCCACATAACTAGACACCTGGAAAGGAAACTTCATTAACAAACTGGTCAATTACACCTTAGACCCAGCTACAGAGACAGAAAGAAGGTGGCAGCAAGGGAGCAAAAGAAGAGTTGTGTGGTTGTGTAGGGTGTGTGTTTGTGTGTGTGTGAATGAGGCACAGTTAGACCCCGCAGGACCATCGGGGGCAGGCTAACCAAGCTAGCCTAACTAGGCAGCCTCTGCTACCATTGCAAACAGGACCAGGAGGCCAGCTCTTCTTCAGAGGCCTCGCCTTTTTGAAGGAGAGAGCTAATGTAACTGAGATTCCAGCCTCACCTCCACCTAGGGTAACCTAAGGTAACACGTGGGACTCTACAGCCACCCCTGCCAGGGACCTGCTACCTCAACTTTGTTCCCATGGTCACCGAATCTCCAGACACCCTGGATGCAGGTTCCTGTGAGTTCTGAAGCACGCTCCCCTCTGACCAGCCCAATGCTTTAGTCCAGGGCACTGCAACCACATGAGCAGCAAACACGTGAGCAGCATGCTCCTGTCCAAGGAGCATCAGCCCTGCGAGCAGTCTGCCCCAGGCCTAAGAGCAGTGGTCTCATGTGGCCTGCCCCTATCCAAGGAAATGCAGCAGCTGTGTGAGCAGCCCACTCCCCCATCTGAGGATTAGCAACTACATGAGCAGCCCGTCCCATCCAAGCAGCAGCAGCCACATGAGCAGCCTGCCCAATCTGAGGAGCAGCAGTTCTGCGAGCAGCCCATCCTGATTGGAGGAGCAGCAGCAGCCCACCCCGGTCTGAGGAGCAGCAGCCGCACGAGCAGAGTGCCCACGTCTGAGAAGCGGCAGCCTTATGCAGCACGCACTAGTCTGAGGAGCAGAGCCACACACAGCCTGCACTTGTCTGATGAGCAGCAGCCGGGTGAGTGGCCCATCCCCATCTGAGGAGGAGAAG
>NW_006287324.1:1061309-1061883 GCF_000327345.1 Myotis davidii | reverse complement strand
GACCTCTATCCTATATAATAAAAGGGTAATATACAAACTGACCCTAACAGCAGAATGATTGGGAATGACTGGTCACTATGACACACACTGACCATCAGGGTGCAGACGCTCAATGCAGGAGCAGACCCTAGTGGTCATTGCTCTACCACAGGGGGAGCTCTGCTCAGCCACAAGCCTGGCTGATGGCTGCCAGTACAGCGGTGGTGGTGGTAGCCTCTCCCGCCTTCTCAGCAGCACTAAGGATGTCAGACTGCAGCTTAGGCCTGCTCCCGGCTGGCAGGTGGACATCCCGCGAGAGCTCCCGGGCTGCCAGAAGGATATCTGATTGCCAGCTTAGGCCCAATCTCCCGGGAAGCAGGCCTAAGCCAGCAAGTGGTCATCCCCGAAGGGGTCCCAGACTGCCAGAGGGCACAGGCTGGGCTGAGGGACCCCCCCAAGTGCACAAATTTTTGTGTACCAGGCCTCTAGTTAGACTTAATAAATGAATTCAGCAATGTAGCAGGATACACAATTAATGGCAAGAAATCTGAGGCATTTCTATATACTAATAGTGAACTTAGAGAAAGAGAGACTA
>NW_006287324.1:1053738-1060304 GCF_000327345.1 Myotis davidii | reverse complement strand
GAAGGGCTGGGTGGAGTGGGGGGGATGGGGAAGTAAGAGATCAACCGAAGGACGTGTATGCATGCATATAAGCATAACCAATGGACACAAGACACTGGGGGGTATGGGAGGCTAGATGAAGGTCAAGGGGAGAAAAAAAGATAAACATATATAATACTCTTTGTAATACTTTAAGCAATAAAACAATTAAGAAAATTTTTCCTTTATTGATTAAGGTATTACATATTTGTCCTTATTCCCCCATTGCCCCTCCCCAACCCCCTACTCATGCCCTCAATCCCTGGTGTCTGTGTCCATTTGTTATGCTTATATGCATGCTTACAGTCCTTTGGTTGATATCTCCCCCTTACCCCCACCCTCCCTTAACTTCCCTCTGAGGTTTGAAGGTCTGATGGCTGCTTCTCTGTCTGTTGATCTTGTTTTGTTCATTAGCTTATGTTGTTCATTATATTCCACAAATGAGGGAGATCATGTGATATTTATCTTTCTATGACTGGTTTATTTTGCTTAGCTTAATGCTCTCCAGTTCCATCCATACTGTTGCAAATGGTAAGAATTTCTTCCTTTTTTACTGCAGCGTAGTGTACTGCTGGTCAGAATGCAGAATGTTGCAGCCACTGTGGAGAACAGATGGAGTTTCCTCAAAAAACTAAAAATGGAACTTTCATTTGACCCAATGAACCCACTTCTAGGAATATATCCCAAGAAACTAGAAACACCAATCAGAAAGGATATATGCACCCCTATGTTCATAGCAGCACAATTTACCATAGTTAAGATTTTGAAACCGCCTAAGTGCCCATCAGCAGACGAGTGGATTAAAAAAATGTGTTACATCTACACAATGGAATACTCTGCTGCGGTTAAAAAAAAAATGGTTGGGTCTTATTCTTTTTAAATCTATCCAGCCATTTTATGCCTTTTGATTAGAGAATTTAATTCATTTACATGTTCATTTGAGATTTTTTGTTCGTTTGCTTCTTGAGGTAGCCTGTAATGCTATGAATTTTCTTCTTAGAACTTTTTGCTACGTCCCATAGATTTTGAGTTATTGTGTTTTTATTTTTATTTCTTTCAGAGTATCTTTTTATTTCTTCCTTGATCTCATTTTCAACCCATTCATTGTTTAGTAACATGTTATTTAGCTTCTATGTGTTTGTGTGTTTTTTAGTTTTTTTCTTATGATTAATTTCTAGTTCATACCATTATGATCAGAGAAGATGCTGACATGATTCCAATATTCTTAACTTCATGAGACTTTGTGTGTGTGTGTGTGTCCTAACATGTGGTCTACCATAGAAAATGTTCCATGTGTACTTAAAAAGAATGTATATTCTGCTGCTTTGGGTGAAATGCTATGAAAATATCAATTAAATCAATCTGATTTGTTTTGTAAGTTATCTGATAAATCCCTTGTATGGGTTATGTGAACCCTTCTATTATAATTAAGCATTGATTGATATTAGCCCATGTGTGTGGAGAGCTACCCTCAGGCTTGCTGACAGTGAACATCGACCCTGACCACAGTGTAGGAGCTTCTGTGTAAGTGTTGAACAAAAATGAACTGATTTTACCTCAGCAGGGTCTGGTGCCTGCTGAGATTTCCTTTGGATGTTCTGCTTGTAAAAGTAATTGGATCCTGCTCAAATATTCTCTGAAGATCACCATTGAGTGTGTTGGTTCTGGAGCCCCTTGTGAAGGACTCTGGTGCAGGTCAATGTTGGATGCTGCCTGTGACTAGCCATGGGAAACCTGTTTGAAGCTACCAAGTGATCCACAGTTTTTGGCTGCCTCTGCTGTGCCAGAGTGTATTTGGGAAGGTCCAAGCTGTGCACTAAGGTTGGCTTCTATCAGCACTGAGCTCAGGGGTATGTCAGCAAAAGCTGAAGGCATTATGAGATCCACCCCCATCTTTCTCTGTCTGCTTGCTGTCTATTTGGCTTAGTCACTGAAAGAGGCTCTGGTGGTACTTGAGTTGCATGAGGTAGGTTTTCAGTGAGTCATCAGGTTGGGTCTAGTGGTCTATAACAGATTGAGTCAGGTTCAAACTTATTGCTAGTGCTGGATTTGAGGCCACTCAGCAAAAGTTCCAGGGTACACCAAGGCTAGCTGCCACCCACTGGGTGCCTGCAGATTTTTGTGTTGGGGTGTAATTTAAGGGAGTCATCAGGGTGAGACCAGCATGGTTTATCAAGTCCAAACAGACCAAGGTTTGGCTGGGTTATGGGGGGGTCTCTGTACTAAGGGAAAATGGCCCTGTCATAGAGCCACGTAACTATCTGTCCAGTATTCTACCTGGACATTCTGTAGAGCCTGAGTTCAGCATGGCAGGACCACCAGGAGTTGGGAGGGTAGGGCTAGTGGATCTCCTGCTTTCACAGGGGTCGCCTAAAACCATCGGAAAACACATATATAATTACATATTGTTTTTGTGATTAATCACTATGCTTTAATTATGTTCAATTTGTAACAATGAAAATACACCCTGCATATCAGATATTTACATTATGATTCATAACAGTAGCAAAATTACAGTTATGAAGTAGCACCAAAAATAATTTTATGGTTGGGGGTCACCACAACATGAGGAACTATATTAAAGGGTCGTGGCATTAGGAAGGTTGAGAACCACTGTGCTAGGGGGAGGCACTGATCAGGTTCACAGGAAGGTGGGGGAAATGACTCCTGAGCCAAAGCCATGCAACTCAGTCACTGACATCCCCTGAGTCTGGCTGGACATCTATTCTCCTGGCCCACTGGGGCCCTGTCCATTCATTTTTCTAGCTTTTGGAGCCCACTAGAACCTACCCTTGCACTATCTTGGCCAATAGGGAAGACCCTCTGGTGTGCCCTGACTGTCTATGCAGTGGTCAGCAAACTCCGGCTCATGAGCCACATGCAGCTCTTTGGCCCCTTGAGTGTGGCCACGAAGTTTCAATCGCACTGTACGTGTATGCCTGCACGTGGTATTTTGTGGAAGAGCCACACTCAAGGGGCCGCAGTTTGCCGACCACTGGTCTATGCTAACTGGATATACACAACTCACAGAGGAAAAATCTAGAATGAAAATAACATGAACACCAGGGAGGTGAGAGTATGAGTGTGTGTGTGGGGGGACAATGGGGGAATAAGGACACATATGTAATATCTTAATCAATAAAGAAAAAATAAGTAAAGAAAATAACATGAAATTATATTCAACATTAAATATAATCATAACTCTTAAAATTTGGCAGATTAACAAAACAAAAGTAATTAAGACTGTAAAAATTTGTGAAGCAATCACATCCATATGAAATGTTGTATTCTATAAATATAATATTAGAGATATATTCACTGATTTCTTAGGCAAATACTGGGCCATAAATGAAACTTTAATGTAGAGCTTTCTAACCAATGTTTCAGAAATGGCTTTCAGATCTGCTGACATGTAGCTCCTGTTAGTTATCCAAGAAGTTGAACAATATCAGGGGGAGTCAGAGTTCCCAACTGCAGGCAATCTTATCCATTTATTCAGTATGCCTTATAAATATTATTTCTCTGTGTACCATTCTGTAAAAAAGCATTGCTTTAATATTTCCAACAGTAAATCAAATTTAACTAATTTTGTTTGTTTTATATTCTTTTGTATTTAATACTATACTTTAAAATAATATATCTGTACTACTAATTTATCAACTTTAGATAGTTTCTATTGGCTTTCCACTATGAAAAAATGAGAAATTTTGCTTTAAAATTTATTCTTTTTGGAAGCACTATTTTCGTCTTACCATCTGTGCTCTCTGAGCTTCATTTAAGGAAAAAAGCAAAGTTCTTCTTAAGGAATTCCCTTAAATCTTTCTCCTCCCCTAATGCACAATATCATCCTACATTTTCTTGTATTAATTTTGTATTTTTATGTTTTGTCCTTAGGTGTTTACTCACCTGGGGTCTGTGTTGTGAGATTAATGTTATACAGAGGCACAGCATTCTTTTTCTCAATGTTTTTCTACCACCATATACTGAATAGTTTCTATTTCCCTATTTGTTTTTGTATTACCACCTTTATGATCAATTTATTAGATTCATATATGTATATATTTATACACATACTTATGTATATTCATATGCTTCTGTCTTTGATATAATCCAGTGGTTCCCAAACTTATTTGGCTTACCGCCCCCTTTCCAGAAAAAATATTACTCAGCGCCCCCTGGAAATTAATTTTTTTAAATTTTAATAGCAATTAAACAGAAAGATATGTGTATTAATGTTTCTACCTTTTTCATAAAATATAGTAAAGAAAGGTGTAAATTAGAAACATTAAAGTTTGAAATTATGAAACTACTTATTGAACTCAGAATAGAAAGGTAATACAAAAAAAAGTTAAAACAAATGCACCTGTGGCCATCGCCGACCCCTGGATCGCTGCAGTGCCCACCAGGGGGCGGTAGCACCCACTTTGGGAATCACTGATATAATCTATCCCACTGGTCTGTTCTTTTTCAAAACTGAATTAGCTATTTTACCATATGAACTTAACCTAGGTTTTTTATTGAAATTGCATTGATTTTATAGATTAATTTGATGAAAACTGATATTACAACATCATATGTAAGACCAGTGAGTAGATTTGCCTTTATTTCATTAATAGAATTTAAATCTGTTTCTATAAAGCCCTGGGCTTTAACATTTTAAAATTTTATTCCTAGATGTTTTATAGTTTTGTGGTTATTGTCACTAAGATATTACTATGTTTTCCAGTTGGTTATTTTTCTTATGGAACAATGCTGTTGATTTTTATTAGATAACTAGAGGCCTGGTGCATGAAATTTGTGCATGGGGAGGGAGGGGTCCCTCAGCCCGGCCTGCACCCTCTTGCAATCTGGGACATTCCTCTCACAATCTGGGACCGCTGGCTCCTAACCGCTTGCCTGCCTGCCTGATCACCCCTAACCACTCTGCCTGCCTGCCTCATTGCCCCTAACCACTCGCCTGCCTACCTCATTGTCCCTAATCACTCTGTCTGCCTGTCTGATCACCTCTAAAACCTCTGCCTGCCTGCCTTTTGCCCTTAACCACTCTGCCTGCCTGATTACCCCTAACCACCTCTGCCTCGGCCCCCATCTTGGTGGCTTCATCTGGAAAGATGTCTGGAATGACGTCCGGAAGGTCATTTGGCTGTTTGGTCTAATTAGCATATTATGCTTTTATTATTATAGATATTTTGCTAGACAACTCACTGAAATCACTTACAATTTTTAATAGGTTAATTTTATTCCATTTCATAAAATGACAATTTTATCTCTTTTCTTCTTCTCCTTTCACTTCTCATTTCTTTTTCTTTTCTTATAGTGTTGGCTAGGCCCATTAATTTTAAACCTTAATGGTAATGGTAAGAGAAGATTAGATCTTAAAGTACATTAAAATATATGTGTCTTGAGTTTTTCCATTAGTTATGATGATTATTGAGGTGTTGCTCTAACGTATTTATTTATTTATGAAAGTTTTATCCTATTCCTCATGGGTAAGATATATAGTTTTAAATCATAATAAATGTTGAAGTTTTTTAGAGGTTATCCAGATACTTTATAAACAATCTTTATTACTTTCCAACAACAGAAAAAGGATGAAAATACCACTCCTTCAGTACATTCCACAACACCCACTCTCCTTCTAGCTCTGTTATCTTCATATTACTTTTGCATTGCCAATGTTTCTTATTTAAATTCTTTTTGGTAGCTAAAATTAAATCATAACTTTGCTTTTGGTAGATTATAAAATTTGAAAAAATAATAACTTATAAAATATTATGATTTATAAAATAATATTCAGTGTAGAGCTAAGTTTTATGATTGAGTCCTAATATAAATGAATGTGACTTCATGTCTCTAAATCCTGCTCAAATGTGAAGTCCCCAAAGTAAGGTAAAATTATTCCAATATTCTTCAATTATGTAGTAGAATCCCACCTTTTAGATTTCGTCATGAGTATGCAATGTTTTTTTTTATGCTTTGTTTTCCTTGATTTTGTAATTGCATTTTTTTTTTTACTTCTTCTTAACAGGAGATATGTAGCATTCTTAACAAACCATATCATCATCCACATCTTAATTGTGTTGTTTCTTTTCAATGAAATCCATATTTTTTTCCTTGATAATATATTTTTCTCAAATCTTTCTGATTCAGTACTGATTTGGACTGATTATTTCCTTTACCCCTACCTTCACATTCAGTTCTCATTTTGATATGTTTGTGCATACGCTCATGTTTCTTGAATTCCTCAAGATTTTTTCCTTAAGACTATCTTTTTGTTATAATAAAATATATCTTGATAAAAAATGCGGAGACAAAGAAACAGGTCGCAGATGTCAGAAATGGAAGATATAGAGCTCAAAACCACACTTTTAAGGTCTTTCAATAATTTTCTAAAAACAGCCGATAAATGTAGTGAGATCCTCAAGAAATCTAATGAGACCCTCGATGTTGTGATAAAGAACCAACTAGAAATTAAGCATACACTGATTGAAATAAAGAATATTATACAGACTCCCAACAGCAGACCAGAGGATCACAAGGATCAAGTT
>NW_006287324.1:1048608-1053268 GCF_000327345.1 Myotis davidii | reverse complement strand
TGGGAAAGGTCAGGGACATAGAAAGGGAATGGACTGACTATTCTGGGGGAGGGGGGGGTGAGGGAAGAGATTGGACAAAAATCGTGCACCTATGGATAAGGACAGTGGGTTGGGAGTGAGGGCGGAAGGTGGGGCGGGAACTGAGAGGAGGGGAGTTATGGGGAGGGAAAAAGAGGAACAAATCTAATAATCTGAAAAATAAAGATTTAATTAAAAAAATATATCTTGATTAACATTTACTAATAAAACATGTTTATTTTTGCATGTCTAAAATTATCTTTGTTTTGCTTTTGCAACCTTGTTAATAGTTTGGTTTGATTTTGAGGTTCAAACTAACTTTTCCTTAAAACTTTGGAGGTATTTCTCAATATTTTCTAGAATTAAGGACTGCTGAAGAAATCTAATAGATTTTTCATTGTCATTCCCTTCCAGAAAAGATTCCAATGCTAGTGTTCCTATGCTTTGTATAAGACAGTATAATATTCATTCTAAAATGAAACTTCTGTTAGAGAAAATATCACATGAGATTTAGAAGTGTTTGAGACAAGAGGTCCTTTTAAACTTTGGTAATGGCAGGGTTGGAGGGCAAAGATATCTAATGGAGTGCTAAAAATGTGTTTATAATATAGTTCCTTGGTAGATTCAGGATAATGTATTTAACAATCGTTGTGTAGCATTTACTCCGTGCCAGACACGTTACAAGGAATAACTTTAATTCTCACAGCCACCTTATGAAGTAGGTAGTTAACTCCATTTCACAGAAAGGGAAGCTGAAGCTTAGAGAGCTAAATAAGTTTCCCAAGGTCACATAGCCAGTAAAGGCAGTCGGACCTGACACCAGGCCTGTCCAGCTCTAGAGTGCATGCTTTTTACTATGATATTCCTCCACTTTGCCAAAAATGGTTCTTCTCAATATGGAGGTGTCCTTTCTGTGCCCACCTTTTCAGAACATGTTCTCAGAGCCTTGGGGAGTTTTCTGCCCCTGTGGTTCTTTGAGAGAGCCATGGTCCACTGAGCGAGAAGGACGCTGCCTTTTTCTGTTTGGATGGCACTGGACTTATCTGAAATATTTGTACAACTCAGATCCCAGATTCCATCCTTACTCCTATAATCTAAGTCTAACACAGCTGTATGTTCAAAACTGCCCCTGGCATGCCCAAGTCCTCTCAATCTTGCTGGAGGACCTGCTTTGCCACCCGCTTCCTTATTATCTCCCTCCAGAGCTTCCCCATCCTTGCATTTCTCCCTTCTTCCTCATTACCTTTTCCAGCCTCCCCTCACTTCCCCACTCTCAGCTTACTCCCCTTTCTTACTTAGTCCCTCCTCCATTAGGCCCTCCCACTTCAAAGCTTTCCCCTGCCATGCTTACTGATTCTACCTATCCTCACCTCTTTCAGGTTATGTCCAGATCTCATTTTCTCAGTGGGGCCATTCTTGACACTTTTAGCGTGTCCAGAACTGAGGCGTGTCCTGGACCGGGGGCTTTGGGTGGCACTCTCCAACCCTTCCCCTCCCAGCCCCCGGTTGTTTTCCTTTAATAGTGATCTCCAAACTGTTTCCCTGCTTCTTTGTCTATTGCTGTCTCCATTCAACATCCAGGTTATACAGCCCCTTGAGAATAGGACTCTTTGTTTTGTTTACCACTTTGTCCCTGGAACTTAGACTAACACATGGCACAAAATATAAGTATTTATTGAATGAATGATTTCAGTGGGTCAAAGGATTAAAAAAGTTAAAAAGCACTGACATAGGCAATGAGAAGCCATTAAATATTTGAGTCTTTTTGGAAATATGAGAAGTCAACTCTCTATACCTTTGTTCTAGGATCTTACAGATATTTCTTTGTTCATTTGGGCAACTCCTTCCCATACTGCCCCTTATTTACTTAATTTTTGAAAAATTTAACTTAAATACTTTTGGATAGTTGGAAAAAAGAAGAGGGTCCAGAAAAGGAAGATTTGAAGATGTGGAGAGAGAAACAGGAGGGTTTGGAAGAAGTTCTCCAGAACCGTGTTCCTCACGAAAAGCGGGGTGTCGTCAGGGCTGGACAGGTCCCTTTGGACACAGTCAGGCCACCTTTAGCACTGGGGTTCCCAGTCCTGTGGCTCTGGGAGCAGAGCCAGGTCCAAGCCTCTTCCTCCTCGTAGGGAAGCAGCCCTCCCTCATTCTGTGGGAGTTATAGATAACACAGCCATTTCAAGATATTCGTCTTTCATTCTTCATCCTGTGACTTTTTTCAACTCACCTCCATTTTTCAGCTTTCCCTGTGCATGAGATAAAAAATACTTGGAAAGCAGTTTAAAAAAATAACCTTTTTTTTTTTTTTAAAAAGAGAGCATATGTTTTTATTGATTTTAGAGAGAGAGAGAGGAAGGGGGAGATGTAGAGAGATAGAAACATCAATGAGAGAGAAATATCCGTGGGCTGCCTCATGCTCACCTCCTACTTGGGAATGAGCCCACAACTTGGGCATGTGCCCTGATTGGGAATTGAACTGGTGACCTCTTGGTGCATGGGACCAAGTCCAACCACCTGAGCCCACTAGTTGGGGTAACTTTTTGTCTTTTTAATGCCTCAGGTTTAATAATTCTTATCTTGTCACAGAAATGATGGTAGGAGACAGATGAATGGCTGTATAGTAATTATTTCAGTGAATTCAGGTGGAATAGATTCTCCACTTACATGTCTGTACCCTCAGCAGAGCTCTGTTGAAAAGACACATTTTGATTGTCCCAAGAACTCAGCTTTTAATTATTTATTTTATTTTATTTTAAATTTATTTTATTGTTTAAAACATTACAAATAGTACATATGTCTCCTTTTTTCCTCCAATGACATTCCCCCAGGCTCCCCTACACCCTAGCACATGCCTCCCCTTCTACCCCCCAGTGTCTTGCGTCCATTGGTTATGCTTATAAGCATGTATACAAGTCCTTCAGTTGATCTCAACCCTCCCCAGCCTTCTCACTGTAGTTTGACAGTCTGTTCAGTGCTTCTTTGCCTCTGTATCTATTTTTATTCATCAGTTTATAATGTTCTTTATAGTCCACAAATGAGTGAGATCATGTGGTATTTATCTTTCTCTGACTGGCTTATTTCACTTAGCATAATGCTCTTCAGTCCCATCCATGCTGTGGCAAATGGTAAGAATTCCTTCTTTTTTTACAGCAGCATAGTATTCCATTGTGCAGAAGTACCACAGTTTTCTAATCCACTCATCTGCTGATGGGCATTTAGGCTGTTCCCAAATTTTTATCTATTGTCAATTGTGCTGCCATGAACATAGGGGTGCATATGTCCTTTCTGATTGGTGTCTCTGTTTTCTTGGGATATACTCCTAGAAGTGGGATTACTGGGTCAAATGTCAGTTCCACTTTTAATTTTTTGAGGAAACGCCATACTGTTTTTCACAGTGCCTACATCAGTCTGCATTCCCATCAGCAGTGAAGGAGGGTTCCTTTTTCATATGACATTGGCAAATATGTTTTCCCACACAGTGGGCTTTCTTGTTGTTTTGTTCATGGTTTCTATTGCTGTGCAGAAGCTTTTTATTTTGATGTAGTCCCATTTGTTTATTTTATCCTCAGTTTTCATTGCCATAGGAGCTGTATTGGTAACGATATTGCTACAACAAATGTCTGCTATTTTGGTGCCTATGGCTTCTTCTAATATTTTTCTGGTTTTTCATCTTAAGTTTAAGTCCTTTATCCATTTTGAGTTTATTTTTGTGTATGGGGTAAGTTGGTGGTCTAGTTTAATTTTTTTTGCATGTATCTGTCCAATTTTCCCAACATCATTTATTGAAGAGACTGTCTTGACTCCATTGTATGCTCTTGCCTCCTTTGTCAAATATTAATTGAGGGTAAAGGGTTGTGTTGATTTCTGGGTTCTCTCTTCTGTTCCACTGGTCTATATGTCTGTTCCTGTGCCAGTATCAGGCAGTTTTGAAAACAGTGGCTGTGTAGTATATCTTGATGTCTGGTATTGTAATCCCTCCAACATTGTTCTCCTTTCTCAAGATTTGCTGCAGCTATTCAGGGTTTTTTGTTTTTTTAATACAGATAAATTTTTAGAGAGTTTGTTCTAAGTCTTTGAAGAATGCTGTTGGTATTTTAATGGGGATTGCACTGAATTTATAGATAGCTTTGGGTAATATGGACACTTTAATGATGTTGATTCTACCAATCCATGAACATCGTATATTCTTCCATTTGTTGATATCTTCTTCTATCTCTTTTTCTGCATCCTGAAATTTTCTGAGTATAGGTCCTTTATCACCTTTGTTAAATTTATTCCTAGGTATCTTAATTTTTTTTTTTTGTAATGATAAATGGGATTGATTTTTAGTTTCTCTTTCTGTGAGTTCATTATTGGCTATGTACAATATCATGTCAAGTGCGAATAAGGACAATTTTACTTCTTTTAATATTTGGATGCCTTTTATTTCTTCTTCTTGTCTGATCGCAATGGCTAGTACTTCCAGTATTATGTCGAACAGGAGTGGTGGGAGTGTGCATCCCTGTCTTGTTCCTGTTCTTGGGGGGAAATGAATGATTTCAGGTTTTTCCCATTGAGTATGATATTGGCTGGGGGGTTTTGCATATATGGCTTTTATTATGTTGAGGCATGATCCTTCTATTCCCACTTGCTGAGAGTATTT
>NW_006287324.1:1022591-1048520 GCF_000327345.1 Myotis davidii | reverse complement strand
TGGATTTTGTCAAATGCTTTTTCTGCATCAATAAAGATGATTATATTAGTGGCCCGGTGCATGAAATTTGTACATGGAATGGGGGGTTCCCTCAGCCAGGCCTGCACCCTCTCCAATCGGGGACCCCTTGGGGGATGTCTGACTGATGGTTTAGGCCCGATCCCTAAACCAGCAGTCAGACATCCCTCTCACAATCTGGGACTGATGGCTTCTAAGTACTCACTTGCCTGCCTGTCAGATTGCCCCTAAATGCCTCTGCCTGCCTGCCTGATCACCCCTAATGGCCCTCCCCTGCTGGCCTGATCTTGCCCCCAACTGCACTTCCCTGCCAGCCTGATCTCACCCCCAACTTCCTCTGCCTGCCTGATCACCTCTAACTGCCCTCCCCTGCCAGCCTGATATTACCCCTAAATGCCCTCTCCTGCTGGACTGGTTGCCCTCAACTGCACTCCCCTGCAGGCCTGATCACACCCCCAATGGCCCTCCCCAGATAGCCTGATCTTGCCCCTAACTGCTCTCCCCTGCCAGCCTGATCACTCCTAACTGACTCTGCCTGCCTGATCACCCCTAACTGCCCTCCCCTGCTGGCCTGATTGCCCCCAATGGCCCTGCCCTTGTGGCCAATTATTGGTCAGTTTCTATACTAGTCAGCCTCAAATGCTCCGCCTCCTAGGCAGACATTGGCTCCTCACACTTCACCCAGATTTGGTCCTCATTGATCAGTTTCTATGCCAGTCAGCATCTTAGAACCTATTTCCAGGCTTGATCAGAGAGGTGGGCTGATCAGCAGCCCCCGCTGAGGCCCTGAGAGAAACAGAGGCCTGGCTGCTGACAAAGCCTGGAGAGAAAGAGAGAGGCAACTGCTGATCTACAGCTGCCACCGAGGCTGTGGATAAGATCCTGCCTCTCTCTCCAGATCTCTCTCCGGGCCTGGTCCACAGCTCCCTTGGCATTCAGTGCTGGGTTGCTGCACCTGCACTGGACTGATTTCTGGTGTTAGGTCAAGCCTTCGGTCAGTCATAATGGACCCTGGGTTTTTATATATTAGGATGGTTTTTATATCTCAGTTTGTTTATGTGTTGCATTACATTTATTGATTTGCAAATATTATACCATCCTTGCATCCCCAGAATAAATCCCACTTGCTCATGGTGAATGAACTTTCTAATGTAATGTTGGATTTTATTTGCTAGAACAGTGATGGCAAACCTATGACATGTGTGTCAGAGGTAACATGCAAACTCATTTTTTTGGTTGATTTTTCTTTGTTAAATGGCATTTAAATATATAAAATAAATATCAAAAATATAAGTCTTTGTTTTACTATGGTTGCAAATATCAAAAAATTTCTATATGTGACACGGCACCAGAGTTAAGCTAGGGTTTTTCAAAATGCCGACACGCCGAGCTCAAAAGGTTTGCCATCACTGTGCTAGAATTTTGTTGAGAATTTTGGCATCTATGTTCATGAGTGTTATTGGCCTGTAATTCTCTTTCTTTGTATTGTCTTTGTTTGGTTTTGGGATTAGGGTAATGTTGCCTTCATAGAAAGAGCTTGGAAGTGTTCTTCCCTCTTGAATTTTTTAAAATATTCTAAGGAATATAGGCTTTATTTCTTCTTTGAATGTTTGATAAAACTTTGCTGTGAAGCTGTCTGGTCCAAGGCTTTTGTTTGTTGCAAGTTTTTTTTAATCACTGCTTCAATTTCCTCCATAGATATGTGCATATTCAGATTTCCTGACTCTTCCTGGTTGAGTTTTGGAAGGTCGTATATTACTAGGAATATGTCCATTTCTTCTAGGTTGACCAGTTTGTTGGAATAGACTTGCTCATAGAATTTTTTTTATGATTCTTCATATTTCTGTGGGGTCTGTTGTTATTTTGTTTCTTTCATTTCTGATTGTGTTTATTTGGGTCCTCTCTCTTTGCTTCTTGGTGATCCTGGCTAGAGATTCATCAATCTTGCTTATCCTTTCAAAGAACCAGCTCTTGGTTTCATTGATCTTTTGTATTTTTTTTTTTGTCTCTATGTCATTTATTTCCATTCTGATCTTTATTATTTCCTTCCTTCTGCTCACTCTGGGTTTTTCTTGTTGCTCTCTTTCTAATTCTTCAGTTTGGAGAATTAGATGGTTTATTACCAGTTTTTCTTATTTTTTGAGGTAGGACTGTAGTGCTATGAACTTTCCTCTCAGATTGCTTTCACTGTGTCCCAAAGATGTTGGATTGTTTGTTTTAATTGTTGTTTGTTTCCAGGATGTTTTTTTATTTCTTCTTTGATCTCTTTGGTAACCCACTCATTGTTTAATCATATGGTATTCAGCCTCCAAGTGTTTGAATTTTTGTGATTGTTTTTATTGTAGTTGATTTCTAATTTTATGCCATTGTGATCTGAGAAGATGCTTGATATGATTTCAATCTTCTTGAATTTGAAGAGACTGTGCCTGGGTCCCAATATGTGGTCTATCTTTGAAAATGTCCCATGTGCGCTTGTGAAGAATGTATTTTGGGTAGTTTTGGGGTGGAATGTTCTAAAGATGTTGATTAAGTCCATCTGATCTAGTGAGTCATTTAGGATTCTCTGTTTCTTTGCTAATTTTTTGTCTACAGGATTTATCCAGTGATGTTAATGGGTATTAAAGTCACCTACTATGATTTTATTGCTGTCAATTGCTCCCCTTATATCTTCCAGAAGTTTTTTTGTACATATTTGAGTGCTCCTGCATGGGGTGCATATATGTTTACCAGTGTTATATCCTCTTATTGTATAGATCCCTTTAGAATTGTGAAGTTTCCTTCCTTGTCTCTTGTTATAGTCTTCACTTTGAGGTCTATTTTGTCAGATATAAGTATTGCTTGTCTGTGAAGCTCCTAAGTTCCCCTTCAATTTTGATTGATAGTCTAGCTGGATATAGTATTCTTGGATTCAGTCCTTTGCTTTGTATCACTTTGTAAATTTCATTCCATTCCCTTCTAGCTTGGTGAGTTTCTCTTGGGAAATCATTTGATAATCTAAAGTGGAATCTTTTGTAGGTGACTCTCGGTCTCTCTCTTGCAGCCTTTAAGCTTCTTTCTTTGCCATTAACGTTTGGCATTGTAATTATGACGTGTCCTGGTGTGGGTCTTTTGGGATTCATCTTGCTTGGGACTCTCTGTACTTGTTAGAATTTTTTTTCTTCCCACTATCATGGAAGTTTTCTGTCATTATTTCTTCAAATAGATTCTACAATTCTTGCTGCTCTTTTTGTCCTTCTGGCACCCCAATTATATGTATGCTACTTTGTTTCATGTTGTCCCAAAGCTCCCTTAGGCTCTCCTCCTGCTTTTTAATGTTTTTTCTCCAGTTGGTGTTCAGATTGGGCTTGTTTCTCTACCTTATATTCTAACTCACTAATTAGGTCTTCTGCTTCTTCTAGTCTACTGTTTAAACCTTTTATAGCATTTTTGATTGTGTTATATCACTTTTGATTTCTTTCTGATTTTTGCATAGGTTGTTAATTTTCTCGTCCATCCAGTTTATGAACTGTATGACCATTATGCTGAATTCTTTTTCTGTCATATTGCATGCCTCAGTTTCTCTTATTTACTTTCTTTGTGATTCCTCTTTTTCTTCCCTCTGGGGATTATTTTGTTGTCTCCCCATTCTAACTATCACCAGAAGGTCCAAACGCCAAGTTTTGGGGTCCTGAGCCATGTGCAGTGGAAGTGTCACGCCACCTGAGTGTCACTAAAGATCTCTGATACCAAGATGTGTGGCTGCCGTGGGTCAATGGGAGCACTGAACCCTGAGAATCAGAGTTACCAGTGCTCAGTGCGGCCTTGTGCATGCACCTAGAATCAGGGACCTTGCATGTGCTGCACTGAAAAATAGTCCCTGCAGGCATATGCTGGAAATCAGAGTCCCCTAGCATGCAACAGGAGTCAGAGACCCCGTGTGCACGTGGAGTCTCTGTTGCTTGGTGCAGCTTCATGCAGTGAGTCAGGCGCTCTGTGTGTGTGTGTGTGCACTGAGAATTGAAGTCACAGGCACTCAGTGTGCATGCACTGAGAATCAGGGATCCTGTGCATGGTGAGAAACAGAGTCCCCACGTTTGCCCACCAAGAGTCAAGTCACTGGTGCTCAGTGCTGCCTCTTGCATGGAGAATCAGGGTCCCTGATCTGCTTGGAGGTCTGGGTTGCACAGCCATCCTGTGTTGGCGGGAGGCTCACTCCTGTGCCATGGAAAACAGACTCCTGTGAGTGCGCCCAGAGTCAAAGTTAAGTCACACAGCTGCCCTGTGTTGGCAGGAAGCCTGCTTGCACAGAGTGAGTCTGGAAGGTCCTAAAATGCCATAGCGGGCTGGTGGGGAGGGGGATGAGTTCCATGACTCACAGTAATCTGCAACTGGGATGTCTGGAGTCTAGGTGTCCGTGGGTCTGCAGGTCTTTGTCCCAAGTGGTTGTAGGGTCCAGCTTGCATCTGAGACCAGATTTGGTGGTGATGAAGCTAGGGTCCTAGTTGCAAGCAGCCCTCTAAGAACTCAACTTTTAAAGTAAATGCTGGGGGAATCTTGTAATTTCTATAGTACAAGCCATCTTATTGGTCAAAGTCTTATCAATCCTTTGTGAAATAGAGGTCTTCATTTCAGGGCCACTGATTTTGGCCTTTCCAGGTGTGGATATTGTCAAGGGGAGGAAGAGAGTGCATTGTGTACTTAGTGAGCACTGCTCACTTGGCTGTGCCCAGCACAGGAGTAGAAAGACTTTTCTCTTTAAATGAAACATTGATTATAAAAAAGAAAACAACAGAAACCCACACAGCATGACATGGAAGTGTTGAAGTTTCTCATCTTTGTTATTTCTTCCTGCCAGGAGGAACCCACTGCCTTTCCTCCAATGTAATAACATTTTACATTCAGACACACCAGTAAAATACATATGGCTAAAATGGAAGGAAAAGCCAGACGTGGTCTCAGCTCATTGCTATTCAGGTCAAGCTTTGAGAATAATCAATATGCCCTTGCTTTATCATTTATGTCTGGCCCAGCAGACACAAGCTCAATAGTTTTCTTAGCTTGTTCTATTCTTGGAGCTAATGCTTCCTCAAAGAAGAGAGAAGATTTCTCCAAATGCTGGGCCACTAAACAACACTCAAACTCAGACAGAAGGGTCTGTCTCCTACAACATAGTGGTTTGTTTTGTTGTTTTTCTCTTCTTACCCTAATCTTCTGTTCTCAGGCCACAAACTCAGTTGGGAACTTAAGGGTCACATTATTGTTTTATGTTTCCATAGTTGAATTAATTTCCTACCCTGTGATTTTTACCAGTTCCTTAGTAGAGGTGGGTATCCTCTCTCCTCAGTGAGAATTTCAATGAAAGATCAGGAACCTTCTTAGGTGAGGACCCTGTTTTGCTCAGAGGTGGTGTCTCCTGGTATGATCTCCACATGCCTATGCTGATATCTACAGCTCCATTGGGTGGTGGGGCTGGTGGGATCACCTCCCACAGTGGCCCTGTTCTCCTCTATGCTGGCAGTTTCCCTGGCACTGGTTATCAAGTGGCTGCCCCCTCAGCAAATCATGCTTCCCATACCTTCCAGTTGTGGTGCTTCCCACTGGCCTGGGTATTGACTAGACAGCAGCATTTCTCTAGATTCTGTGCTCTTTTGTGGCAGCCAACAGCTTCCAGCACCTTTTCCTGTCCTTGTCTAGAACCTGCTGAATAAGATAACTCAGTGTTGTCTTCTTAGTACTTTGTTGGGACCAAATGAGGAAGGAGGCAAGAATTTAATCCCATATAGCCAGATTTGGGGTGAACCATCTGGCTCTTTCCTACTTCTTAAGCCTTCTTTTTGAACAGGGGGCCACTCATACCAAGAAAACTCTTGACTTCTCAGTGGCTACAGTAACTTGCATGACCCTAAGTTGGCGCACATGCACTTTGGTAGGTCATATCCCAGCCATATGGGAGGCTCACATTCTCGCATATCCAGTGCCAGGCCACAGAATGACTCATCAGTACAGTGGCACACAGAAGCCAGTGCTCAGAGATGGCCAGGCGCCGGGATGCCCACGGAAGAGGTGGTACCTAAGCTGGCCCACATGCACTTTGAACTCACCTCTGATACTACTTACTCCCAATCAACCTTGTAACTTCACAAACCTAATCACACTTTGATTTTCTGCCATTTCTTGCTCTAGGATGGTATTTTCAGCTTTAAATGCATTCTTCTCTCTATAGAACTTGGCAGATTGTCAAGAATGACAGGTTCAAATATGTCTTTGCAGCACAGGCGATGATTGCAGACCATGATCATCACAAACACTCACTGGGCACTGGCTAGTGCAGCTGCTCTGCTAGACACATCGCAGCAATCCTCACAGCTCAGGAGGTGGGCACTTTCAACACCACTGCTTTCCAGAAGAGAAAAGTGAAGCCCAGGGAAGTAAAGCAACTTGCCCAAGGCTCCCAGAGGGCAGTGGTGGGAGAGGGGTTTGGTAGCAGGAACCTGGCTTTGGCCGCTGAGCCACTAAGTGGTAGAGGGATGTCAGGTGCAAGGCACAGGGTGAGGTTTTCAGTGGAGCTTCCCCCCAGGGCAGATGTTTCTGTTCAGGCTCATGCAGCAGTACAGTGAGTGCAGCACCCGGAGTGAGCACTGGGTGTGGCTTATCCCCACACTGGCTCTTGGCTGCCTCCATTGTTGGCCCCATTCTCTTCTATACTGTCTTTCCTCCCCTGAGGAACCTATAGCTGTTTATGCATCTGTCGTGTAATCTTCAATATTAACATTTGGAAGAATAATTCATGTCATTTATTAATGAGACAAATTGGTAACTTCTCTATAGACTTCTATTCTGAAAAATTATATTTGACAAGAAAACTAGGGTAACATTTTATTTTATTGTTTTAAAAATATTTTTATTTATTTCAGAGGAAAGGGGAGGGAACGAGAGATAAAAATATCAATGATGAGAGAGAATCGTTTATTGGCTGCCTTCTCCACACCTCACACTAGGGATTGAGCCCACAAGCCAGGCATGTGCCCTGACTGGAAATCAAACCATGACCTCCTGATTCATAGGTCAACATCAACCACTCAGCCATCCTGACCTGGTTAGGATAACATTTTAACTGTTCATGGTACTTTGGACATGTTAAAGTTGCCTATGGTTCTTCTTATTCTGTGGATTGATTGTTTCTATTTTCCTTCTAGGACAGCCGTGGGCAAACTATGGCCCACGGGCGCCCGCTTGAAATGATTAAAACTATTGAAAAAAAAGACCGTACCCTTTTATGTAATGATGTTTACTTTGAATTTATATTAGTTCACACAAACACCCCATCCATGCTTTTGTTCCGGCCCTCCGGTCCAGTTTAAGAACCCATTGTGGCCCTCGAGTCAAAAAGTTTACCCACCCCTGCTCTAGGACCTAATAAGTTAGGTCATTTGAGATAACAGTACAAAAGAAAACATGTAAAAAGCTTTCTGTATGTAGAAAGTAGCAATTTCCAAAACCCAATATGATATTTATATCAAATGTGCTTATTTTAAATAGTTATGTTGTAATAAAGTATTATGTGCTACTTTGGATTTTTGACCCAAACTTAACATTTTTGTAGATTTTTTACTCTAGATTTTTAAACATAACTGCTTATCTAGATTTTAATTAGTGTCAAATAAGGAGCAGACCCATGAATATGAAAAGATATATAGCTATTATTTGACTTGGGTGCTGTTACCCAGGAATGTTAATTGCATCATAATTCATCAACCTCAACTGAGGATTGTGCCCTTTTCTACATTAATATTACACTTAACAAATATGTTTACAAAGAAAAACAAACAAAAAAACATGAGAAAAGAGGTGTCATGCTGTATCAACCTGCAGCACCCATGTGTGTTTCTGGAGAAGGATTGAGAGTGTGGGTTCCACCAGTGAAAATGTCTGAATGGGTTGGGGGTGGCTGGGGAGAGGTCAATGGGGGAAAAAGAAGACTTATGTAATACATTAGACAATAAAGAATTTAAATTTAAAAAAAAATAAAAATGCCCAAGTGCCTGTTTACATACAGACTTGACAAAGCACTCTTTCGCTGTTGACATCTGACTTTGCAGTTGCTTAGCTTGACCCCAGGATTGGTCCTGCTGCCTCCAAATTCTGAGCATGGTCAGCATAACTGACTCCAAAATCTATCTCTGTAAACTAATATTTGCTATTCAAGCTGGAACTCGAATTTGCAATCTTGAAAAAGTAGTCAAAGTGCCATTGAAATGTGTGGGTTTAAAGCCATGATCTTTTTTTTTTTTTTTTTTTTTTTTTAGCCCTGATCTTCTTTAAGGCGTTTGATTCAAAAGCAAAGAAAAGCACCAAAACAAAACTTTGAGATCTATCACTGCTTGTAAGGTATAATGATGGAATTATCTTAACTTGAGAAGGGTATGCTGTTTCAAGTTTTATCTTACAAACATTTCAGTTTTGAAACAAACAATCAAACAAAAACCCAATGGGTTTGGACAAAAAGACAGAAGCTGGATTCCTGAGCTATTATTAGAAGAAAATGGAAGCAAGTCTAGGAAGATGCCCATATTGGATCTCTGACAAGAATAATATTTTAAAAATATATGAGACTTGGCATCAAAAGAAATAAATATAATCTCTACAGATCTGAGATAAGAGATAGGCATAATCTTTCTTGGCTTTGGGCAACATTAAGTTGCAAGGGAAAATTTTATTGGAAATAGAATCTTTTGATTTTTTGTTCTTCTCTTTTCCTCTTTTATTTTACTCTATTTTTCTCTACATTTTTATTTCTTCTCTTTTCCAAAAAAAAAAGACGATTGCAACTTTGAAACTGTCATGTGAGTTAATATCTAAGATGCATGCATGAACTATTTATTAGCTTTGCCCTATCTGATGTATCTACAATGCTTTGACAAGTAAGTTAGGGGATATTTCCTGAAGGAGAGAAAATAAAAAATGACCCAGCCAGATCTGGGGCCATCATTGTGCTGCTAAGCCTGATGGGAGAACTTAGGACTTGGTGGGCCTATGGTGTCCTTTGCCTGTCCATTGCCTTGGCCTGAGCTGTCATGAATGATAAAGCAACTTGTAGGGATTCCCTCTTGTACACCAGCCTCTTGTCCCTTCCCTCCTACCAAAAAGCACATTATGGAAAGTAAATTCCTTGCATATTGATTCTAGTTTCTTTTTTTTTAATATATAGTTAAGAGGACAAACTCTGCAGTTGCAAAGCTTGCATTTGAATCTTGCCTCTGACACTCTTTTTAAAAAATATTTTATTGAGTTTTTACAGAGAGGAAGGGAGAGGGACACAGAGTTAGAAACATCGATGAGAGAGAAACATCGACCAGCTGCCTCCTGCACACCCCCCACTGGGGATGCACCAGCAACCACGGTACATGCTCTTGACTGGGATCGAACCCAGGACCCTTCAGTCCGCAGGCCAACGCTCTATCCACTGAGCCAAACAGATCAGGGCTGATTCTAGTTTCTGAGTGTGTTCAGAATTTAGCCTTCAGTTTTATGTCTCCCTGTTTGGGGATTTTCTATATGAATGGAGAAGTGTTGAGGAGACCAGGGCATTGCCTACAATGTCTGGGGACATTACTTATCCTCTTACTATCACACTTTAAAGGAAATAGGGCACAAAGGCCAGGAACCATGACTATGGGATGCAGGTTAGATCAGTGACCTTGGAAAATTGGTTACACAATTCAAGACCCTGTATGCTCATCTGCAAAAATGGAGACAATCAGTGCTTCATTCATGAGATTGTTGTGAGACATAGCACCTGCATAGCCTGGGCATATTGTAAATGATCAGCTAGAGTTTTTTATAATAATCAAGAAGTGACACCTCATCTCTGCTTAGACTTAGAATCCCTTTATGCCCTGGCTTCTGTATATCGCTGGAATCTGTTCCTATATACACTTTGATTGTGTGTACTTCACCTTATTCCATTCTTTGTGCAAATGTGACCTTCACAGTGAGGCCTAAACTGACTATTTCATTTAAAATTGTAGTACTCCTCCCTCCTTCAACTCCACTCTGGCTCTGTCCTTACACTATACCCTATTTATTTTTCTCCATGGCACTTACCACATTTTTAAGGACACCAGAAAATGTATTTGTTAGGTGATTACCTGTCTTGTAACATTGGCAGTGAGCTTCCTGAAGCCAAAGACACTTGCTTTTGCACTCCTGGATCCCCAGTGCCCTGGAAGGGGAGCTGACAGGCAATAGGAACTTTACGCATTTGCCGAATGAAGGAAAGAATGCAGTTCCCTCTGACTAAGTCTCATTAGGTAGTAAATCTAAGACACTTAGGAAATGATGAAAACATTTTGCCCACCTCACTTGGTCAAAATTTAGATTTTAAAGAAGATCAAAATTCGAGTTCCAGCTCCTCTACCAACAGTGTGACCTGGATGGAATTACTCATGGAGCTTCCGCTATTTTCTCTCTAAAATGGGGACAATCATGCCCAATGACAGGCATGCTAAGGTTCAATGAGAAAGTGGATTTGAAAGTGTTTGACATAGGAGGGTACTCAATATTCAGATTCTCATCCCTTACCTTAAAGATTAGGATATACCTTGAATGAAAATGCCCCCAATTTTTATGAAAACTGGTACTAGAACAGTCCAATGCAAGATTGGTTCATAAAAGCTAAACACTTCCCCATTAATGAGATCTTAGTGGGGTTAAATGAAATAAAACTGCAGTGGGCTGAATGGCACCCGAGGTGTACTTCCAGCTGTGAGTGTGTCACACTGCATTGAAAGGGACCATGCAGAAGTCATTGCAGCGTGGACCTTGGAATAGGGACAATATCCTGTGTGACCCAGATGCTCCTCCTGACATGAAAGTTCACCAGCAGAGGGCGTTCTCTGGTGGGAATCCAGAGATGAGGCACAAGGGAGAGTTGGTAAGACTTCAACTGTGAAAGGAACAGGGCCCCCCTCTGCTAATGAAGGGGCTGACTGTGGAGAATGAAAGAGAATGCAACCACCTCCAAGAAGGAAGGTTGGCCCCCGGCAGACAGCCAGCAAGGAAAAGGGGACCTCAGTCCTGTCACCACAGGAACTGAATTTGGCGAACAACCTGCCTGAGCTCATGAGTGAATTTCTTGCCTCCCGTGAGGACTGCAGTCCAGCCGACACCTTGATTTCAGCCTTATGAGGCCCTAAATGGAGGACACAGCTGAACCCAGGCTGACTTTTGAACTATACAACAGGTCAGATAATACATTTGTGCTGTTTTAAGCTGCTAAATGTAAGGCAATTTGTTATGTAACAATAGAGATCTAATAAAAAAATGTACTACATTTAAAACCAGTGAATTATATAGTATGTAAATGATTGCTCAATAAAGCTGTTAGAAAAATGTCAATACAACAAAATGTAAGATATTAGTGAACTAGAATCAGTGGGTAAGTATGGCACGGAGGTGAAACTGTCCTACCCGAGAAATGATTCTGTAGTTACTAGTACTAAGATAGACTGAGGCAGAGTATTTAAATTCTAATATGTCCCATGGAGTTTCCTGTATAACTTACATATACCATGTCCTGGACAGAGTGTGTACATATGTATTTATGGAGAAATGCATGTCATCATGGAAACAAGGAAAACAAGGTTCATCATGGAATAGCACAAAAGCACTGTTTTACTTTCATGAGCCAAGGTAGAAACCTTAAGGTTATAGAAAAGGGAGGAAAAGAATCAGAAAAAAATGTAGTAGATTTCAGGTAATAAAAATACTATATAATAAGATCCTAATATGCTAAGTGTTCAGTTGATCAGTTGCTATGACATGCTCCAACTAGTAGGTTAGCTTGCTGCTGGGGTCCGGCCGATCAGGACTGAACTAGATGGGCCAGACACGCCCTGGAGTCCTCCCACAGTCCCTCCCTGGCTGACTAACTTCCCATATCCTTCCCTGGCCCCGATCTTGCCCTGGTGGGGTCTCTCGGCCTGGCCTGTGCCCTCTTACAATCTGAGACCCCTTGGGGGATTGTCAGAGAGCCAGTTTCGGCCTGATCCCGCAGGCCAGACTTAGGAACCCCACTGGTGCATGAATTTGTGCATCGGGCCTCTAGTAACATATAAAAGTTTATGAAATCATTCCCCTGACATGGGAATTTCTTGTCTGCATGTGCAGAGTGGAGACTTTGGAAGAAGCTGTGACTGGGTGGGGTAGTCTCCTTCCCCAGGCTGATCCCAGAGCTGTCTGCATATGCTACTTAGAATTAAGTCCCAGCAAGATGTTGCTTGGATCTGAAAATACTGACTTGTACAGTGATGAAAAGAAAGATTTAACTGCTGTGGGTGAAAGAGCAAACTGTTATTTTAGTCCCTTTAATCAGCAGGTTTTCATGTTTCTTATTTCAAAGGGGTCAGCAGCTAAATTTGACCTTTGTATAATCATTTTAGGGAAAGTCAAAGACCTGTTTTTATTTCAGCAAAGTCTATACTGTCGTTTTAAAACATCCAGTGAGTGACTGAAAGGGTATTATAAAATTTTAAATCTTAATGTCTTGAACGTGAAGAGCATTCTTACACGATCCAGAAAATGTCTATTTTTCTGGCTCACCTGTAACCTGTAATTGTCATATAAATTTGGTGAAAACTGAAAAACTGCAAGGATTTTTCTATATAACTTGCTTTGCCTCTTTCTCCATGCTGAATTGGGGGAGCTCCGATTCCCTAATTCTTCCAGTACAAAAGCACTGTCTTAATTTTCTAGCTGCATTGAAATCCTTTTGCTTTGAAATCTGGAATAATTTGGCTCTCAGCTGTTTTATGAATCATTCTTCTAAATACATATTTTTTTAAAAAAGATAATAATAGCTTCCATTATAAGATTTGACTTTTATTCAAGGGTGACTATAAAAACCAAACAAGCCAAGAACAGCAAACAATATGCCTTAAGCAATCTCTATACTGTCTGTGTTCTGCTGGTAATGTGTTAGGAACCTTACTTGTCCAGTGTTAGGTGTTTTACTGAGGAGATGCAGTAGATGTTTAGAGAGACTGAGACATGGTTTGGGATCCTTGTTCTGTCACTTGATAACTGGATGTTCTCTAGCAGGATAATTAGTTCCTCCAAGTCCAGGTGTTTTGATCTGGACCATGGAGATTCACGGGAGTGCAAAGGAGGTCACACTTGAAGTGCTCAGCAGTTCCCTTTGCTGTCTGCATGCCATGGCCACTCCGAGCCCTTCAGAATATGGCCTAAATTATACTACATTTAAATTGAATCATCTCTCATCATACCCACTATCATATTTCTTTGTTCTTGCATCTTTTGGGGGGACTTACATTTCTTTAAAATTATGTAGTATAAAATTGACTTTCTTTGTGTGTGTGTGCAGTTCTTTATCACAGATAGAGATTTATGTAATTACAATTATGTCATCCAAACAAATTGCTTAATGCTGGCATTTTGTAGTCAAATTCTCCCTATCCCCTGGCAACCAACCACTGACCTGTTCTCAGGCAGTTCTATAGTTTTGTCTTTTTGCTTTTTGCTGTTTTATGTTTTTTATAATGTTACTAGTGACCCGTTGCATGAAGATTCATGCAATAGGCCTTCCTTCCCCTGGCTGCCGGCACCAGTTTTCCTCCAGCACCCGGGACCCAGGCCTTTGGTCCTTTGCAGCAGCAAGGCTTGGCTTCTCTGCTCCGGCTGCTCCCAGCCCTTCCTTTTTTTTTCCCCAACTCCTTGAGCAGAGCCCAGGGCGGGCTGGAATCTTGGCTTCCTCCCTCACCGGGAGCAACGCAAGCCTTCCGTTCACTCCAGCTCCGTGGCCGCCGCCATCTTCAGTTATCTTCAGGATTCACTCCACTCCTGTGTATGCAAATTAACTGCTATCTTTGTTGGGCTAATTTGCATAGTTGCTCTGATTGGCTGGTAGGTGTAGCGGAGTGGAGGAGTAATGGTTAATTTTCATGTGTCTCCTTTATTAGTGTAGATATAAATGAAATCATAACATTGTATGCAATCTTTTTTTTTCTTAATTCTTACCTGAGCATATTTTTTATTTTTTAAAATATATTTTTATTGATTTCGAAGAGGAAGGGAGAGTGAGAGATAGAAACATTCTATATAATAAAACCCTAATATGCAAATCGACTGAACAGAGCAACTACTGGTCACTATGACACGTACTGACCACCAGAGGGCAGATGCTCAATGCAGGAGCTGCTCCCTGGTGCGCTCCTACAGGGGGAGTTCCACTCAGCCAGAAGCTGGGCTCACAGCTGGCGAGCGCAGCAAAGTTGGTGGGAGTGCTAAGGACCCCTCCAGAGATATTCGCCTGCTGATTTAGGCCTGCTCCCTGTAGGGTCCCTGGGCCTGGACTGTGGGGAGCAGGCTTAAGCCCACAGGCAGACATCCCCTGAGGGGTCCCAGACTGTGAGAGGGTGCAGGCCAGGCTGAGGGACACCCCTTCCCTCAGTGTACAAATGTCACGCACCGGGCCTCTAGTCAATAATAAGAAAGAATCATTGATTGGACGCTTACTTCATGCTCCCTACCAGCGGTGGAGCCTGAAACCTGGGCATGTGCCCTGACCATGAGTCAAACTGTGACCTCCTGATTCATGGGTTGGTGGTGCTCAACCACTGAGCCATGATGCCCATGTCTGAGCATATTTTTTTCATTGAGTTTTAATGAGAGTGGAAGGAAGGAGTGGGGTGGAGAGAGAGAGAGAGAGAGAGAGAGAGAGAGACATCTATTGGTTGCCTCCTCCACATACTCTGACAAAGGGCAGGGATCGAACCTGAAACCCAGGTATATGACCTTGATGGGAAATTGAATCTATGACTCTTTGGTGATCAGGCCAATGCTCTAACTACTTAACAACAGTGGTCAAGTTGTATGCAACCTCTGAGATTGTCTTCTTCCTTGTTTTCTCAGCATGACTTCTTTGGGGTTCATCCATGTTGAGTGTATAAGTTGTTTTCTCCTCATTATCCACTGTATCAATGGATTGGAGTTTGTGTATCCTCTCACCTCTTAAACGATGTTTGGGTAGACACATGGTTTTGTATTATGAGCTTGTACTGGACATGCCTTCTCTCTTTTTCCCTTACAGTAGTAGACCTTTCCTTACAGTAGTTCTAAAACCAGACTTCCTGTTCTGCCTGTATTTCTGCCTTTTCCATGCCTATCTTCCAAGGGCCTGTACTTGGATTCACATAGTAAGAAAGAGAGAAAGATTGCCATAACCTCTGTTGATTTGTTTCTGAACTGTCCCAATCAGAGTTGGCCACTTTTCTTTTTTAGATTTATTGGCTATACCCAGTGCAATGGCTGGTCTTTGGTGTGCAGGTGTTGTGTATGTTGGCAGGAGAGTTCAGCAGAGTTCTCATGTACATGGCATGGGTGGAAAAGTCCTTATCACAGGAATTTATTGGTGGTCAAGTTCTGGAATTTGTGTTCTGCAGTGTTTTAGTGAAACAGCAGGAGGTGGACATGAGTTCCACAGATGTTTTCAGACATAGCATCTGAATCCTGGATCTTACTTTAATAATGACTTATTTTTTAAAAGTCCAGTTAAGACAGAAAATATACATATAAGTATCCATTAATTATTCATTAATACATTTCCCCAAGTTTCTGAGCCAATTTAGAAGTGTGTGGTATTCCATATTGACCTTATTGAGTCAGTAGGTCAACAAAGGCAGCATCCTTCTTATTTATCTCTGGCTTGGCTCTTCTACCCACCCATCCCTCCACTCACATGCATGCTGCCACCCCTTAGAAGAACATGAGGCAGACACAGGATAGTAGCTAAATCTATTTTAGGAAATGAATTAGTGTGAGGTCTCATTGTTCAAAAGACTAGGCCTTTACATCATGACCATTAATTCTGATCTGGAAATGTTGTTTGTGGCCTTGCGTAACTAACTAAACTCTTTTCTGTTTGATATATACATGCAGGTTCTACACGAGAGCTGCTGACATGTTTTAGGCCTTTCCCAACTCACTCTGAGAGAAATTTCCTCTGCCCTTCAAATATTCATACCCATATTCTGAAAACTTGTCATTGCCTTTGGTTGTTCCAGGTGTTTTAAGGATGCTTGTTCTGTCCTGCTTAAGAAAAATCCAGTTCTCTGATTCTTTGTTTTCTGTAGTACTGACACTATTACAGACCACACTGGTGTTGGAGTTTATGAGGAAATAGAACAGCATTTACTCAGTGCCTCATTTATGCCAGGCACTGAACCAGCAATGTCATATCTGCTATCTATTTCATGCTCACAATAAATCTTAGAGAAACATATAAATGCATCTAATTTATGGATGAGGAGATGGATGTTTCGAGAAGGCACTGCTGATGAGTATAAAATCAGAATTTGGATCTAGACTCTTTGACTATGAGATGTGACCCTGTCTTTGGAAGTGTTGGGTAGGGGTCTGCCTGTTAGGACAGGCATGTTGCAAATAAGGAGTGTACAGAAAGTCACCTGGATCTTGTCTTTGGCACAAAATATTTCTTTTGGGGGATATTTGTAACATGCTGGGGAATTATGTGTCTGGTAGGGGTTCCACCCATTAAACCTCAGTTAACCTTCATGCGTGATTTTCCCTTTGTTCCCTTCTCAACTCATCTTTGAGTACACTGCATCACTGTTTAGGTTGCTAATTTCTGTGATAATTTTAATTTGTTTCCTAACCAATTCAGGTCATAGGGCCAGAAAGAATGACAGGTCTTTCCCCAGTGAGAGAAAGGTTGGGCTGGACCAAGTTCATACAGGGTCCAAGTCAGAGCCAGAGCTCCAACTCCCTATTTGCACCATTAATCAAGTGCTCTGTGTACTGCCTTATTATGTATTGGTTATTAGTGTGACTAAGTGGGTGGGAACAAGAATAAGAAAACAACTAGAAGAACATTGATTAATAGTGATCATGTTTATAGTTTCCATAAAGTGACTATTTTTTTACTTCCATATATCTAATTTTCCTGTTTGTGAGAGCTGCCTTGTTCATGCTGTATGTACATTATACAGAGGTTAATTACCTATAAGGGGCCATAGCTTGGCAATTCTAGGCAAGATGAAGGGTCTACTTTAATAGAAAAAAAAAAAGAATTTCCTACCTGATTCTATGAAAAAATATTATAAAAATGAATCTATAGAAATTAATTGAGTCTGGATCTCACCTAAAATAAATTTATAAATCCCACATATGACATCCCTTTATGGAGGATCCCATTGCCTGTTAAAGTCTTTGAGAAAACCTGCAGTAAAGAAACTTATTTAGCTTCCTTAATATGGCTGTCCTGAATCTACTTTAATGTGTAATTTTTTTGTTGTTGTTGCAAGAAAGTCTAATTGACGTCTTGAAAGAACACTGTAGGTGAGAGTTTGGAAAACACACCTTGTGAAGTAAAGAAGTCCTTGCTTTTGTGTGGACTGTGCTAATTATTCAGGTGGCGAGGTTGGAGCAAAGGAAGCAATTTGATGCTTTCAGAGTCAGTCCTGGTTTAGGGTACAGAATCTCTTCCTGAGTAAGGAAATCAACATAAAGTTAACACCAAATTATTTTCCAACTTAAATACTAAAAATATTCTTCCTATGGATAAAGTTATAGGAATTTGGAAGCAGATGTCAATAACAAAGTCCTAAAATCAAAACCAGGCATTGAACTTCTGGATAGAGAAAGGGACTCAGGGAAAGAAATACCTGCTAGTATGCACATTACTTGTATTCACAACACCACAGCTTTGTAGGAATTGCTTTGAAAGCATGGTAAAAGGAGAACCTTAAAGTTTAAAGTGAAAAGTAATTGTGGAAGGCCCTGCTTTGCTCACCTGAAAAATGAAAATTTGCCAAGTAGAAAATATACATTTACTGCATTGTCTCTAACTTCTATTTTAATATAAAAGTTTACATGTCCTGACCAATGTGGCTCAGTTTGTTGAAGTGTTGTCCTGTGCATCAGAAGATCACTATTTGATTCTGGTGAGGGCACATACCTAGATTTCAGGTTCCGCCCTGGTTGGGGAACGTGTGGGAGGCAACCAATCATGATTCTCTCTCACATTGATGTTTCTCTCTCTCTCTCTCTCTCTCTTTCTCTCTCTCTCTCTCTCTCAAATCAATGAGCATTCCTTGGTTGAGGATTAAAAAGAAAAAGTTTACATACGGCTCTTATAGGTGAACTTATGATTTCAATCTCCTAACATTCTCTTTATTATCTATAACTAGAGGCCCAGTGCACAAAATTTGTGCAATGGCAGGGGGCGGGTCCCTCAGCCCAGCCTGCACCCTCTCTAATCTAGGACCTTTCAGGGGACATCCCTCTTACAATCCAAGACCACTGGCTCCTAACCACTCACCTGCCTGCCTGCCTGATCGCCCCTAACCACTCTTCCTGCCTGATTGATCACCCCTAACTGCTTCTGCTTGCCTGCCTGATCGCCCCTAACCACCTCTGCCTGCCGGCCTGAATGCCCCTAACCGCCTTTGCCTTGGCCTTCGCCACCATGGCTTTGTCCAGAAGGAGGACCAGATGACTGGAAGATGTCCGGTTGACCTGGTCTAATTAGCATATAACCCTTTTATTAGTATAGATGGCTCAATCAGATGTTACAATTTCAGGCATTTTCATTATCACTGTTCTTGAAACACAGGAACAACCACTATTACTATGTATCTCCTTCCTTAGGTGTCCACTTGGCAGAAGAACCCCTGGATTGTGCAGTAGGGAAGTCCCTGATTTCTGTGACTAGGGCAATGTAAAAAAAGGTCCATGGCACTGGCACCTACTTATGCCTCATTGATCATCCATCCATTCATTCATCCAACCATCCATCTATCAGTCCATCCATCCATCTATCCATCCATCCATCCATCTATACATCCTTCTATCAGTAGAGTGAAGCCTGTGCAGGTCCAAGTGTGGCCTGGTCAGACTTAAATTTTCTTGTTTAACCCTGGGGACAATTGTATTGAATACAAGATTGAAACAACGTTCAAATAAACCAGGAAATAAACTTTTCAAGTGTATCAAGTCCTGCTGATATGAATGTAGATTTTATTCTCATTGAAACTTAAATAGGAAAACATAAAGTACTGATGGACTTCCTCAGCCAAGCTACATGTAGCCACTGGGTGTTGTAGCAGAAAAGATAAGACCAGGAAGGATAGACATGGTGCACAAGCTCCTGGAATAGTTCCATGTGATGTGGGCAACTTAAAATATTGTTTTGAAACTGAAATATTCATGAATATGGTATGGATCAGAGTAAGAATCAGAGTCAAGTACAATAACACACACATATTCATTCAGCAAGTATTCACCCCCACACTTTTTGGCCTGGCCCTAGGGCAACAGGTGAAACCCAGTCTTCTGATCTCTTACTGAGATCCGGCTGCAGTAAGGAGCAGTGCGAGAGAAGAGCTGATGGGACACCTACATGCCTCTTTTCTCTTTTGCTTCTCTTCCCTCTCCCTCTTCCCAAGCCTGGGCCAGGTCTGAACCTGGAAGGAAATCCACCCTGGGATGAAAAGATGGAGGAAGAAGCTGGTCTAGCCCGACCAAACTGGCAGTGTTGGACTGCCAGGGTGTGTAGCCTGACAAGCTAATCTTGACCACAGTTGCACATGGTCCAAGTGTGAAGGGCCAAATAAACAACAGATTTCTTGTGTTTCTGTTTTATTTTATCTGTGGTTCTGCCTTTATTTCCAACCTCCAACATCTGTTTCTCCCCTCCGTTCACACTCATGCAACCTCACAGTTCTTCAAATCATTCTACCCAGCCCAGTCTTCTATTTCTACTGAACACAGATGTAAACCTCTGCTCCACCTTCCCAAGTACTTCTACTCATTCATTCATTGCTTCAGAATTATTACTCAGCCTTTACTACAGTCTTAGACACTAGAGAGGCAGAGGAAATTAGAATCTGACTTTGTCTTTATTTCTGTTATAGTCTTCATAAGATTTGGAGTGAAATCATTGCAAGCAATACCCCTGACTTAAAGCAGCCAGGGAGGTTGTTTAGTGGCTCTGTGATGAAAATATCCCCTTGTCTGTGGCCCTAACAAATGGACTCCCTGGTTTAAGGGCTGCCCCCAATCAAGAAGCAAGTCTTCCAGCAAGAAGCTTGGTCGATGAGTCCCTGCTCATTCTGCTGCATGCCTGAGAGCTGAGTTGGACCCAGACAAACACAGAGCTATGGCCAGAAGAGGTTTTCCTACTTATCAAGAACATGGAACGGAGACAGGTTCATTATCACCGTTATTATTGATGCACTGGGCATTTCACTAATCTCTTCATGAGGAAAAACTGAGTTTACTGCAAACCCCAACAGATACCATACTTGTATAGATAGAGCATTCTCCATCCATTAATAAATAGTGATGTATGTAGACCTCTAACTCGGAGTGGACTGTTTTCATTTTCTCAAGTCCCCAGTTAAGGAACATGAAGAGTGAGTCTGCTGCATCACTCTCTGGCCCCCAGCCTAAGGACAGTCAAAGGAACACTGTCCCTGTAGCATGTTCTCTTCGTCTGCATTTTCCACTCAGGCTCACCAGAGCAGAGGTCTTTCCCCTTTACTCTGGAAAAGTGGCTAGCTGCTTAGGAAAGTTCTGAAAAGGCTTAAGAGGGCTGAGGGTTTTAACTGGACAGAGGAGGAGCGGGTGTGCTCTGGGATGAAGGAACCTCTAAGAGGGATTTGGAGCCAGACAGAACTACAGCTATATCCTGACTCTGTCATTGACCTTGTCAAACTGTAAACTTTCAAGAGCCTCAGTTTCTTCTCCAGCCAAATAGACAGTTACACCTACTTGACAGTCTTGATTACAGATTAAATAAGATAATGCATCTAAGACATACTTGGCACACAGTAAGGGCTCAGCAACGGGAAGGGAGAGGGGAACACCCACTGTGGTTCTGGAATGGCTAGAGGTGAGATGCATGGGGAGAAGTATGAAAGGACAAAGCTGAGATAAAGGCAGGAACCACAGTGTGGACAAAATCAGAGGCATTGGGGAACAAAGAACAGCATATCGTTTTTTGTTATTGTTACTCATACTCACCCAAGGATATTTGTTTCCACTGGTGATTTTTTTTAGAGTATATTAACATAAAAAACATTCAAACCTGTAAAGAATTTTGTGAGTTTATTTGAGCCAAACTGTCGATAATTGCCAGGAAGCAGTATCTCAAAGGATTGGGATAATGCTTTGGAGAATGGCAGGTTTTCCTCTATTTTTTTTAACATTGCAATCAAAGGAGGGATGTAGATGGTTTACATGAAATCCATTGGTAATAGATTAGAGAGGTGGGAGAGAGCAAAGTGGGGAAAACTCTGGGATTGGATAAAATATAAAATGATAGATGCATATTTAGGTGGATGCAGGATAGACAACAGTCAACAATTAACATGATAACAATGAGGGAATTTGTGGTATCTGTCCTGGTGCCCAGACACATTAGGTTGTGCCCCCAAGGGATCTGGAAAAAGAGAAGTTACAAGTTACCCAGACATTTCAAGGGTATGTTATCATAGATGCAAAAAGATAGATAAGCTCAGTTAAGGTAAAGATTGACCTTTTCAGTAAAGATACCAGCCTAGGATGTAACTACCCACCATAACTGCTTTTAGCTAAAGTTTAATTTCAGACCATCCTTTGTGGCTTCTTTAGGTCTTTGAGTTTGCAAGACTTCCATGCAGGTCTTCCCTGAGCTTGTCAGGTTAGTATGCGGCCTGTTTTCGTCCAGAAGTGCAAGGGAGGGAGAAAGGGAGGGGGGGGAGGAGGGAGGGAGAGAGAGAAAGACATTGATATGAGAGAGACCTGTCAGTTGGTTGCCTCCCACACATGCCATGACCAAGGTGGGGTAACAAACCTGCAGGTACATGCCATTGACCTAGAATCAAACCAAGATCCTTTGGTGTTTGAGCCAACACTTTAACCACTGAGCAACACCTAGCCAGGTACAAGAATAGCACATTTTACAAACAAAACTCAGAAAGCCAGGAATCTGGAGAATGTCATCTATTTTACCAGCTGTAATTTGAACCTGAACAAATAATATACTGAGTAGACTATAATCTTATTTATTTATTAAACAAGTCCAGGAGGACTGCCTCTTGGCGGCAGGCTATCAGGAGTTAGCTGATGATTCCCTCTGTATTTAAAACAAAAATACTCAATTAAGAGAACTCAATAATTTGAACTTTGTAATTTCTCTCAATTAGGTCTAATTAGTGCATCTTCACTGTGCCATTTGTAATGTTTTCTTAGCCTGGCAAGGTGATGAATTGCTTTGGTTTACTATTTTGTCCCAAGGTTATTTATAAAGGAAACAGCAAGTGCCATTTTAATGAATTGAGATCTAATGAGGGCAACAATCTAAAAAAACCATTAACTAGAAAAGTTTCAGTGAAGCCACAATCTCCCCTTTCTTGCATTTAATGGATATTGGTTTATAGAGTTTGATAGTTTAATATAAAAACATATATGTGCATATAAGCTGTGTATAGTATACATATATTATATACGTGTATCATGCCTTTGTTATTCACAGATTAATGATTATCTTTCAGAACTTGTGGCAGACTCAAGATGAGGGTGGGAACTGCATGGTGTGGAAACGAGTGAAATGCATTCTTTCTCTTGCAGGACTTCACAATCCAGAAGCAGAACCTGATCACACCACAGGAATCAGAATGCAAGCTGATCCTGAAGTGTGCTTTAGGGATGTAAACCAATGCCAGGGGAACATGGAGAAAAATTGTGTTAAATTTCAAAGCCATATGTTTGAAGGTGAGAGCTGATGGTCAGGGCCATGTGAAAACTTTTGGAGGAGGTCAGATTTCAGTTGATCCTGAAAGATTGGTAAGTTGGTAGTCTAAGTCATTATTGAAAGTGTAGTTTTTTATTTTTCTATGTTTTTCTTATAACCTAGAATTTGCTATAACCATCTTTTTTAGTTAGTAGCAAAACACGCTTTGTAGAAAGTTTGGAAAGTAAAGAATAAAGAAGCAGGAAAAAATGACCTAGAAACAGATCTAGATATTCTATAAACGGAAATTGCTGAGTGGCATTGTTTCTTTCAGATTCAGCTGGGCTGAGTTTTCATGTCCACCTCAAGCAATGAATACAGGTCCAGGGGTGTGCCAGGCCATCTCTGCTGACAGTGACAAGTGACTTGATGTCACGAATTTTTATGTAATTGTATTAGGTTCTGGGTGATTACTTTTTGAATATAAGCATAGTCTTTCTTCAATATGCTTAAATAGTAGTAGCTGTTCTGAAACACTATGGTAGGCAGACTAATAGCCACATCCTAATTTCTGAACCTATAAAAATGGGACTTCACTTGGCATAGGGACTTTGCAGATGTGATGAAGTTAAAGATCTCACAAGGGTCCTCAGGCAGGGCGTGAGGGAGGCAAGAGTGAGAGTGAGGGAGGAGAGGTGGCCATGGGAGCAGAGGTCAGAGTGGGCAGTGCCATGAGCCTCAGAATGCAGGCAGTCTCTAGAAGCTGGGAAAGGTGAAGGAAAGGGTTTGGCCTTGAAATCCTTGAGAAAGGATCAGCCCTGCTGACACCCTGGAATCTTGATAAGCCTGTGAGACTGTTTTGAACTTCTGACCTCCAGAACTGTAAGATTTGTGTTATTTTCAGCCACTGAAAAGCAATTTGTTACAGCAACCCTAGGAAACTCAGCTGGGCACTAAATTCATACAGCATATTATTGGCTAACACTAAGATCTTATAGTAACACACATGACCTGACTGATAGCACTTTTTCTAGCACTTTTTAAAAATGATTCATTTTTGGACAGTCAGTTCCATACTATATATGCAATTTTGAAACTGCAATGTCTTACCTAACATTTTATTAAAAGCATTTCTTTTACATAATCACCCTAAGTAATGATTATGAACAAAATATTCAGACAATGTGTATATAGACATTGTCATGATGATATTGTTGGGTATCTTTTATTCCTAATTTTGAGTGTTATAGATGCTAGCTTAGTGAATGTTATATAGATAAGATGTGTATACAGCTGAAGATTCCTTAGGAAAGAAGACTGGTGGAGGGGGTGCATTTGCTGAAATCAGGACAGCTAGAATGCAAGCTCTGTCTTCCTGTAGTGACTGTACATCTCAATAGCTTCAGAGTAAAGCAAACAAAGAACTTGAATGAAATAGTGAAGCATGAGTACCAAAAGTAACTGGTACAGAAGAAAATACACAAGTAAAGTGTAAGTTGTCACAATAACAAGTTATAGGAGAGACTTATGTTGAAAAATCTACTGTGGGTGGAGATTCTGTTCATATTCGTGATAAAACCTCCCTAGTGCTGAAATCTTGCAGCCAAGATTGTGAATCTGAGTGTAGAGTAGGATTCCATCCCATGAAGATGAAGTAGATGTCAGATGTGGAGTGGTATAAGAAGGTGTGGGTTCAGAAACACTTTATTTATACATGTATATTTATAAGTGTTGATCATTCTACTGATTTTTAAATCATTGTGGAGCCATTCACAAAGGAGAAAAGTGCAGAGGTTTTGTATACTTCTTGACCATTAATAGTTATGTAAAAACATTGTCAAAACATTTCATGAACAGAAAGAAAGAATTTAACTAACAAAGAACTCTAGAACCAAGCAAACAATCCTGAAGTTAATGGCCTAATCACTTGGTTTGAAGAATTTTGAGATGTAAACAGGCATTCCAATAGAGCAACTTTCAAGGTCCAAACATACAACTAGGTTCACATGTGACTCATTACGCATCATGGATGGAACTGTTTGTCTAATAGCCAAAACAACATTTGAAAAGTATATACGTTTTTAATTGGAAAAGAGATGAAGGAACATATATTAAACAAATGTAATATATTATGCACATTAAAATGTAAGAATGTTAAGTACATTTATATAGCAATAACTTAGGTTGAATTACTGCTTAATCAAACTACTGTTGCTGGTAGCAAAGCAATAAAAAAAGATAAATTGTTTAATGAAATTTAATGAGACATGCTTATGAATTACCTTGTATTTATTTAATAATTTTCAAGGTATTGGAGTAATTAATTGTTGTCCATAACCTTTGATTTATTTTAGAAGAATTTTCCCATTGCTAGGGAAAATTGTGTAGGGGAGTAGAATTTGCCATCCCAAAATATGCCCTTTTAGAATACTGGTTATTTTAATCTGGTTATTTTTAAGGAACTGCAGACATAGAGGAAGCTCTGAAAATGAGTCGAAGTTGCCCCTCTGCAAAGACATAAACACTTACTAGTAAGGGAAATTTCCATTTGAGATGGTATCTTCCTCACTGTACTAGGAAGAGGGAGAGAACTCAATCTCTAGAAATTTATCAGTGCAAAAGGCAATGACTTAAATCTATTTAACAAGATTAGCCTTGCTTACTGTGTTTTTTCTGATAACTCCCAAAACTTTATCTTTAGCTGAAGATGGTATTTAAGGGAATGACTCTAGTCAGTTGGGGGAGTTATTCAGTTTTCCTGTGTGTGTGTGCGTGTGTGTGTGTGTATATATATATATATATGTTTTGTTGTTCTTCTTCTCTTGTTAGTCTGTCTTATATCTATTTGATTATTGGACCAGCCAAAGAACCTAAAAAGGAATAAGGAACAATTTTCTGCCCCTACTCTAGTCAACATATTTAAGTGAGTCAGGATTAGTATATCATTTATTTGAATCCAGAAACTTCTTGGCAGTGGAATGAATTATTATATGAACAACCTCTGCAAGAAGCAAGACGAAACAGATGAAAAAATCAACAACTTAAGTAAGACCCAAGAAGAAATGAAGAATGATATAGCTGCAATAAAAAATACCATTGAAAGTATCAACAGTAGACTAGGAGAAGCGGAGGACCGAATTAGTGAATTAGAAGACAAGGAAGCAAAACACACCCAAAATGTA